>NC_052355.1:24215233-24279607 GCF_009727055.1 Benincasa hispida | reverse complement strand
AAAATCCTCTTTTCGGTCATATATATCATAAATACTTTTACATGTAATTTTTACAAAAGGAGGGTTTTAGTGTTAATTTGGAGAGAAAATGCATTTAATACGATTTTTTTTTTCTATTTTCAATTAGAGAAAGAAAATGAAATTTAATATCTTTTTATTTTCCATTTTATTTTTCATGTTGATTTTTATATTATAGGATATATTTTATTGTTTGTTTTGCGTATTATATGATATATCGCTGGTATATGCAATATATTCTATTATTTATTTGGAAATGTTCTAACAAATATATGAAATATATTTGATATGTACTCAAATACAATTGGTATCACGACAACTTATTGGTTTTTCTAGCGGATTCATGGTTATTTTTAAATATACCTTAGAACATGGTATTAGATATTTAGAAATATTATAATCAATATATGAAATATAAATGTACTCAAATAGATGGTTGTACCATTCAAAAGTTTCGATATAATTGTCACATACGATAGTACAATATAAATCAAAATATACAACATAAATTTTATTTACATATTATATATGATATGAAAACCCTATATTTTGAAAATTAGGAACTCCAAATGTTGAACCCCTAATATCAAATTCTAAAACTCCCAATCAATTTTACAACAATTCCAAAGTGAAGGATTAGATTTAGATTATCTTTTGATCAAAGACTAAGAGATGAGAAGAACTAGTTTTTTACTCCAAGTTCAAACATTCCAAAGTAATAAATTTATACATTTCTAACCTTACTAGTTTGGAGGGTAAAATTAAAATTATATTTTAGTTTTTAAAAATATTTATGAAAATGTGGTACTTTTATAAGAATATTTAGAAATATATCGTAGTTTTCTAATAATTACATCCTCTCTTCTCCCTCCTAATTTTCAATAATCTCTCACCTTCTTCTCTCTTTCTTCTTTCACTTTCTCTTATAGGACTGGCAACCCTAAAGGGGTGAATAGAGTTTAATCAAACTAATCAAAACTTTTTACTAATGTGAGCTCAATTAAACAAATTAACAAACTTTTTGCTAACAAGTAATTTAAACAATAAATTTATACAAATAATCACTTTGAATTAAATAAGAAATTAATCATCACACTTTAAAGCACAATTTTTAAATGATTCGTCAAGGATATATAAATTATAGAATAAAATATATATGAGCAATTAAATTTAAGAACAAAAATTAACAAATAATTTAAAGCAACAAAATTTAAGAACAAATTAATTGCAATTAAATAGTTGAGGTATAGAGAAATTGACATACGAGAATTTTATAGTGGTTCGGCACAATCGGCTTACATCCACTTTCCAAGCTCTTTCTAGGTTTGTCACTCAAATTTGACTTTTTCCATGGCTTAAAGTCGAATCGCAACAACGTTTTTTTTTTTCGAGGCGCAAGAACAAACCCGATCTTTTTTTCACAGTACAACGACTCTTTTTTCAGATCAAAAGCAACCCTTACAATTAGTTTGAAAAAATAAATAGTACACTCAACAAACTTTTATAAGGAGATAGATTTATAAATTTTGAGCTTACAATAAATATCTCTCAAAGAATAAAATGAAAAGGAAAAAAAAAATGAGAGTTTGAGAGAATAACAACGGAAGCTTAATAAATTATGGATAATTGTAAAAAGATGTGAAATTAAATTCGGAGAAAATGAAGTGTTTAGAAAGAGAGAGAAGATGTTGAAAAACTAAAATCAATTTGAGCATTGGATCTAGGAAAAAGAAAATTTAAAGGTGAGATTAAAAGGAAAATAAAATATAATAATATATTAAAACACTTCCAACTGTAAACATGAAAAAACTTTATTTTTTTTAATTTTTTTTAAATCATGACTCGATGGTCATATATGTTATAATAATATATTTTCCTTTTTAAAATTCATTTTCATTTTAAATTCTTTTTGGTTTTTATAATTTAAATTAAAATCAAGCAAAAATCAAAATTCATTTTCTTTTTGAATCCAACTAAAGCACACCAAGTGTCACTTCTTCATTCATCTCCATATCACCTTCTAATTAAGTCCAATTTGATTAATTTGGCCGCCAATATCATTGACACAAATATTTTTCCCGTTAAGCTTATTTCAGATTTATCTTGTTTGAGCTATAGAGATTCAAATTGCGTTGGATCCATAAATTCGAACCTTACATAATGGACTCATCCAAATACTAAAATTGTTAGTAAATAAAATCAAGTTTGTTATCATCAAAACATTAATTAATTAATTTAAGATTAAAGACCAAAAAACCAACAATCTCCCTTTTTTATAAGAGGTGTTTGATATGAAATATGTACTTGAATACAAATCAACACGCATATATAATTTCAAGTTACTTGAATACAAATGATATATTTCAATAACAAGTTTCATTTTTTCTAATTACCTCTCCCTCTTTTGAAATCGATAATAAATAATAATAATAATAATAAAAAGACAATAAAGATTTTGAACATAATATTTTGCATATTTCTTCTCCTATCAATATTCCTTCTAAACATAAGCAATGACATGTAAATTCAAGAGACATTACAAATAATCAATCAAGTTTAGGATAATTCACTACAAGAAAATTGATCATTTTCGAAGGTCACAACCTTTGAAAAAATATTTCGAAAATTATTATTTTCAAAATTCAAATAATTATTATTTTTCAAAGGTTTATTAACCTTCGAAAATTATTTTTTTTCAAAAGTCAAATACCT
Source organism: Benincasa hispida (assembly GCF_009727055.1). NCBI lineage: Eukaryota > Viridiplantae > Streptophyta > Magnoliopsida > Cucurbitales > Cucurbitaceae > Benincasa > Benincasa hispida. The sequence continues at coordinate 24,276,877 of NC_052355.1, read as the reverse complement.
TCGAAAATTATCAAATTATTTATCGACAATTATTTATTTTCAAGTAGTCTTTTTCGAAATGTTTCATATATTTGAAGGCTTATAATACTATTTTCAAAGGTTTTAAAGCCTTAAAAAATACTTATTTATCAACAATCGTAAATCCTTCGAAAATTCTCTCGTAAAATATTTTAGAACTTTTCAATTATTATTGACAAATCTCAAGAAGGTTCTTTTTACTAATTCACCTTCCTGTAATACCCTAAATTACAAGTCAAGGGAATGGAATGGAATAGAAAGAATAGGAAACTATATAGATGAAAGAACTCTTAGATTTGTCATAAAAGTGCACAAAAAGATTTTCTAAATTATGGAACATCCAACTATTGCATTCAATCAACTAGAAACAAATTGTTTACATATATCTACCATCATTGTTAGAAATCTATCCTCACAACGAATTTCTAATTTGATAATTGATGCTTGAGTACTTGCATCTCAATTTTTCTTTGTCATATTCTTGAAGACGTTCAGACTCATTAACAAATCTGCTTCAACATCATCTCTTACATGGACACAATGTTTTAAGTATTGCATTATTTCATCTCTTACATGGAGTTTTAAGTATTGCATTATTTCATCTCTTGCATGAACAAGATAATTGATAGGGGGTTGCATGCATTAATGCAAAATTTAAAATCTTTCAACTCCATTTCTATATTCTTGCAATACCAAATTTCTAATTTGCATCCAACTTCTATCCATGTTATATAATGAGTTCACAATAAAAGAATGTGAATCCTCCTTTGTAAAAAGCAAGAGACAACCTGAAAATAAGTATATAAAGAGAATTATTACATCAATGAGTCAAATAAAATTATAGCCTCTATTAGATGTCTACTAAATGTAACTAGACCTTACAGGTCATGGTGATGAGCCATCAGTTCAACAAGGAAATGAGTATTAAAGCTATGATGATAAATGCAACTAAGTTCATGTTCTTAAGTATTGACATAAGTGAGGGATTTAATGTGTTTGGAGTTTGAAAAAAAAAAAAAACAATAGCTAAGCATAACATGCTTCCAAACAAAATGTATCTGAATGCCATCAACCATTCTGCTTAATCGGTAAATGAAATCAAATTATTACTTTTAGCTAGTTTATTAATCAATGAGTATAAAAATTTTGTAAAAACAAGATGTCAACATAAAAAAGAAAATTGAAAGATGTAGTAATCAACAACTTAGCAATTCAAAAAATAAAAGGGAGAGAATGAGTACTTGGATATCCCTGCCTCAATCAATAAAATCATTGACAACAAAAACCCTTTTCTCGTTGACTAATCAATCACGTGGCATAATACAAGGGGAAAAGTTGCATCAAATTGGAGAGGGAAAATGCCCTTTTCCAGTTGCAATAATAAGTTTGTTCTCAAAATTGAGTTAAAAGAAAGAAGTTAAATACCAACGTTAATAAGAAACTAAAATTATCATTAACAAAGAGTAGGAGTAATTAATTTGTCAAAACAGGTGATAACATGCATTAGGTTATAACATCCATCCTTCATTTCCTCCCCGTCTAAGTTACCCCTTAAACGGGTTTTTTCTTGCTGGATAAAAGGACATTGCACAAAATTGATGAATTGACGTCATTAAAAGTAAGAAACTCAAAGTAAAATATGAAGGAAATTCAAGAAAAACAATTGGAAAAATCCTAACCCACAATGGTAACAAAAAGTTACATTATGCAAACTACATCAGTTCTCATGAGCCCTTTAATGGCTGATCCAAACAGCTACCTTCTCTAATTATTAGGCTTATATGAATAAACAGGATTAAAATGAAACAATGATAGCCCAAAGATTGATTATACAAGCACCATGGTTGCTCGAGATAGCCTTGCTCTCCTACTACTACACATTATAGCTCAAGGCTTCGGAAAACTATTCAGTGAGGCCTCAACAATATGGTTGCCTCAATAACCATTTGACATAGATTAAAAAATCTACATATTTACCTAATCAAATAAATTTTATATGGCTTCCTATGCATAACAAGAAATTAACATTCTCTCTCTTTTAACAAATTAATTATTTCTACCCGTTTTATACCCCAAATGACCTATTTTCACAGTTGGAGATTAAGTTTTTAATCATTCTACAAAGATATCACATATTTCTTCTCCAAAACTCATAAACATGTTTCAATTTGCCTTTTCTCTTCTTTTTACCCTCACAGCAGATTCTAATTAGGAAGATGATGGATAACTTCACATAATCAAAAGAAGATATACAGAAACGAAGAACATTCATGTTGATCACCCTACCATTACTGAAATTTGACCTACAAGCTATAACATACATTGTTTCTCTATCATAATTCTAGTTCACGAGATCTAGTCAGTCTTATTGCAATGATTATCATGCTTCGCCATAGAAATCCAATTGTGTCTAAAAATGAGATTCGTAGTACATTGCTTCGTGGAATATGCTAGGCTTCCAGTATTGAAGATATTCGAAATAAACAAGAGATATAGTACTTATGAGGAGGAGAAATGCCACATTTGAAGCATTCAAAAAATCGATCGATGTCATCCTTCTCGGTCGATGCCATTTTCTCTTACTTGGGTCGTCGGAACTCGAAAGTGACTGTGAATCCAAATACAAACAATAAACAAACAAATTCAAACATTCAATGATTCAAAATCTAGATCCAATTTGTTGAGACGAGAATTTTGAATTTGAATTAATTACATTGAATCATGTATCCTCTTCTTATAGCTTTGCTTTTATCGTAGAGTTTATTGAAGAACAAAAATCGCCTAAGTTCATACCTCATGACGGAACTCGAAAGGCAAAGGAAAGAAATTGTCGCTGTGTTGAGCCACAATTGAACAACGCGATCGAATGACCTCAACGATCGAGTTGGAGATGATATGTTCAACAAAGGAAGGAAATTCAGTCAAGTGGAGATGAAGTGAGAATTAAACCCTTGAGAAGAGTTTTTTTTTTCTTTTCTAAATTAGAAAATATAAAAATTTTAAATGAACTTTTTTTTTCAAAGGTTTTAAATTCCTTCTATAAATGTACATTTTTTTCAAAGAGTTTGTATAGCATTCAATAAAATAAGTATTTTCAAAGGTTTTTAAGTGCTTTGATAAAGATTAATACATTTTTTCTCAAGAAAAACTTAATACATTTCTTAGTTAATGAATATAATCTATTCAAAAGTTTTAAATAATTTTTTTGTAAGAATATATTTTCTTCAAGGATTTCTTTAACAACGTTCCATAAAGACTATATTTTTCAAGGGTTTTTTTTAAAGTACTTTGATAAAAATGTATTTTTTTTTCAAATGTGTTTAATAACCTTCGAATAAATTTATAAATTTTCATGATGAAGTGGCAATATAGACAAAATAAATAAAAAATCACAACATAAACTAAACCGAACTAATCATAAACGTCCTATTATTGACAAAATCAAAGTAATCAATGATTACCAAAGCAAACAAGAAATAGAGCCATTTCGATGATTACCTCTTTTGTCAAAAATCCTCATTATTAATCAATGAAACCAGATCCTCATTCAGTTGTCCTCAAGTCCTCATTGCTATTGGTCAAACTGAGATGACGAGCTTCTCTTGAATTAAAAATTGTGGGTGAATGATGAAAACGTGGATGAAATTGCAAAATATAAAAGAAGAATCATAGTAAAACATTAAAGGAAGGAAAAAAAATGAATTTGTGAAGATTTTGAAGATTTGAACGGAGAAGAGAGGGACATACAGATGAAGACTTTGAAGCCCCCATAGAAAAGACAGAGATAAGGAAGAAAACGAATTTATTTTTAACCATTTTTAAATATTATTGAAAACTAATAATTACCTATATACAATGCTAATTTTAAAAATAAATTTTTTTATAATTGAAAATATAAATCTCTTAACCCCAAAATATTTATAGATCTTAATAATCTATATATAAATTCTCAAAATATTTGATAAAAGATAATATATTTTTTTAAAGAATTTGGTGGTCGTTAATAATATATATATTTAACAACTTAAAAAAAAATATTACTTTCAAAGATATTACTTTCAAAGGTTATTTAAACTCGTTTGATAAAGAAAATAATATATTTTTCAAAGGTTTTAAATGTTATTTGATAAATATAATATATTTTTCAAAGGATTTTAATAACATTCGGTAAAGAGTAGATAAATTTCAAAGGTTTCTTAAACTTCTTTGATAAAAAAAATAATATATTTTTCAAAGGTTCTTAATATTCTTTGTAAATATAATATATTTTTCAAAAGTTTTCAATAACTTTCGATAAATAGTAGATATATTTCAAAGATTTTCAATAATCTTCGATAAATAGTAGATAATTTTCAAAGGTTTTTAATGTCATTTGATAAATATAATATCTTTTTAAAAGGTTTTCAATAACCTTAGATAAGTTCTAAAGGTTTTTTAAACTCCTTTGAGAAAGATGTTAGATAAATATAACATCTTTCTCAAAGGTTTTCAATAACCTTGGATAAAGAGTAGATAATTTTCAAAAGTTTTTTAAACTCATTTGAGAAATATAATATATCTTTTTCAAAAGTTTTCAATAACCTTCAATAAAAAATAGATAATTTTCAAAGGTTTTTAATGTCATTTGATAAATATAATATCTTTTTCAAAGGTTTTCAATAACCTTCAATAACTTTTTTCAATAAAGAGTAGATTTTCAAATGTTTTTAATATTCTTTAATAAATATAATATTTTTTTCAAAGGTTTTCAACAACCTTCGATAAATAGTAGATAATTTTCAAAGGGTTTTTTAAACTCATTTGATAATTGTATCACATATGATAGTACAATATAAATCATAATATACATCATAAAGTTTATTTACAAAGTATATATGATATGAAAACCCTAGGATTTGAAAATGTTAACCCCTAATATCAAATTCTAAAACCCCCAATCAATTTGACAACAATTCCAAAGGGAAGGATTAGTTTTGGATTACTTTTTGATTGAAGACTAAGAGATAAGGAGAACTAGTTCTTTACTCCAAGCTCAAACACTCCACAAGCAAGATAATCAGACTTACCTAAATGTTCTTGGCATGCAACCCTGAATCAAGAATTGCAAAAGTGGCTATAAAACCATGTCATCTACTAGAGAGTTTTCGTTCAAAGAAAACCTAAAAACTCAAACATCCCAAAACCAACGTATTGTCTTCTTCTCCCCTCCTTTAAACCCATCCTACTTATCTAAAAGGACTTAAAAAGTCCATTCTACCCCTAACTAAAAAGAATTAAAAACCCAAACAAAACATATATGGGTCCAATAATGAAAATACCCAAAAAATTAAGGTATGTTTTCAAATTAAAATAAATTAACAAAGTCCAATCGGTTTCATCTTATAGCATCAACTAAAACTAATTATAAAGCTTCTGATCAAATGTTGTTGCTTGAATCCCCTCAATTGAGTTCAATTCTACTTGAATGTGAGAATTCAATGCTAATTATAGCTTCTTGTCTCTTGAGCGCGTGATTGGTCTCGTGGTAGTACAAGGGTGTCCGGGTTCATATCAACATATCATAAATTCAAAGTAATCGAAAATAAACAAAAATATCTACTACAGTTTATAAGTCACAGATAAACTTAATGTTCAATACATAATATATATATAAGCGTATATATCATAAAACAATAAATCTAAATAAAAAAAAACATCCTCGTTTTATATATATATACACATTTTATTCATTGGTTTGTGTGCACAAGACCCTCCCTATATTCATCTCTTCTTCTCCCTATTATCATCTTTATCTCGTCTAGAACTCCCTTTGTCAATTAGATCTGCTCGCCCCACGCCATCTATCTCCCGTCATCAGCCGCTTGCAAGTCATGCCGCAAAGAAGGAGAAAAAGAGAGGGAGGAGGAAAAAAGAGTTTAATTAGAAAGAGAAAGAATAAGGATTTTAACATTTTTTTTTAAGGAACATCAATGGGTGCAAAGCCCTAAGGCTAAGCATGAGGGAGAGAGAATTAAAACCCTAGGTATTTTTTATTATTTATTTGTATTTTATAAAAAACATGGACGAGGTCTTAATGGTAAATAAACACTAATTGAAAATTATATTTTACTCATCTATTTCTGAAATAAATTAAGTGTAGAAGAAAATAGTGTAATATAGGCCTATAATTAAAGCTATATATGTAGAAAGCTGATAAAAGAAACTTTTAGCCTAGTACTAATCCTAAATAATATTTCATAAATGTATTAATATTTATAATTTTTTCATAAGCTCCATTCTTTTTTACCTTATTAACCTTTTGATTGCTTTCTCTCTCATCATTCAATTTGGGATATATATATATATATATATATATATATATATATATAGAAAATCAAAATTCTTCGCAAAATTTTAATATGGACTTTCTTCGATCGGATGTACATAAAAATGTGTTGAGAAGAGAAATAGCAATTTTTTTTTAAGAAAAATTGAAAATAGTAAAGAAAAAAACAAAGAACCTTTTAGATGAATCGCATCCTTGAGAGGCAGATCAGGGAGTTTCTGGCAACTGTACTGTTGTGAGTACTTCCTCGGTCGACCTCTCCTTTTCTTCTCGAAATCAATGTTGAAATTCCTAAAATGTAATCTGTTGTGGGGAGAAACGTTTCGAGCATCTAAAGACACGAATGTAGGGGCAATTGCAAGATTGAATGGAAATCAAGCTAAAGGTGATGTCATTTGAATAAAAGGATGATTAAGACCAATCATGGAGGAGGCTTTGTTATTGGCACTGAACATGGTGGGCGAATACGTTGTCTATCTTCTGGTTGCCGTGTTTGAGTTCTCCATTGTACAAGACCCAAATTCCGGAAGAGGGTTGGACACTACTATCCTCTGCTCCCTTCATATTCTTATATTCCACTCAATAACTTCAAAGATAGGTCTGAATATGTCATTTGCCTCTCTAAGCTTCTTGAAGGTGAAAAGGCAAAGTTGTTTTTGGGGTTTATGTCTTAAAACTCGTAGATAGTAAATGTAAATAATTGATTGTCATCAATAAAGTGTTATCGATGTCATTTCAATAAGTGTTATTGATTGTATTATATTCATTTTGTCTCAATAACCCTAAATCCAATAAGTTAACATCCTAGGTTGTCTTATGAGTCTTGAACTATATGTGGAGACATACAGGGATCAATATTCAAGATACAATCTAAATGGTTTATAGTATAGGGATAAGGTTGGGTACCTTATCCTGATGACACTATGGATATGTCTCACTTTGTAGTTGATACAAACGTAATGATCCATCGTGCTTGTGTAGATGACATGCGAGTGGGGGTATTATATGCAATGGATTTGACTAGTTAGGTTTCTATTTCAATAGGATGACTTAGGCAACTTAGTCTTAATCTTGAGTGTATTATAAACTCCTAAACTAAGCACCCTCCTAAACTGGAAAATCGTAGAGTTTTTGGATGTGTAGGGTATGTACATCAAAATCAAGGAAAGTTAAAACCTAGAGCCATTAAATGTATGTTTATAGGATTCGTAGAAGGAGTCAAGCGTTTTAAATTGTGGCATCTTTAGAGAAAATATCTATAGTCAGTAAAGACGTTTTGTTTAGAAAAGAAGAAATGTTCATGATGAGCAAAAGATCTGAAGAAGAAGGCTCTAAACCAGAAACTGTAAATTTTGAGGTGGAGCAGCCTTCCATTTCCAATAGAACTATAGGACAAAATTTAGATGTTCCTGAGTCTAGTGGAGAATCAATTGCTCAAGAACCTAATAACACAGAAGATATTGAAATTCAAGAAGAAAAAGATCTTACAAACTCGTAGTCTAGATAGAGATAGATAGATAAGGGCGATTACACCACCACCAAGATATTTTGAGGTAGCTTATGTGAGTGTAGCCCTAAATGCCATGACTAAACTAAATGAGTAAGAACCACTTACCTTTAATGATGTAGTGAGTTGCAAAGATGCCAAAGCATGGATAAATGCAATGAATGATGAATTGGCATTTTTAAAAATAATAAAACATGAGAATTAGTTTATCTACCTAAATGAGCTAAAGTTATATCGTGTAAATGGGTCTATAAACTAAAAGATGAAATCCTTAGTATTCGTCAACCTAGATTTAAAGCTAGGTTAGTAGCAAAAGGTTTCACACAAAGTTTAAAACACCACTATAAGAATGTTATTTCCATTAGTTGTTCAAAATAATTTATATTTAGATCAATTAGATGTAGAAATAACATTCTTACATGGAGATCTAAAAGAAGTAATATACATGAAACAACCACAAGGTTATGAACAAAAGACAAAGAAGATCATATATGTTTACTTAAAAGATCCATTTTTTGACTCAAACAGTCACCACGGTGTTGGTATAAAAGGTTTGATGATTTTATGTTCAAAATAAATTTTAAAAGTTCTTATGACAGCTATGCTTACATGAATTCAACTTCATATACCACTACTGTTTATCTACTGTTATATGTGGATGACATGCTAATAGCAAGTCAATGCAATGAAGTACTCAAGAAAGTTAATTTGACAAGAAAGATCTTGGTGAATCGAAGAAGATATTGGGGATTGAAATCTCTAGAAATATAGAAAATGGATCCTTAACTATTAGTTAACATAATTATTACAGCAAGATTCTTAAAAGGTTTAATATGCTAGAGGGAAAAGCTGTGACAATACCTCTAGCACAACATTTTAAGCTTTCATCAGAAAATTCACCTAAGGAAAATAAAAGGGAACATCTCAATTATATGTCTACCCTACTCTCAGGTGGTTGGCAACCTGATGTATCTTCTGATATCCACCAAACCTAATTTGTCATATTCTACAAGCTTGGTTAGTCGTTATATGTTCAAACACGATAAGAGACACTGGAAGGCTTCAAAGTGGATTTTTAGATATCTAAAAGTAACACAAGACGCTAAACTATTATACAAAACTTGTGATTCACAACCCTATGAAATTTATGGATTTATGGATGTTGATTATGCAAGAGATCTTGATAAAAAGAGATCTCTAACAGGATATATTTTCCTACTTGGGGGAAATCTCCTAAGTTGAAAAGTTATCGTACAACCGGTTGTAGCCCTATCCTTTATAGAAGCTGAATTTATAGCTTTGTTAGAAGCTATTAAAGAAGGAAATGGGTTAAAAGGATGGCTAAAGGACTATGGAATTAATTAGAAAATAGTAAAAATTTACTGTGATAACCAGAGCGCCATCCACTTATAAAAAAATCAGCAATTCCACAATAGATCTGAACACATAGATATTAAATTTCATTTTGTAAGAGAACAAATCGAAAAAGGAGATGTTGAAATTCTTAAAGTGCATACCATAGAACACTGTCTTAAGTTGATAGAGTTCCACAATCCTAAATAAAAAGCAAGAAAAGCTGGGATCAAACAACAAGTTCAACTAATTGTTCTTTCAAGGTAGAAAATTGAAGAGGTAAAAGACTTAATCTATGGAATAAAATTTTGTTAAGGTTGTTGTAACAAGTTGAAGAAAATATCAGCTATAAATAAGAGATTAATACTTCATATTTCTTAGAGAAAAATTAAGAAAAAAAAGTGAGTAAAGAAGTGATATCTTAGCTTGAGCATTTTTCTCTATAAATCTTCATCTTGTTCATTTTAAATAAAGACTACTCCCGACGTAGATCCTAGTGATTGAGTCGCTTTAAAAACTCACAATGAGAAAGAAAAGTATTATGAACCTTATTATGTATTATGTACCAAAATGTCAAAGGTTTAAAGTAAGGGTGTTTAAAGGGAAGTTTCAAAGGGTAATAGTGGGGTGTATCCCAAAATGCATTCATCTCTATGTTTTTTTTTTATCTTATCACTCATACCAAAAAATGAATTAAAAAATTATCACATAAAAATTTTTTATTGGATAATTTAGTAAGATGCACAAAGATAGGTGATGTTCGGATGCACTATGTATTTTCTTTAAAACAAATAGTCCTTAAGGATACTTAGGATGTTTTTTATTTTTAAAGATTAATAAGACCGTCAAAATACAAAATGACTATTTTGCCCTTCAATATAAAAACCCTCATAATTATCTTCTAAAACCTTTTTTTTTTCATTTCACCCTCATCTCTCTCAATCAAGTCTCGACTTCTTTCTCACTAGTTTCTCTTAAACTCTCTCCAGCTCTAGTATTGTTCTCCATTCTTCCAAATTTATACTAAGAATTTACATTATTGCTATAGATTTTTTTTTTTTTTTTTTTTTTTTAACAATATTGTTGTTTTGAGTTTTCTAACTTATTTTAATTTTACCGTTTTATTTTTTCAATTGCATTCTTTTACATTTTTTCTATTTTAGTGCCTTTTTTCCTCATACCTTATTGATGCGAGAAATATTTTACAGACTATTTTGGATTTTTTCTCTCATCTTCTTGTGAAAAAAAAAATATATCAACAATTATTGTTTACATGCTAGAATTTTCTCCATTTCTTAATGAACCTACCAATTCCATTTTAGTGAAACGGATTTAAATGAAAGTCGTTTGATACGTAGATTTGTCTATCAGGAGTGGAAAGTTGAAATATTTCAATAAAAATCTTCCTTCTGGTTTCTTCTTCGAGGAGAACAAGATGATTCCAGAAGCTTCTACAATCTCCTCGACCCATTTCAACAATCAATTTGGAAATTAGAATAAAAAATCCAATTAATCTAGGAGGTTGGAGAAGGTTATGAAAGAAAGGTAATATGCTAGGATTTGGAAAAGTCAAAAAGGGAATTAAGGAAAAGACCTGAAAAGCTTGAAAATATCTGGAATTTGTATGATTCATCCTAATATAAATGCTAAGTGTGCTTCAATCCCATCACATCAATATTCAACAACAAAGCTTACATTCCTTCCTTAATCACTTTATACTCTTAATTTCAACTAAAGTGGAAGAGAAAAAGCTTGAGATCAAGTCGATTGACATATCTAGCTACACATTATTGTTCTTCCTTCTGCAACTGTCGCTATTGTATTAAATAAATTCTCAAAACTAGAGTTTTGTAATTGAGGTGTCTTCCGCAATGTTTGCGACAGTGGAGAGATGAAAAAGAAATTGTGATGTATAATATTATTATGGAATTGAATGTTAATTATTTATATTATATTCACATTAGAGATATTTTTGTAGGGATCAAATCTTGAGCGAAAGGTAAGAACGCCTTGCATTTCAAAATTCGATTTTAAAAAAACAAAATATAGTAAAATAAAACAGAATAGAAGAGGATAAACATCATAATAAGCATGCATTTTAAGGGAGAAACAAAATGGATGAATAATTCTTAATTACGTAGATTCCCAAATTTTTTGAAATTTCTCAACTACGAATATCTTCTCAACGATCACCGACACCACCACAAGAATATCCTAGTTATTTTCTAAGATTACAAGAGTTGGATGAGTGGTCTCCAACACTTGGAAGAAGGAGAGGTTGAAAGATTGTAGAGAGAGTATAGAAAGGAATTATTTTGGAGGTTAGTTTATTGAATTTAGGGTTATTAAGACCAAATAGAATACAACACAACCAATGACATTTATTGAAATAACATTAATAACTCTTTATTGATGGTGATCAATTAGTTACTTTTACTATCTACGAGTTTTAAGGCATAAAATTCAATAATATTTTATATTAACTATTTTTACAATATAAATGATTTATTGAGTCATTCTTCAAGTCCATGTCGTATCAACGGAAATGTGAAAATTTTGATTAAATTTTAATATCATGTACTCTTAATTTGTGAATCTAATGTGTGTGTTTTGGTTGTTTCATGTTCCTCCTAAAACTCAAGAAGTTGGTCGACCTTGATGTCTTTCGTTACTTTAAAATATTTGTCCAAACTAAGATCGCTCTTCTACAAGACTTTTAGGGTCGAGTGCGCCCACCGAAAGCTAGTCGACCTCAACATCAGCCATCAAGAATTCGTCGTCCTAAACCTCGGCCACAAAGAGCTCGTCAAACTCGACCTCAGCCATCAGGAGCTGATCAGCCTACACCATAACATGAGACTGAGACTTCAAATTTTTTAGATCTAGTCCACTGATACTTATATTATATTGAATTTTGTATTTAGTTATAATAAAATATCTTACCAATTCACTTTCATCCTCGGTCCTAGCAAAAATCTTAACGTTGATGGATGAAAGCAATTTATATGTAATGTATAATTTTTCAATTTGTAATTGAAACAAGAAGCTAACTTTTGGATGAAACATTTGCTATGTAATATATTGGAAGAAGAATATAAACTTAAAAACAACGTTAGATTATATTCATTCTCATAAAATACAGTCAAAGACTTTTCATGTATACAAAATTATAAACATTGCAAAACACACTAACAAAATTCATTCTTCCACAATTTATTTAAGAAACATAGGCAGAATGCTGCAGAGTGCAGAACTCAGAAAGAACAATGTGGTGATGTCTAGCCAGAGATGTCGATTGACTTGATTTCTGACTTCTTCTCCACCATTTTGGGCACTGTCACAGTCAGCACTCCATTCTCCATGTTGGCCTTCGCCTCCTCAACTTTAGCATTCTCCGGCAGCCTGAATCTCCTCGAGAACTTCCCACTGCTTCGTTCGATTCTATGCCATTTGTCGTTCTTCTCCTCTTGCTCTTTGCTTCTCTCCCCACTGATTTGCAGCACTTGGCCCTCTTCCACTTCAACTTTGACTTCTTCCTTTTTGATTCCAGGAAGATCGGCCTTGAAGATGTGGGCTTCTGGGGTTTCTTTCCAGTCGATGCGAGTGTTGGCAAAAGCAGAGGTCTCACGAGCAGAGGAAGGGAGGTTGGCCAATGAGCTTGAAAATGGGAATCCTTCGAAGGGATCCCAAACGTCCAATGAAAAGGGGTCGAAGACGTTGCTCCGGCGGCCACCGAAAATGCTTGGAATCAGAGCCATGGTCGTTCAAGTTCAAAGCAGAGGATAACAAGAGAGAAGAAATGGATTTAATTGACAAAGTTTGCTTGAAATGGTGTATTGTTTGCTGCTAACTCCCAAGGATGGCTTCCTAGTGGGGAGTTGAAACATTTAAATAAGTGGGCAGAGAACATATTTTAGAAATTTCTGGAAAGAAAAAGTTGCTTCTGGTTTATTCTTGGCGAAGAAGACGATTCCACGAGCTTCTTCTACCATGTTCTCGACCCATTTGGACTCTTCAATTGGGGTTCAGTCATACCATTTTCTTGGGCCTTTCAATTGGGCTTTCTTTCATCCAAATTAAATAAAAAAAATATTTTTATATAAAAAATTCTTTTGGTCATATATATCATAAATATTTTTACAAAAGGAGGGTTTTAGTGTTAATTTTGGACGGTTTTACCCTTTTCTTATTTCTTATATCCAATTTTTATGTATTTTTTTTTTCCATATTTACAAAGCTCCTTACAAGTAGAGAGAATATGCATTTATTATGGAGAGAGAAAATATATTTAATATGTTTTTTTTCTCATTTTCTCAAATGACATTTAATATGATTTTTTTTTTCATTTTTAATTAGAGAAAGAAAATGACATTTAATATCATTTTATTTTCCATTTCATTTTTCATGTTGATCTTTTATATCATGGGATATATTTCATGGTTTGTTTTGAGTATGTGATATATCGCTTGTGCTTACTGCTTGCAATATATTCTATTATTTATTTGAAAATGTTCTAACAAATATATGAAATATACTGATAAATATATTTGATATGTACTCAAATACAACTGGTTTCATGATAACTTGTTGGTTTTTGTAGCGTATTCATGGTTATTTTTAAATATACCTTAGAACCTTGTATTAGATGCGTAGAAATATTCTAATCAATATATGAAATATAAATGTACTCAAATAGATGGTTGTACCATTGGAAAGTTTTGATATAATTGTATCACATATGATAGTACAATATAAATCATAATATACATCATAACTTTTATTTACACAGTATATATATGATATGAAAACCCTAGGATCTGAAAATTAGGAACCCCTAATATCAAATTCTAAAACCACCAATCAATTTGACAACAATTCCAAAGGGAATGATTAGATTTGGATTACCTTTTGATCGAAGACCAAGAGATAAGGAGAACTAGTTCTTTACTCCAAGTTCAAACACTCCACAAGCAAGATGATCAGACTTATCTGAATGTTCTTAACATGCAACCCTGAATCAAGAATTGCAAAAGTTGCGATAAAACTCTATCATCTACTAGAGAATTTTCATTCAAAAGAAAACCTAAAAATTCAAACATCCAAAAACCAACATAGTGTCTTTTTCTCTTCTCCTTTAAACCCAACCTACTTAACTAAAGGGACTTAAAAAGGTCATTCTACCCCTAACGCAAAAGAACTAAAAACTCAAACAAAATATATATGGGTCCAATAATGAAAATACCCAAAAAATTAAGGTATGTTTTCAAATTAAAATAAATTAATAAAGTTCAAATCTTGTAGCATCAACTAAAACCAATTATAAAGCTTCTGGTTAGATGTTGTTGCTTGAATCCCTTCAATTGAGTTCATTTCCACTTGAATATGAGAACTCAATGCTAATTGAAGCTTCTTGGCTCTTGAGCACGTGATTGGTCCCGGTGGTAACACAAGTTGTCCTGGTTCATATCAATATATCATAAATTCAAAGTAATCGAAAATAAACAAAAATATCTACCACAGTATATAAATCATAGATGGAATTAATGTTAATACATAACGTGTATATATATATATATATATATATATATAAGCGTATATATCCTAAAACAATAATTCTAAATAAAAAAATCATCATCATTTATATAAAATAAATGATTATATACATCATATATATATGTGTGTGTACATTTATTCTTTGGTTTGCATGCACAATACCCTCTGCATTTTCATCTCTTCTTCTCCCCATCATCATTTTCATCTCATCTAGAACCCCTGCCGTCGATTGGATTTGCTCGTCCTGCGCCATCTGTCTCCCATCGTCAGCCGCTTGCAAGTCACACCGTCATGAAGGAGAAAAAGAGAGGGAGGAGAAAAAAAGGGTTTAATTAGAAAGAGAAAGAATAAGGATTTTAACATTTTTTCTAGGGAACATCAATGGGCGCGAAGCCCTAAGGCTATACATGGGAGAGTGAGAATGAAAACCATGGGTATTCTTTATTTTTATTTTATAAAAAACATGAATGAGGTCTTAATGGTAAATAGACATCAATATTAGTGAAAATTTATATTCTATTGACCTATCTCTGAAGTAAATTAAGTGTAGAAGAAAATAGTGCAATATAGGCCTATAATTAAAGCTATATATATGTAGAAAGCTCATACAAGAAACTTTTAGCCTAGTAATATTTCATAAATGTATTAATATCTATAAATTTTTCATAACTCCATTATTTTTTACCTTATTAACCTTTTGATTCCTTTCTCTCTCATCAAACAATTTAGGATATATATATATAGAAAATCAAAATTCTTCGCCAAATTTTAATATGGGCTTTCTTCCATCAAAAGTACATAAAAATGGGTTGAGAAAAGAAATAGTAAATTTTTTTTAGAAAAACTAGAAAATAGTAAAGAAAAAAGAAAAGGAACCTTTCAAATGAATCGCATCCTCGAGAGGCGGATCGAGGAGTTTATGGCGGTCGTACTATTGTGAGTACTTCCTCGATCGGTCTCTCCTTTTCTTCCCGAAATCGGCGTTGAAATTCGTGAAATGTAATCTGTTGTAGGGAGAAATATTTCAAGAATCTAAAGACACGAATATAGGGGTAATTACAAGATTGAATGGAAATCACACTAAAGGTGACGTAATTTGAATCAAAGGATGATTAAGACCAATCATGGAGGAGACATTGTTGTTGGCACTGAACATGGTGGGCTAATACGTTGTTGATCCTCTGACCGCTGTGTTTGAGTTCTCCATCGTACAAGACCCAAATTCCAGAAGAGGGTTGGACCCTACTATCCTCTGCTTACTTCATATTCTTATATTCCACCCGATATCTTCAAAGATAGGCTTGAATATGTCGTTTAAGGCTTGAATATGTCGTTTACCTCTCTAAGCTTCTTGAAGGTGAAAAGGAAAAGTTGTTTTTGTTGGATTTTATGCCTTAAAACTCGTAGATAGTAAACGTAAATAATTGATTGTCATCAATAAAGAGTTATTGATGTTATTTCAATAAGTGTTATTGATTGTGTTGTATTCATTTTGTCTCAATAACCCTAAATCCAATAAGTAACATCATAGGTTGTCTTATGAGTCTTGAACTATATGTGGAGACATATAGGGATCAATGTTCAAGATACAGTCTAAAGGGTCTATAGTATAGGTTGGATGTATTAACATGCAGCGGAAGCAACAAGGATTAATAAGCACTCTAATTCATCAATTTTGACATTAACTAAAGCATGCTCATACTAAAATAAGAAGGTTTCAAGTCATACCTTTGTAGAACTTCCTGAAATCTCAATTCTCAGCTGCAAACTTCTCCAAATCTTATTGTAGACTACCTCAAGATCTTCCCCACTATTCTCTTGGAGCTATAGATTGAGTTGTGGGACTCAAAATAATCTTGAATGAAGGGAACTTGGAGAAGAACTCACAGTAGCAACCCACTTGAAGAACAATTTCTTCAACCCGAATTTTTCAGCAAAAATTCTATAGATTGCATGCCTCAATTCCACTCCAATCTTTTCAATATAGCACAGACTATCATGCAAAGAAGATGGCTACCTGAGATGCAACTCATGTTTGGAGTTATTGAGGCCAAACTTAGTGGGTTTGGTGTGAGCTACTTTGAAGGTGTAATGGAAAAATCCAAAATTCCATTTTTGTGTTTTTCTATATTTTTCTATATTTTTCAATTGATTTCAAAAATCAATTTGATTTCTAAAATTGAAAATATTATTAATTTTACAAAATTAATTTCACAAATTATTTTTTCTAATAAAATTAATAAATAATTATTTAAATAATTTAAATAATTCTAATTAATTTAATATCAAATATTAAATTAATTTTACACAAATCCACCTTCATATATTTAAATATTAATTCTCCAATTTCGTTTAATTTATAAAATTAAACTTGTAATTATATCTAATATAATTATTAATTCCTTTAATTCTAATTTGGACGTTTCAAATTAACTTATCACGCTACTTTAAAGCTAATCCATTTATGAGCAAGTAGGGGGACCTTGCGGATCTACAGATCATGGCTCCAACGATCCGAGATTAATTGAATAAACTCATTACACCGAATTAACCCCCATTTGTAAACTAATGGATCACTCCAATAAAGCCCATAGTTGAACTCCCCTCATTGAATAAACTCATTACACCGAATTAACCCCCATAGTTGAACTCCCCTCAAAATTAATTTATCAAAGAACTAAATATTTGAAAGGGTTCAAATATTAATATGAATTAGATTCTTTTGGGTTGTATGTCCTAAAACTCGCAGTTTGTAAAGTTAAACATATTTTGTTATCAATAAAGGTGTTATTCAACATTACTTCAATAAAGTTGTTATTGAATCTATAAATTGCACTTATAAAGTCTAAATCCAATAAACTAAGGTCTATGGCTATTATATGAATACTTGAACTTTATATGGAAACATAAAAGTGGATCAGGTTCGAGTAAATAGTCAAAATGATCTATAGAATACGAATAAGATTGGGTGCCTTATTCTGGTAACACTATCAAATGCGCACACTCTATAGTTGTTATAAGTTGTTGTAAAGTACAAACGAAGTGATCCTGCTTTTGTTCATGTATTGACATGAGGAGTACGGGCGTCCTATGCAATGAGTTTGCATAAGATTCGACCAAAAAATAAGTCACTCTTACTTTATAACGTTGTTTACTATTTAAAGACTGACTATTTTGTTTAGATGACCTAGGTAACTCGATCTTAATACTGAGCTAACTATAAACTTCTATTTATTCGGAATTATCCTTAGATTTGCATAGATGAGGGTTGGCTCAATAATGCCAGCTCAATATGCCTCCCATTTCTAGGGTAAGACCGGGTAGATAGTTGGGGACATAGGGTGCAATAAGGAATTCACGGCTGCTCCATTTAGGGATAGAAGAAAGGTTGTTCTCTTAAGTACTAAATCTAAATCTTGAACAAGGAGCCTCACCCTCTCATTGGCCTGAGAGGGGTCTGGTTTAGTGATTGGATCACAAACCAATTGTTCATTAGATGATCAATGGAACTTAAGGAGCAAGACGTAATATCGGGGGTAAAACAACGTATTGACCCAGCCATTATTACAAACAACTTGTGAAGGGTCGACTTACTAATTATGGTCAAATCAAGTGGATACAAATATATCTACAGTGAGAAGAGTGCAACTATCAAGCTATAGTGGTGTGACTTGATAGTTAACGAATACTGATTAATTTGGTCTAAAGAGTTTTAGCTAATTAATCTTAAATCCTTGGAGCTCATGATCTGTAGGTCCTTAAGATCCCTCTACTAGCTTGCTAAACATGAACACCTATCTCATATACCATTTTTCTCCCACTAAAGTATTCTACTATTTTAGGGTTTTATTATATTTAGTTAAACTCCAACTAATGAATCTATCTAAGTCCTTCTTAATTTGTTCAATATAATATTAATATTGATTGTTTTAACAATATTGATTTTATTTATTAAACTCTTTAATAAAATCAATCACCTATTGCATACTTATAAAATACTTGCCCAATTTACCTTCTAGGTTGGTTTCCAGGTGGAGGTGTTCCGTTTCGTCGGTTTAAATACCCCTGCCTAGACAGAACGTCCCTCAGACAAAGTTCCTTAGGGAAAATTGTTTTATAAATTTAATATTTTAATAGAATTCATTTTAATCATATTAAAACAAATTAAACGATTAACTTAGTTCTAATCTCGTTAGAAATACTTCTAACATAGGTTTAGGCGATTCAATTTTAAACCATTTAAAAATTATTTTGGACCTATTTTTGCATGCAACTCTTGATTATAGATCTCTTGATTATAGATTTTAATCTATCTCATTAAATATATAACACTTATATTTTAATTTCGTATTAAAACCTATAATTTGCATCTAATGACGTTGATAAAATATAATGCTTATATTTATCTAAGTGGTGTCATGCTCAATGCAAGGTTCATTTTCATTGGAAAAATATAACATGTATATTTTCCATCCATGAAAATAAACATACATATTCATCATTCCACCGTACATTACAACAGCTTTGTATGATGCATGAGCATGCTTAATTAATCATACATCAAAATAATGCAACATTTTTATTATGATGCATGGGCATGCTAGTAAAATTATGCATCCATAGAATATAATACTTATATTTAATCATGACGCATGAATATGTTTATCCTAAGGTGGGGCTTTTAATCTATATGCATACATTATGTAATATAAATTCAAACATTAATTTAAACATAAATCAAATGCATAATAAATTACCTAGCAAAAACTGAACTAAATTTTGGCATTCTAAAATTAATTAAATTACTATAACCATCTTATATTAACCTAATTAATTAAAATAAACAAAACTTGGGCAAAAGCTAGGGCAAAATCGCAAAGGATCCGCACCTTCATCAGCATTCTTCCCATCCAGAGTGTCATGGCGCTGAGCGCAGTGCTGCGTTGCAGCAAGACGCCACAACAAGGCATTTGAAAAGTTATAGCACCGACCATAGCACCACGGCGCTTAGGTCGACACCCCGACCAAAAGCTTCAAATCCGTCTTGTTTCAGCTCCGTTTTGGCTCCGTTTTTCACCGATCTTTTCAGGAACACTTGTTCTTCGATCAACATGGACTTACAGACTCGATAGCAAAACATAAATGCCCAAAACAACAGGCCCTTACATTTTAATCTCATTGGGTGCACTTAGTAAAAAGGTTTTAATTAGTTTAAAGAAACCCTATTCACCCTCTCCCTTCTCTAGGGTTGCCATACCAATCCTATAATTGGTATCAGAATGGGTAGCTCACTACAAGAATTCTGGGCTTTAATGTTGGTTTAAAACCAATATTAAAGGACTTTAATGTCAGTTGGAAACCGACATTAAAGATAGTGTTATTAAAGCCCTTCAATGTCGGTTGTCTTTAATGTTGGTTTTAAGCCAACATTGAAGAGAGTGTACAATGTCGGTTTAAAACCGACATTAAAGGGTTTTAATAACACTATTTTTGTGCGCGAACTGTCCGGTGGATGAAAATTTGAAAATGAACCCAAAATTTGTGCGCGACATTAAAGGGTTTTAATAACACTATTGGGCCCGGCAGGGGTGCCCAGGGACCCAATTTTTGTGTGCGAACATTTCAGCGGGCGAAAATTTGAAAACAGACCCAGGGTTCAGAATGATGAAAAAAAGCCGTGCGTGCAGACAGTTTTGGGAACGGAGCTCGTTCGGTGCCTCAAACGGCTATCGGGTTCGATGAGGGTGTCCCAGGGCCCAATTTTTTTGCACGAACTTTCTGGCGGGGGAAAATTTGAAAATGAACCCAGGGGTTCAGAACGATGAGAAAAAGTCGTGCGCGCAGACGCTTTTCGGAATGAAGCTCGTTTGGAGCCCCAAATGGCTATCGGGCCCGACGGGGTGCCCGAGGGACCAATTTTTGTGCGCGAACTATCCGATGGATGAAAATTTTGAAAACCGACCCAGAGGTTCAGAATGATGAGAAAACTCCGTGTGCACAGACGGTTTTGGGAACGGAGCTTGTTTGGTGCCCCAAACGGCTATCTGGCCCGAAAGGGGTTCCTCAGCTCCCAATTTTTGTGCGCGAACTTTCCGGCGGGCGAAATTTTGAACGGACCAAGAGTTCAGAACGATAGAAAAGTCCGTGCGCACAAATGTTTTGGGAACAGAGCTCGTGTTGGTGCCCCAACGACTATCGGCCTGGCGGGGTGCCCCGGGCCCAATTTTTGTGCACGAACTTTCCGTAGGGAAAAATATAGACGGACCAGGTGTTCAACGATGAGAAAAAGCCGTGCGCGCAGACGATTTTGGAACGGAGCTCGTTTGGTGCCCAAAACGGCTATCGAGCCCGTTATGGAGTGTCGAGGCCCAATTTTTTTCGCAACTTTCCGGCGGCCAAAAATTTGAAAACGGACCAGGGTTCAGAACAATGGGAAAAAAGCCATGCACACAGACGGTTTTGGGAACGGAGATCTTTGGTGCCCAAACGGCTAATGAGCCCCACGGGGTGCCCTGGGGCTCAATTTTTGTGCGGCAATTTCCTGGCGAGCGAAAAATTTGAAAACGACCTAGGGGTTCAAAACGATGAGAAAAAAGCCGTGCGCGCAGGCGATTTTGGGAACAGAGCTCGTTTGGTGAACTTGGCTATCGATTCCCCACGGGGGTGCCCGGGTCCCATATTTTGTGCCCGCACTTTCCGGGAGGCGAAACTTTTAAAGACGGACCCAGGGTCAGAACGATGAGAAAAAGCTTTTAAGCGCAGACAGTTTTGGGAACGGAGCTCGTTTGGTGGCCCAAACGGCTATCGGGCCAAGCGGAGTTGCCCCGGGGGCCAATTTTTGTGTGCGACTTTCTAGCGGCGAAATTTGAAAACAGACCTAGGGGTTCAGAACAGGAGAAAAGTGGTGCATGCAGAAGATTTTCGGGATCGGAGCTCGTTTGGTACCCCAAAACTACTCGAGCGTAGCGGGGGTTGCCCCGGGACAATTTTTTTGTTGCAAACTTTCCGGCGGCGAACATTTTAAAATGGACCAGGGGTTTCAGAACGATGAGATAACGTCGTGCGCATAGATGGTTTTGGAACGAGCTCGTTTGGTGCCCAAAAGGCTATCTTGCTCGGAGGGGTGTCCCGGCTCCCAATTTTTGTGTGCGAAACTTTCTGGGGGACGAAATTTGAAACGGACCCAGGAGTTCAGAACGATTAAAAAAAGTCGTGCGTGCAGATGGTTTCTGAACGGAGCTCGTCTGATGCCCCAACGGCTATCGGGCCCCGCGGGTGCCCCGGTGCCCAATTTTGTGCGCAAACTTTCTGGTGGGCGAAAATTTGAAAACAAACCCAGTGGTTCAGAATTTGAGAAAAAAGTCGTGCGCGCAGACGATTTTGGGAACGGAGCTCATTTGTGCCCCAAACGGCTATCAAGCCCGACGAGAGTTCCCTGGGGTCCAATTTTTGTGCTGAAACTTTCCCAGCGACGCGAAATTTTTAAACGAACCCAGGGTTCCAAATGATGAGAAAACGCCGTGCGCACAGGCGGTTTTTGTAATGGCGCTCGTTTGGTGCACCAAATGGCTATCTGGCCCGGCGGGGATTCCTCGGCACCAAATGGCTATTTTGAAAACGGACCAGGAGGTTCAGAACGAATGAGGATAAGTCGTGCATACAAACGATTTGGTAACGGAGCTCGTTTTGTGCACCAAACGGCTATCGGCCCGCGAGGTACCCTGGGCCGAATTTTGCGCGCAAACTTTTCGGTGGCCGAAAATTTAAAAACGTCCAAGGGGTTCAAAACGATGGAAAAAAAGTCGTGCACGCAGCGGTTTTGGGAACGGAGCTCGTTTGGTGCCCCAAATGGCTATCTGGCCCGCGGGGGATTCCTTGGCACCAATTTTGTGCGCGAAACTTTCCGACGGGCAAAAAATTTGAAAACGGACCAAGGGTTCAAAATGATGAGAAAATCCTTGTGCGCGTAGTGGTTTGGGGAGCGGATCTCGTTTTGTGCCCAACGGTTGTCGGGCCAGGCGGGTTACCCGGGGCCCAATTTTTGTGCGTGAACTTTCCACAGGGGAAATTTTAAACGGACCCTGGGGTTCAGACGATGAGAAAAAGGCGTACATACAGACGATTTTTAGAACGGAGCTCGTTTGGTGCCCCAAAACGGTTATCGGGCCCGACGGGGTGCCCCGGGGACCAATTTTTGTGCGCAAACTTTCCGGCGGGCAAAAATTTGAAAACGAACCTAAGGGTTCAGTACGATGAGAAAAAGTCGTTCGCGCAGACGATTTTGGTGACGGAGCTCATTTGGTTCCCCAAACGGCATTCAGGCCCGGTTGGGGGATCCGAGGCGCATTTTTTTAGGCGCGAACTTTCCAGCGAGCGAAATTTGAAAACGGACATAGCGGTCCAAAACAATAATAAAAAGTCATTCGCGCAGACGGTTTTGGAACGAGGCTCGTCTAGTCCCCAAACAATTATCAGCCTGACGGGGTTCCCTGGGCCCAATTTTTGTCCGCGAACTTTCGACGAGCGAAAATTGTTAAAACGGACCTAAGGTTCGAAACGATGAGAAAAATTCGTGCGCGCAGACGGTTTTGGAACGAAGCTTGTCTGGCGCCCCAAACGGCTCTCGGATCGGCGGGGGGTGCACCAAACCCAATTTTTGTGCGCGAACTTTTCGCGGGCGAAAATTTGAGAACGTACCAAGGGTTCAAAACGATGATAAAAAGTTATGCGCGCAGACGGTTTTGAACGGAGCTCGTCTGGTGCCCCAAACGGTTATCGGCCCGGTGAGATGCCTGGGGCCTAATTTTTGTGCGCAACTTTTCGACGGGCGAAAATTTGAAAACAAACCAGGGGTTCAAAACGATGAGAAAAAGTCTGTGCGCGTAGACGATTTTGGGAACGGAGCTCGTTTGGTGCCCCAAACGACTTTCTGGCCCAGCGGGGGTGCCTTGAGGCCCCATTTTTGTGCGCGAACTTTCCAGCGAACGAAAAATTTGAGAACGAACCCAGGGGTTCAGACGATGAGAAAAGTCATCCTCGCAGACGGTTTTGAGGAACGGAGCTCGTTTGGTGCCCCAAACGACTATCGGGCCCAGCGAGGGTGCCCTGAGGCCCAATTTTTTGTGCCGGAACTTTCCGGCCGTGTGAAAATTTGAAAACGAACCCAGGGATTAGAACGATGAAAAAAAGCCGTGCACGCAGACAGTTTTGGAACGGAGCTCGTTTGGTTTCCCCAGCGGCTATAGGGCCGGGCGAGGGTGCCCCGGGGCCCAATTTTGTTACGCGAACTTTCCGGCGGGAAAAAATTGGAAACGGACCCAAGTGTTCAGAACGATGAGAAAAAGACATGCGTGCAGACTGTTTTAGGAACAGAGCTCGTTTTGATGCCCCAAATCGGATCCGATGAGGGTGCCTCGGGGCCCAATTTTTGTGCGCAGAACATTCGGCAGACGAAATTTGGAAACGAACCCATGGGTTCAGAACGATGTGAAAAGTTGTGCAGCGTAGACGGTGGTAGGAGGCTCGTTTGGTTTCCCAAACGGCTATCGGACCCGACGGGGTGCCTTTAGGGCGTAATTTTTGTGCTTATGCGTGAACTTTCCGGCGGGCGAAATTTTGAAAACGGACCCTGGGATTCAGAACAATGAGAAAAAGTCTGTGCGCAAAAGATTAGTTTTTAGGAACGGAGCTCGTTTGGTGCCCCAAACGGCTATCGGGCCCTCCAGGGGTGCTTTGGGGCCCAATTTTTGTGCGTGAACTTTCCGGCGGGCGAAAATTTGAAAACAGACCCAAGGGTTTAGAACGATGAGAAAAAGTTGTGCGTGCAGGCCAGTTTTGGGAATGAAGCTTGTTTGATACCCCAAACGGTTATCGGGTTCAGTGGGGTGCCCCAGGGCCCAATTTTTGTACGCAAATTTCCGAGCGGGCAAAATTTGAAATGACCCAGGGGCTCGGACGATGAGAGAAAAATTCGTGCGCACAAACGAGCTCATTTGGTTCCTCAAACGGCTATCGGGCCCGACGGGGTGCCAGGGCCCAATTTTTATGCACGAACTTTCCGGCCGACAAAAATTTGAAAACGGACCCAGGGGTTCAGATCGATGAGAAAAAGTTGTGCGTGGAGACGGTTTTGGGAACGGAGCTCGTTTGGTACCCCAACGGCTATCGGGCCTGGCAAGGGTGCCTTGGGCCCAATTTTTGTGTTGCGAACTTTCGGGCTGGCGAAAATTTTGAAAACGGACCTAGGGGTTCAGAACGATGAGAAAAAGCCCCATGCGCAACAATGGTTTTGGGAACGAAGCTCGTTTGGTGCCCCAAACGGCTATCGGGCCCGGTGGGGGTGCCCCGAGGCCCAATTTTTGTGCGCGAACTTTTCAGTGGGATGTGTAAATAGCAGATAGAACTTATTCCTAAGTTTATTCTCTTTCTTATTCGATCCAATCTGACTCTCCCAAGTTGAGATTGGTCTTTAGACTACTCTCCCAAGTATGTCCAAGTGATGAATGATGCACTCATAAGACAAGATGATCACATAAAGCATGGTTGAACATAAGATTATTCCTATCTATAGGAACACTGCTTACTTTACTGAGTGAGTTGTACTACTTACCCTCTCGGGCAGTTAGTCGCCACTGATCATCTCATAGACAAGTGTTGCTACAGCCTCACACTAAGCAAAGAGAATTTACTCACTATACTCGCGCAACGCACACCTCTCGATGGTTTGTACATGCTTCATATGTCTATGCCGCATAATTGAGTATGCGATACTCTCGCAATCTTACTTAATTCGTTGCAATGAAAGTAAGGGATGATAAAGAAGAAGTTAATGAAGATGGAGTCCAAGGAAATAAAGAGATGCATTGATTACAAAATGTATTAATATCTTAAGCCAAAATGTAATATAATACAGAGATAGAAGAGAGATGGGGGGCTAGATGTATGCAATCTCTTGCTTCCATCAGTTGTGTGTCAAGGCTGCTGGTGGTGCCATGGAAGGGCGGTGGAGTAGTCTCTCGAGATCTCTCTCTGGCAAAGCTCCGATCGTTACTCGAAATGGGTGAAGGAATGAAGAACTCTCAAAGAATGTCTTCTCACGCTCACTTTTACTTTATAACGTCGTTTACTGTTAAGCCTAACTATTTGGTACAAGATGTAATTACAGGGGTAAAATGATAATTTTGATTCAACTGTAATTACGAACAACCTGTGAATGATCGACTTACTAATCATGGTTATATCAAGTGGACAAAAATATATCTATAGTGAGGAGAATGCAGCTACTGGGCTATAGTGGAGTGTCCTGGTAGTTAACAAATGTTGGTTAACTAAGTTAAGGAGTTTAGTCGGTTAATCTTGGATCGTTCGAGCTCATGATCTGTAGATCCATTAGATCCCTTGCTAGCTCATATCGGACTAAACCTTAAAACAGCGTGATGAGAGAATTTGACTTAGGGAATAAGCATTAATTGTATTTGATATACTTAACGACTTATTGTTTAATTCATAATTAAACAATATGGAGAGTTGAAAATATTTACATATGATTTAAATATTGTACACATGAATAGGGATTCATGATCAAGATTGGTTTTGAATATTAATTTAATATTTGATATTAAATTAATATTATTAATTAAATTGCTTAATTAATTATTTAAAATTAATTTTAAATAATTTATTTGATATTAAATTAATATTAATTAAATTATTTAATTAATTATTTAAAATTAATTTTATTCAGAATTAATTATGAGAATTAATTTTATTGGTTTTAGAATTAACTAGAATTACTTAACTCGTTTTTTGAATTTAGGAAATTCAAAAATAGGGGTTGGTGGATTTATCCAACATTTTTCCTCCTTATAACACCTCAAATCCCACTCTAATTAATGCTTAATTTGGTGTCAATTGGAGATGAATTTGAGTTTGCATGTTTTCTTCTTTAAATAGAAGAGAAATAGCTGAGATTTGGTTTCTTCAACTCTCTCAAACTCCTCTTTTCCTTCAAATTCATAACAAATTTTGATCCCACAATCCATTCTAAGACCGGAGAATAGCGGAGAAGACTCTAGCAGTGGTGCATGAAATGTTTATAATAAAATACAACTAGTGGACAGCTTCAACTTTGAGCTACACTAAGATTTGTTCAAAAAATTCTGTTTTTACTTTTTTGCACTAGCATGCTTGATCTTTAAATTAATTAAATTAGAGTGCTTTAGATCCTAATTGCTTCCACTTGCATGTTTTTAACTCCAACGTGAAGTGCATCTATATTTTGATTTAAGGCAAGATGAAGACTTCGACCCGAACTTTGGCTTCATTTTAATTTGAATTTTACTCCAAAATAAGTAGGATTTGCAACCTACTTAATTCAAATTTGAACTTGGAGTAAAATTGAACCAGTAACCAGGATGTTTGACTTGAATTTAGAATAGAATTTAGAGACAAAAATTTGAATTTCTCTCGGATCTTGGCTTGATAATATATCTAGATTCAAATAGAAGTTGGAATAAAATTTGGAATATTTCTTTATTTTAATTTATGTTAAAATTCTATCCAAATTTTGGCTTTAATTTGGTAGAATTGTAATATGAATTTCTTGAATTGTAATTTTCAAATAAAAAAAAAAAAAAAACAAAAATCCCCAATTTAAGTAGAGTTTGAAGGGAATCAAATTCTCGCAGAAGCGTAAGATCGCCTTACATTTGGTTTTTCCATTTAAAAGAAACAAAATCATAACAGTCCATACAAAGAACAATGAAGAATAAACATCGTAATCAACATACTATTGAAGATGGAAAAAGGGAAAATGTAGCTCACCTTTGTTGAATCCCAAATTTTCAGAAAAATCATATTTCTTTGATCACAAACACCTCTTCACGATCAACGACACCACCGTAAGAATAACCTTGTTATTGTCTAGGGATTCCAAAGATTGGATGAGTGGTCTCCAATATTTGAAAGATGGAGAGTTAGAGAGAAATTAATGAGAGAGTATAGAGGATTTTAGTGTGGAGGTTATGTATTTTGCACAAATGAAATCCTTGCCCTAAGATACGCGACCCACGGTGGCATTGATTGTAGGACAGCAAATACCCACAATGGTGACTCTTCAACTCGCAGATAGGTCCTTGGTGCACCTTGAAAGGAAATTAAAGGATGTCTTGGTAATAATAGACAGATTCATTCTACCTGCAGACTTCATTATCTTAGATTATGAGGCGGATAAAGATGTTCCAATCATATTGGGACGATCATTCTTGTCCACTGGTCGTGCTCAAATAGATGTGCACAAGGGAGAAATCACAATGAGCATCAATAGAAAGAAGCTCAGGTTCAATATTATCAACGCAATGGACTTCCCAGATAAGGAAAGCTTATAAGATTCTGATGATGAACACACTTGCGTTGAAGATTGGGAGTCCGAGGAAGAAAATGAAGAAAGAGATGATGTGAAAGCATCCATAAAGACTTTCTATGCAATAACAGAGATATTGAAGAATGAAGAAATGCTGAATTTGGATGAAGAAAGAAAAGTACAGAAGCCCCTTTAGAGCAACAACCTACACTGGAACTAAAAACTCTACCAACCCACTTGAAGTACGTATTTCTCGGCCAGAATGAAACCTTACCAGTCATCATATCCTCTATGTTACCTGAAGAAAAAGAAACTGTGCTGCTCAGTGTTCTAAAGAAATATATTAGAGCAATCGGATGGACGCTCGCAGACATCAGAGGTATTAGCCCGACGTATTGTATGCATGGAATTCAGCTTGAAGAAAACCAGAAAAGCTTGATAGAATCTCAACATAGACTGAACCCTACGATGAAAGAGGTTGTTAAAAAAGAAATCATTAAATGGTTAGATGTCGGCATTATCTACCCTATCACAGATAGCACGTGGGTCAGCCCCGTGCAGTGTGTTCCCGAAAAGGGTGGGATGACAGTAGTTCCTCACAAAAACAATGAATTGATCCCCATGAGGCCCGTCACGAGTTGGCGGATTTGTATGGACTACAGGAAACTCAACGCGGCGACAAAGAAAGATCATTTCCCCTTACCTTTCATTGATCAAATGCTCGACAGATTAGCGGGGAATGACTATTTCTACTTCCTTGATGGGTACGCAGGTTATAACCAAATTATGATCGCACTAGAGGATCAAGTAAAGACCATGTTCACATGTCTGTATGGAATGTTCACCTTTCGTCACATGCCTTTTGGGTTGTGCAATGCACCTAGTATATTTCAAAGGTGTATGATGGTAATCTTCTCCGAGTACCTTGAAGACTCAGTTGAAATTTTTATGGATGATTTCTCAGTCTATGGGCAAACATATGAAATCTATCTGCAAAACCTGGAGAGAATACTGAAAAGATGTGAAAACCAATCTGGTGTTGAACTGGGAAAAGTGCCATTTTATGGTCAAAGAAGGAATTGTGCTTGGGCACAAGGTTTCAAAGAATGGGCTAGAGGCGAATAAAGCAAAAATTGAAGCTATAGAAAAACTTCCACCTCCAGCAAATGTGAAAGCTTTGAGGAGTTTCTTAGGACACGCGGGGTTTTACAGAAGGTTTGTGAAGGACTTCTCCAAAATCACTCGATCGTTGAATGTGTTGTTGGAAGCTGATAGACCTTTTGATTTTGATTTACGCTGCCTCACCACATTCAAAACACTAAAGGACGTTTTGACTACAGCGCCAATTTTGATCGCACCCAATTGGGCAAAGCCATTCGAGCTGATGTGTGATGCCAGCGGATATGCGATAAGGGCAGTCTTGACACAAAAAGTAAAGACAATGTTACACCCCATCACATATGCTAGCAGAACATTAAACTCCACGCAGGCGAATTACACAACCACCGAGAAGGAACTTTTAGCGGTAATTTTTGCGATTGAAAAATTCAAACATTCTTGTTGGGGTTAAAAGTGATAGTCCACACAGACCACTCGGCGATAAGATATTTGATGACCAAAAAAGATGTGAAGCCTAGACTAATCTAATGGGTTCTCTTACTCCAAGAATTTAATATGGAAATAATCAACTGAAAGGGAACAGAGAACCAGGTTGTTGACCATTTATCGCGGTTAGAGAATCCTGAAGTCGATTGCATCCAGTCGGAGGTGAACGCCTCACTTCCTTATGAGCAGTTGCTTAAGATTGAAGAACTACCCTGGTATGTAGATATTGTCAACTTCTTGGTCTGCAAACAATTCCCTGAAAACTACACATCCCATCAAAAGAAGAGGCTCATTCATTAATGCAAATTTTACTACTGGGACGATCCAAATCTCAACAAAAGGGGACCAGACCAGATATTGAGACTCTGTGTTCCAAAAACTATTTTCCATCGCATAATGTTTCAATGTCATGAATCACCCTATGGAGGGCATTTTCGTGGACAGCGTGCAACAACAAAAGTTTTACAATGTGGGTATTACTGGCCCAATCTGTTTAAGGATGCACGAGAATACTCCATGAAATACGATAAGTGCCAACGCATTGGAAGCATTTCAGGAAAAAAAAAAAGTAAGGCCAATGAACATCATATTGGAGGTGGAGCTATTCGACGTCCGGGGTATAAATTTCATGGGACCATTTCCAACGTCAAATGGTCATAAATACATTATATTGGCTGTTGACTATGTTTCCAAATGTATTGAAGCTATTTCATGTGTTGCAAACGATGGGGCAACAGTCTCTAAGTTCTTGCAGAAAAACATCTTTACTCGTTTTGGCACTCCACGTGCCATAATAAGTGACAAAGGGACCCACTTTGTGAATCACATTGTTAACAAACTGTTGATCAAATATAATGTCCACCATAAGATCGCCATTACATACCACCCCCAAACAAATGGACAAGCAGAGGTTTCTAACAGAGAAATCAAGTCAATTTTAGAGAAGGTGATGAATCCATCGCGGAAATATTGGGCCATGAAACTTGATGTTGCCTTGTGGGCATATCGAACTGCTTATAAGACACTCATAGGCATGTCACCATATGCGTTGGTATTTGGAAAGGCTTGTCATCTACCGTTGGAACTGGAATATAAGGCGATGTGGGCAGTTAAGAAACTTAACTTTGATCTTAAGGCTGTAGGAGAGGAGAGAAAACTTCAGCTACTAGAGCTGGACGAGTGGAGATTACAGGCGTATGAAAATTCCAAAATTTACAAAGAATGTACCAAACGATGGCATGATAAGCGTCTGTGTGAGAAAAACCTCAAGGCAGGACAAAGAGTATTACTGTTCAACTCTAATGTAAGCCAAAATAAAGAAGAAACACTCAGTCCCTACGATTATAAGCGGCATACCTTCATCAGGGACGAAGTATATCCTTTTTTAGTATCCTTTTTGTTTTCTTTCAAGAATCTATTCTACTCTTTGCATGGTTACTACTCTGTATGATTGTCAACTCTTTCTTTCATACTTGTAATCTTTTTTATTTCATCATACTGATCGCAATAAACGATTGCGATGGAGCAATGCGATGGGCTTAAAACACGCGATCGGTTCAATCAGCCCATCGTAATTACAAAATCAGCCCATCACAGAAAAGGATGCGATCAAAATGATACGGGCGAAAGATTAAATTTGGGGGTTGTGTCCTTCCTTGCCTCATCTTATTTCAATTTTTATACTTCTCACTTTCAATTTAATATTTTCAAATTCTTCTATCGCATTCTCTGTCGTTTGGCTCAATACTGAATTTTTTATTGCTTTATTTGGTCGCCGCATTCACCCCTTGCCCATTATGACTTAATTGATGAAATATATGCTTCTTTTCTTACCGCATGAACTAGCGTCAGATTAATTTCAGCACAATCAATTCATAAAACATTTCTAAAATTTAGTGGTCTACCAGCTTTCCTTCAAAACTATTTTTACAAAATTTCTCAATCCATCGCATGAATTATTTCGTCTTCAGCAATGAGGACATTGTTGCGTGTTAAATTTGGAGGGTGTCATCTTCAGCCTTGTTATTTTTCAGATTTTCATTTCAATTCAATTAAAGAGAGAGAGAGAGAGAGAGAGAGAGAGAGAGAGAGAGAGAAATCTGAATCATAAGAAAAATATTGCGTGATCAACGCAGAAGCTAAGTGATCGCAACTCCGCTGCCAAATAAAGAGATAGGCAAGAGTTTTGACTGAAAAGAGCACCTTGCTCATAGTTGCACGTCCGCATGACATCCGTGGGGGTAAACCAAAAAGAAGGTTGGGTATTCGGATCAACGCAAGATCACAAAACGAATATCTGAATCATGTGAAGGCCAAAATCACTTGAACACCCCGATTTTATAAAGTTTGAAATAAATCATGCGATGTCCTAGAAATGAGTAAAGATTTTTTTAAAGATTAAGCTTGCGGTCCCTAAAGGTTAGAAATATTTTAGGAAGAGATTAGGATAGAAATTAATAAGGCATTGGTTCAGCGATTTGAATAAGGCACCATGAGAAGTCTAGGCAGGGTGAAGGCGATTGAAATTTTGAAGAAATCTTTAGTTTATGCTTGAGGGCAAGCATTGTTTTAAATTTGGGGGTGTGATAACTGGTAGAAATACAAGTTATTAAAGCTCAAATTATTAAAACAATGGGAGAAAACGATGTGGAAATAGGCAATATTATGATTGAATGCGCCAAACTAAAAGAAATTGCGATCGCGAATGCTCATCACATAAAAGCAGTTAATTTACCAATTTCTGTGCAGGTACAATGCGATGAAATTGTGATCCAATTGTTGGGGTTAAGCCCTAAAGTCTCGTGTCCTATAGTTTGTAAACAGTATGTACGAACGTTTGTGTTTTTAATATATGATATTTACTTCACATCTTGAATTTTTGCTCAGTTGTTTGTTTTATTTGCTTTACCATAAACTAATAAACATAAAATCCCTAGTTATCTGTATGTGACTCAAGCATGTATGTGGTGACATACAAGTGGATCATGTCTTGAGTGATAACCAAAATGGTCTGTAGTATATAGATATAGGAGGGAAACCTTATCCTGGTAACGCTACAAATGCGGCTTGCTTTTTGGAATGGTCCCAAGTGTTGTGACTTGTCACAGATGGTCTGATCCTGATCATTCGTGTTGGGGACATGCGAGCGGGGGCGTCCTATACAAAAAGTTTTTATAAGACCCGACTACGAAGTGTTAACGTCTCGTTATATAACACCGTTCATGACAGAGACTTCACTTCACTAGGATGACCATAGGTAACATGACCTCAATCCTGAGTGAGTTGGGAACTCCTGCCATTGAGGGCAGTTCTTTGATTTGTATGGGTGCGGTGGCCAGGTCGCCGATTCAAACCTACCATTTTGGGGATTCGTTTGATTTGGGAGCTGGGAACTCAGCTACACAAAATGGAATTCACTCCTTCCCCGAGGCAGAGGTAAGTAGATAGATGGCTCCCTTAAGGGCTGATTTCGGGGCTTGAACTATGTGTCGCCACACATCTTCTCTTGGCCCGAGAGGTGTTCACACATAGTTGGACTATGTTGTATTGTTCATTAGAGGAATCAATGGTACTTAAGGAGTGAGATGTAACTATAGAGACATAACGGTAATTTGGCCCAGCTGTACTTACGAGAATCTGTGAAGGGTCATCATACTCATGATTGGTTATATCCGATGGATACAGAAATATATCTGTGGTAAGAAGAGTTCAGCTGTTGGTCTTTAGTGGAATGTCTTACAGTTAACGGATGATGGATCTCGTGGCTAAAAAGTTTAGTCAACTATTCACGTACCGTTAGGGTTGGATAAAGTCATTAGGTCCCCTAGGTAGCTTGGATAAAGTCGAGAACCTGTATTTGGGTTAATTTGAAATGTTCAAATTGACAAGAGGAAGTTTAATTATATATGATATAATTGGACTGGTTAATTATATATAATATAATTGGCTAAATGTATGAGATACATTTTTTTGGAGGAAATTAGATATAAATCATATCAAGTAAAGGAGAAAATACTATAGTAGATATGTGATATCAAACTATAGAGTAAAAATATAATATGATTATATTTATTAATTAAATAATTGGTTAATTATATGATAATTAAGCCAATTTTCACGTTCGAACATGGGTTAGTGGGGAGCGTCGGTTAATGTAACCGATGAATTAAAATAAAAAAGGTTTTCATTTTGATCCCTGTCGACAGATTGCCTGAAGAGAATTCGGAAGCGCGCGTTGGTGAAAGTAAACGATCGCTTGAGAGACTATACGATAGCTCTTCTCCGCCTAAACGATCATCCACCTCGCGCTAAACAATCACACACTGTTGCCTACACGATTGGATAGCTTCTCTAAACGATCATATAGTGTGCCGGTTTTACTAAACGATCGTGTACCTTTTCCTAAACGATCGTTCAGTAAATCCTACACGATCGTGTAGCTCCTCTTAAACGATAAGCATTTTTGCTATGCGATAATGTTTTCTTCCCTCCCACTTGCTTATCGCCTACACGATTCGTATTCCTCCTTCCTCTACCAAATTCACCAAAGCCCACCCTTTGGGTTTTCACTCCGAGAATACCCGAGGCTCTTTAGTGGTGGTGTCATTCCTGTGGCGTTCATGTTCATACGTTGTTCGTGCTGTTCTTGTCGACACTGCTGCTGGGCACTAGTAGATCGCGTGGAAGGTTTCTGCTGCATTGGAGTTCCGAAGTGTGAAGAACGTCTTCAATTGGTATGGAACTCTCTCCTTGTTATTTATCTTGTTCTGAGCATGCCGATAATTAGTATTTGTTTGCATAACTGTGTGTTAAATGTATAATGTTGTATTTCGGTCACGGTGAGATTAGAGCGATCTGAACACGCTCATGGAACTCTTAGATATGAAATCCTGCAAGATACAATGTGATGGCACACTTGAGTTTGCGATCAAAAGAAGTACTTCAAAAGCGATCGCATAAAGACCTTACATAAAGGCGACAACATAATAAAACATGATGGGACGTAAAGCTAATAACGGTCAATTCTAAAATACAGTTGATGGTCGTTAAAGACCATACCATTGCAAATACATTGAACTTTCGATAATTTTCAGATAGCGCAACAGAGTATGGAAATTAATGTTGCCCATCTTTGCAATCATTAGTGAGAAGAGCTGTTTCACCTTGAAATCTATAAATACCCAATGTTACCAAACCAGAGAAGAGAGCGAGGAGGTGAGGTGAAGCCGAGGGAAGGGAATCCTTGAAAAGAAATTAATTTTTGGAGAGGTTGAGAGACGGTCGGTTCGTGCATCACGAAGGAGAGACATCCAACCCTTGCAAGAGCAAGATTCTACAAATCGGAAAAGAGTTTAAGTGATAAGAGTAATGTAAAAAGCCACGAACAGCAAGACATTGCTTACCTGGCTTGATATTTCTCACTCCATTTATTGTTTTGTACTCAACACTTTATTTACAAAAATGGAAACTTCATTTCAATTTATGTTTAGTCTCTCCACACCATGCATGAGTAACTAAATTTGTGAATGGGTTGAGAAGTACTTAGCTAGCATGACTTAAGCTATGCACTTCATGTGATCATCTTGTCTTATGTATGCATCATTCATCATTTGAAGTACTTGAGAGAGTAGTCTAAAGATAGAATCTAGGATTGAGAGAGTCGGATTAGATCATATAAGCAAGGGTAGAGACTTAGAAATAAGTTCTATCTGCTACATTCTATACACATCGCATGCATCCTAGAAATAGGAAATGTGGCATTATGCATTGAGAAATGTAGTGCTTAATGTTTGTGTATAACATGATCGCATGACTTGTACAAAATCTTAAGAAATGTTAGCTAAATCTCTTCTCAACCCCTTCATCGCATATTTGTTATAACATCACCCTTTCATCGCTTCGCGTTTAATTCCATCGCATTAGAAAATCTAAATTAAAACACCATCTACTTCTTTATCACCACTGCAATAGAATCAGAGAGTTTATCGCATATCTATTTAGTAATCCCTTTCAACTCTGGACTTACCAGGACCCTAAGAAGGCTTATACTTGGGCTTTGTTAGGTAAACTTGTATGATCATCGCATCCACACATCATCGCATGATAAACCAACACATCAGATTCTCCAACCAAAGGTTGGTTCCCTCTTATTTTTTTAAAGTTAAATTTTCACCCAACAATCCCCCACTTGAAAATTTAATCAAAAAGAGAAAGAGAAAAAAGATTTTCATCGAGCAGTTTCAGTCTATACAACACTATGCATAAGCAAAGGTGTCTTACGACTTGAACCTTTACATAGTGTAAATGATTTAGAATATACTAGAATAACCCTTTGTTTTGAACTCTATCTCTAACAGCATCTCATACAAAGTGTCATTAGGGTGTAGTATGAAAGCCCGTGCTTTAAGGCCTAGTACGTGTATCCCAGTTTAGTGAAGGCTCAAGAGAGTTTGCCTAAAAACTCCATAGGGAGTGGCCCTCACTTCCAATTCACATAGGTGAGTCTAGTACTCCTGTAGCTAGGTACCCCACTTGTCATCACTAAGAACTGAGTTCAACCTTTCTTACGCTTCAGGATATCATGCTCATACTATAATGTAAGATTATATCAACAACAGCAAAAGCACAAGGATCATCTAAGCACTCAAATTCACTAATTTTGGCAAAATATAAAGCATGCTATTACAGGACAAAATGAGTTTCAAGACATACCTCTTGTAGAACTTCTTCAAAGCTCCTTCACCAGCTGCTATCTTCTCTAAATCTTATTGTAGACCACCTCAAGATCTTTCCCCCTATTCTCTTGGTATTCTAGATTGAGTTGTGGGACTCAAAACAAGCTTGAATCAAGGGTAGAAGGAGAAGACAAGGCAAATATAATGTCATTTGAGTGAGCTACTTGGTGATGGATAATGGAATAACTTCATTTTCCATTTTAAGTGTTTTGTTTTCCAATTTTCCAATTTTATCTAAAAATCAAAATTTTATTTTATAAAATCTATTTTGATTTTAAAAATGAAAATTTAATTAATTTCATAAATTAATTATTAAATAAAACTTAATTAATTTTAACACATATTCATCTTTATATATTTAAATCATATTTAAATATATAAATTCTCCTATTTCGTTTAATTCTAAAATTAAACATATAATTATATCTCATATAATTACTAATTCCCTTAATTCTAATTTGGACATTTCAAATTAACTTATCGCGCTATTCTAGAGCTAGTCCGTTACGAGCCAGTAGGGGGACCTCGCGGACTTACAGATCATGGGCTGTCTCTTATACACATCTAGATGTGTATAAGAGACAGATTTACTACTGATCCTCTAATGAACAACTGGTTTGTGATCCAATCACCAAACCAAACTTTCTCAGCCCAGTGAGAGGGTAGGGCCCCTTGTTCAAGACCTGGATTCAGTTGAAAGAACAACCTTTCTTCTGTCCTTAAATTAGGTAGGCGTGAACTTTGTCTTGCACCCTCTGTCCCCAGTTATCTATCCAGTCTTATCCCTGAAATGGAAGTCTTATTGAGCCAGCGCTGTTGAGCCAACCCTCAACTATGCAAATCTAAGGCAATCCCGAATAAATAAGAGTTCATAGTTAGCTCAGGATTAAAATCGAGTTACCTAGGTCATCTAGGTGAAATGGTCAGTCTTAAACAGTAAACAACGTTATAAAGTAAGAGTGATTTATTTCTTGGTCCTGATCTTATGCAAACTCAGTGCATAGGACGCTCCCACTTCTCATGTCATAACATGTACGAATTAGGATAACATCATATGTAGCACTTTACAACTCTTTGTAACAACTACAGAGTAGGCCGCATCCAATGGTGTTACCAGAATAAGGTACCCAACCTCATTCATGTACCATAGATCATTTTGACTATTTACTCGAACCTGATCCACTCTTATGTCTCTACATAAAGTTCAAGTACTCATACAATAGTCATAGGTCTTAATTTATTGGATTTAGACTTTCATACAATTTATAAGATCAATAACAAGTATATTGATAATAGAAAATGTTTATTATTTTACAAACTGTGATTTTTTAAGACATAAAACCCAACAATACTCCCACTTGGACTAAAACTCCAGTGGATCAATTTATACAAATATATACAATGTTGAGTTTACATGGAGAGAATAAAATGTACAAATACAATAAACTAGGGCATCACAATACCCATCAATTCTCCCACTTGCTCTAGTGATATAAAACTCGTAGACCTAGTCCTACTAAATGACCCTCAAACACTTTAGCCGAGAGGGCCTTCATAAATGGATCAGCTATGTTTCTTTTGCTGATTCGCTTGCAGCTACATACTCATGTTCCATTGTGGAGTCCGCAATACAACTCTGCTTGATGCCCCTCCACACAACTGCTCCTCCGTTCAAAATGAGTACTGACCTCGAAGTTGATTTCCTCGAATCAATATCGGTCTGAAAGTCAGAATCAGTGTATCCAGTAAGGATCAGATCCTTAGGACCATGCACGAGCATATAATCTCTCATTCTTCAAAGATACTTGAGAATGTTTTTAACAGTAGTCCAATGGTCATGGCCAGGATTGGACTGAAATCTGCTAACAATTCCTACGGCATAGCATATATCGAAATGAGTACACAGCGTTGTATACATCAAACTCCAACTGCAAATGCATATGGAATTCGATTCATCTCCTTAACTTTTTGAGGTTCTTAGGACTCTATTCCTTAGACAAGTGAATTCCATGCCTGAAAGGTAAAAATCCTTTCTTAGAATTTTGTATTTTATAACTAGACAACATCTTGTCTATATAAGATGCTTGAGATAATGCTAATGTTCTATTCTTGCGATTCCGAACTATTTGGATTCCAAGAACATACTGTGTTTCTCCCAAATCTTTCATTTGGAATTGCGAAGCTAGCCATATCTTAACGTCAGCTAGATATTCTACCTCATTCTCAATGAGTAGAATATCATCAACATACAACACCAGAAAAGCGACAGTTTTGTTGACGATCTTTTTGTATACACAGGGTTCGTCAACATTTTGTTCCAAGCCATAAGATCTGATCGCAGCATCAAATCTAATATTCCAGGATCTAGAAGCTTGTTTTAATCCATAAATGGATCAATTAAGCTTGCAAACTTTATGCTCTTGACCCTACTGTATAAACCCTTATGGTTGAGACATATAGATACTCTCTTCAAGATTGCCATTGAGAAAAGCTGTCTTGACATCCATTTGCCATATTTTATAATCATAAAATGTGGCTATAGATAAGAGTATTCTAATAGACTTTATCATGGAAACTGGAAAGAATGTTTCTTCAAAATCTAACCCCTCTCTTTGGGTAAACCATTTTGCCACAAGTCTAGCTTTGTAAGTCTGTACCTTACCAGCTTGGTCTCGTTTTCTCTTATAGATTCATTTGCAACCGATGGGTTTTACCCCTTTTGGTTGATCTACAAGATCCTAGACATAATTGAAATACATAGATTCCATTTCAAGGTTCCGAACTATTAAAAGACAATGGATCCTCTAAATCATCATCTAGTATGATTACTTGAGTTTCAGTTAAACCCATGTATCGGTCAGGCTGTTGCACAACCCTCCCACTACAACGAGGCATTCTCAATTCTTGAAAAGGATGTGAAGTATCATTTTCATCAACAACTCTTGTTGATGGACCTGCTCTATCAACAACTTTTGTTGAAGGACCTGCTCGATCAACAACTCTTGTTGATACGTTTGTCGTTTCTCTGGACATTTCTTCTATTACTAGCTTACTGCGAGGTTGATGGTTCTTTATATAATCTTCCTAAGCGTAGTGACGTGAGGCTTTACTGTGTTTTTCTCTAGGATATTATTGTCACTGATGTCTACCGAGGCCTGTTTGCACCACACTGTTGTCGTGCTACCAGACGGATTGCATACAACAAACAGAGACCGGACCTTTAAAATTTCTTTTGGGTAATAGGGCAATAGATGCACATAAACTTTTTTTTAACGGGAGGGATGTTACACCAGAAAGCCTTTTTAGCGAGTGTGTGTGCAATCTGAACACAGGCATCTCATTTAGTGCTGGGGGCACAGATCACACGATCTAAACCCATAATGCTTTGGCTACGCTAGGAAAGTGCTCGATGATGACCGTCAGTTTTCTAGCGC
This sequence comes from Benincasa hispida, assembly GCF_009727055.1. Lineage (NCBI taxonomy): Eukaryota > Viridiplantae > Streptophyta > Magnoliopsida > Cucurbitales > Cucurbitaceae > Benincasa > Benincasa hispida. The sequence goes on along the minus strand of NC_052355.1, from coordinate 24,236,988 downwards.
ATCTTACCGACTTATTTTCCTTTTTATTTAACTGCCTTCCCACGCTTCCGCCCTTATGCCTGCGCCCCCGCTACAAGTATGTTTGTGGGGCTATCCCGATACGGTACTTGCTGTCCAGGCCACCTCATCGGGCCGGCCGAAGCGCGCTGGTTTGTTACCATGCTGTCCCAGATTGCCAAAGCTGTTCAAACTTCCTTTTTTTTGGGCCGCTAAACTAACGTCTGGAATAAAAACGGTGCACCAACATTTTTGCGACAGAAGTCCTAAAACCTGGCGCAAATACACATAAAAATCGCTCCACCGAGACGAATATCTATGAAGAATTTATCTGCGTAGCCGCTGCAAAGAGGAACTTAGCCCAACCTTGAAATGATGGCCAATTGGCCCATAATTACTTTAATATAATTCATACACCCCAAAAGAAATCAAAAGTGTGTAGGAATCGTCTTTGTCAGAAAATGCACAAAAGGAGATCCACATCTTTATCAGTCTGTTTGTTCATTCTCCGCGCGTTTTCCCACACAATAGAACTCTCTGAAAGTAATGAAATTCAAATAACTATAGAGCGGTCGTTTAAGACGAATCAGGGTGCACTACGTCTAAAAGAATATGAAGAAAGGAAGAAAATGATTAACATCAAGAATACCGGAGAGTGGTATGGTGACTCACAATAATTTGTTGGTCGGTTTTTGCATCACACCAGATTGACATTCGCACTGAATGACAATTTTCCTCTAGCACCTTATCAGTTCTTGTGCGAACTGTGTTATGAAATTGATGTGGAGATTAACCCATGTCAACAGTCTATCGAACCTACGCGACTGCTGATTCTTGGCCTGACGCTGTCAAAATCAAGTTCGAAGATGATGACTGTCATTCATTAAGATCAGCAAGCGACAACTCCAGTCATGGAACTTTACGATAAGCTATATGAAGATGTCATTAATAGAAGGAGCATGTTCGACAGCTGTTATTCAAGAACTCAAGCAATTCAGTGTCGTCCAGTGCACATGGGCCAGGAAAGACTTGAAATGCTTCACAAAAATGTTGTGGCAATTTGGACCTCAGATGTGCCGAATGGGGTCTTAGCTCGGTGCCTTGGCGTTGAAAAGCGCACGAAGAGACTTGAAGAAGTTCATGATAATTGCTGTGGGGCCAACAACAACCGTAAATCCTTACAAGAAGGATGCAAAGACAAGGTTACTAATTGGCCCCTAGCCCTGATAGTGATATTGGCTAGGGATGCAAATCTCAGAAGAGGCTTGTCTAAAATGCACAATGGATGCCTCCTCTCTGAGCAGAATGTGCATATTATCGATGTAGGGATTGAGACAAGCCATATATCGATTATCGACAAAAGGAACCTTACCGATGATAGATACGAAGCGAATAAGCTAAACGAAGATAGCTCAACCTAAAGGTATATCGTTAATGATGGTAAGCTATTCAAAAGAGGCTTATGCGGAATTCTGTTAGGTGCTATCTAGTGATTGAAGCGATGGGATCATGCACCAATCACATGCTGGCCTTGGCGATCCAAGAGGGCGAAGCTTGTTTCAGTATTGCTGCAATCAGAAATAAAAAGGGATCCTCGGCTGGGCCCTTGTTCGCGTTACTCGAAGGCTAATCGACTCCTTCAGAAAGTCAGTCCGATCGTCCCTTGGCTAAAAAGAATGACCTCTCAGTCAATCGAAGGGGGTAGGAGCGCCCGCCCTAATCGAAGATGACGAGCGCTCGACTGTCCGGCAAGCGGTCGAGGGGGGTCCGTATCTGCCCAACATCACTGATTCAAGCTTGAAATCGATTTACTTAACACATGCCAATCGGCTGTGATTCACTAACAGACACGCGTCAAAAACCAAATGTCCTCAGGATCCAATTCGGCAGCGTTGGAGACCTCACCTCCTGGGTCGATCGTGTGGTTCGCTGGTGAAGTTCCTGGGTTGGTTTGGCTGTCCCTGCGGGAACTCCGGCGGAATCTAAGGCTCTTCCGGCTATCAGGGCAGTTAAAACCCCTGCTCTGGTAGCTCTCTCCGCAACTCAAACCTCTCGTGATCTTGCCCCTATCCTACGATAAGGTTTGTGCTTTCCTGGTTTGCTAGTATTAGTTTAGGTTCTGTTGTTTTGTATTTTTTTTCGAATGATGTTATATTGTAGTGTGAACCCGCTGCTAGGGAAACTGGCTACTGGATTCGTGCCAGCGCACCTACCGTAAGTGTACTTGAAGCCTTCATTCTCTTTGGATTCTGTATTCTTCCTTGTTTCTTTTATTACAACCTTGGATACTGCTTTGGAGGCGCCCGGTTGATTGAACTCTCTGGTAGTCTCCGCTTTCGCTCGGTGGCCTCAAGATAGTAATAACTTTTAAAAAATAGAAATTTGCGTTGGTGCTTTCTTTCTTTTCACTTTTTCTATTCGCTTTTTGTTCCCGCCTGCGGGATCCTCTTGTTCTACCGTGCCGTGACCGGTAAATCCCCGACCCCCCAAGTAATCCCGCAGCCGCAACCATAGACTCTAAAGGTAAAAACGTGAGTCCGCGGCCTCATATATGCGTCAGGTGGGTACCGCCGATGGAGACACGAGGCTCATTTTTAGCTGCCACCTACTCGCTAACTAATGAAATGATAGACGGCTTTTTCATAAGTCACTCAGCGCATGTGTGTCAAGTAGTCCAGAGGAAACATGATAAAAGGAAAGTCATGCAAGCAATGAGCCAGACATAAAACCGGCGCGTTTACTGTACCAAACCGGGGGAATCCCCTACGAGTGATCCATATGTACCGTAATAGCTCTTGGCTTACGGCACGCAGTTGCCTGCTGCTCACCCTGAGTGTCCAGGGGCTGTGAGTTGAGACTTCCCAATTCCAATGTTCTATCAATAGTTCTAGGATCTATAATGTTCTAATATATCACCCCTCCCCTACCGGGCTGGTTCGGCTACCTTACCACCTTGTCTCACGATCCGATCTAAAGTGTTTTAATCTTTTTTACTTAATTGGTCTTCTCCTACGTATCCCACTCTTCAGCCTTATACTCTTCCTACCCTGTTCTCCCCACAGTTTTCATCGAACTAACAGTTTTGTTGTGCATTAGGTAAATATGTGCTTAACTTGAAAGGTAATACCATTCTATTGTAGAAATTGCATTGTTCTGAAGATAGTCTCATCCCACTTCCATTCTCCCTTCCCACTTAGCCGCTCGTACAATAACCACATTCATATGAGCCACAACACCGCCGCTCTGAGTGAAAGTCAGCTCTAGAGGTTCTTCTGGAGCTCTAGAGTCCCTTTTCCATGAAATAAGATCTTTTTGTTAAATTTTAGACCCTCAAGAGCAGGAGCCAAAATCATGGTGGAGTAAGAACGTGTCTTCCAACTTATTTAGATGACCGTTCTTGACCCAACTCTCTCATAATCCTGTTGATATTTATGTGATCCATAATCTACAAGTTCCCAAACGGATAAGGGCATTTGGGAGAAATCTTAACCCTCTCTATAGAGTTCCCAAGCAGTTTTAAATATCTCTAATATTCAATCACAGCTTTAATCTCCAGATTGGTTTTAACATGTACAAGTATTTTTCTAATTTTGCAGATGCAAATCCTGTTTATTTTCCATTTGTCGATGAACATCTTCAACATTTTCGAAAATAAACTTATAATTTTATTCTAGCAACAAGAGACAGGTTATTAGATTTCTTTTCAAGAAGGAATATAATATACATTTTTCAAATAAATGTACTTATCTCCTATAAATAACTTCATATCTCCCACTGCTTTGGCTGAAACAATCTCCCTGGTCCCTACCTTAAAGATTGTTTCACCTTCTGTCAACTGTCTCCAGGAACTTGTTTCTTGTGAGATAGTACATACATGATTAGCGGCACCTGAATCAATTATGCAAATTTTATCGTTTTCCACTAAACATGCTTCGATAACAAGTAAATCATATTTATCTTGTTGTTCGAATTCAGCCTTCTCACATCTATATAATTCATAATTTTAGATGAGTTGGGAGATAGAGGACAATCCTCTGTTAAAACTTTGTTGGTGTAATCAACTGCTAATAATTTGTTTGTTGATTTGATTTTACTGTTAATAATATCGGAAGTGAGTATTCTAGAATTCAACATGCTGATAAAATTTTTTAAAAAAATCTAATTAGCAAATTGTAACTAAATCCAAAATCAAGTTTTAGCAAAAAGTAATAATGTACCCATAACCATTATTTATTTGCAACGATATTTTAGTGAGTCAGAATATGTGCTATCGTGGGGCAATCAGATACTCCTTCACTAAAACAAACAATTTTGACCAAACACTATCCCCGAAATAACTCTTATTCCCATAGTCGTTTAGTTATCGTTTTTTGTCAAGATCTTTACTAACAACTTAGTAATTCTTGTAAGTGTGACCTGCCATTTTCAGATCTTATAGAACGTATCAACTTGCCTCCAAAATAGAAGAAAATATCCAAGACGGAACTATAAAATCCTATTCATTTTACTGAAGCCTGGGTTGTTCCGAATCCTATGTTACAACCCTCCGTGGGGATAGTCGTCGCTAAACGACTAGAAAAGGGCCGCATAAAGCTAACCAGCAGGCGCAACATAGGAATCTCACGGTTTAGACTAATGGAGGAGACCATAGGATATATTGACACATATCCTTCACCCACTTATGAACTACTTTCTCCGTTTACTTTGATATTGACTCGTACAAAATACTTTCCGAATGGAGGCCACTTCCAGGGTGACACGAAGTGTCATATGAATGTCACAGTGTAAACTATGTGGAGACGTGGCAGTTGAAATCTATATATCATATAATAGACTTATGTTTGAACAACTTCCTCTTATTCACCAAAATCTAGATTTAAGCTAAAAAAATACTTTCCGAATGGAGGTCACTTCCAGGGTGACACGAAGTACCGCTTAAATCTGGATTGTGAACTCTTAGAGACATGAGAGCTAAAAATAACGTATCGTATATGTTATTAATCTCCCACTAAAGTTTTCTAATAAACTCTATCATATAGAGTTATTAACTGTCACTGGAGTGTTTCTATTTTGGGTAGATTTATACTTAAGTTTCTTTCGGATAAATAAAAAGTCTATGTGGTTTATCCAAGTATAACTCTTATAATTGGATTTTAACCTACAATGTCTAGGTGATAAACCATTTTATTACCTCACATCACTCACATATGCTCATAAAACCGGTTACCAATGCTCAATAATTCGGCCATAATCCCCAGGTAGGAGGTGTTCCTGTAACTCGTCAACTTAAGTACCCCTAGCCTTAGACAGGATTATATACCGGTTGAGTTTGTAACCTTGGTTTTATAAGTTTTAACAATTAAAATAGGTGGTCAACCTACGTGAGCATGCAGCTATTGTTTATGGATTTTAAATGTCTAACCCAATTTTATAACGACTTATAAAACTTTAAACATGCTAAACATCCATAACATACATGAGGCATTCAACATTTAATATAAAATTTATATTAAATACGAGAAACCCTAACATGCATACTATATATTATAAAAATTATAACATACTTTCAATGCATGTAACATGCTTCCTATGGTGCGATTTTAAATCTAAATGGCATACTATATGCACATACAAGATTTATTTAATTATAACATATATCAAATGCATAAATAATTAAACACATACTGATATGGTTTTAGTTTTGGCAAAAAAAAAAGCAAACAAACCCTAATTATTACAAAATAGCTTCCGAACCGCTCCAAAACGAACTCAAGTAGCTTAAACCAGACCCAAATCGTCTGAACTGGACCAGCCAAGAACCATTCAAATCTGAACCGGACCAGACCACAAGAGAACCGGTCGAACCGGCATCCCTTGCACATGTTCAACATCTCGCTGAGTCTCATCGTTTAGTAATGACGACCATCATCTTGCATTTTTCCAAATCGTTTAGTAAATGCTTGATCGTTTGGCACGCGCAAAAGGTAAACGATCGTTTAATGCCATTGCATAGCATTCAAAGCATCGCCCAGCTGCCACACAATGGTATGCGATCACGTAGTGCTATCACATAGCAACTCGATGCATTGCTTAGCTGCCGCATAGAGGTAAACGATAGCGTAGTTCTATCACTTAGCAACTCAATGCATCATTTAGCTCCCAATCAAAAATAAACTATCGTGGTAAGCGATCACTCAGGTCTATCGTATAGCTCTTCATTGCATCGCTTAATTCTATCGTATAGAACCAAACGATCACTTAACACCATCGTCTAGCGCTTCATGTCATCATTTAGTATCCATCGTAGCTAAACGATCACTTAGCTCCATCGTATAGAACATCATCACATCATTCAGCATCGTAGGTAAGCGATTTGTTTAGTTCCATCGCATAGAAACTTCAATGCATCGCTTAGCACTTCGTCTACACGATCGCTTAGCTCCGCATCTAAACGATCGCTCAGCGCCATCGCATTGCTTAGCACGCATCGTTGCTAAACGATCGCATAGTACCATCGTATAGTAAATTCAACGTATTGTTTAGTTCCCACGCCAAAGCTAAACGATCGCTTAATGCTATCATATAGCAAATTGAACAAATCGTTTAGCTACCGTAGGTACACGATCGTCTATCGTTCAACATCACAACGACCAGTGCCCATTGCTATACGATTGTCTAGCTTTTCTTCCCATCGTCTAACGAATAAAGCTAAACGATCGTTTAGATACTGAAGCTCAGCGACGATAAGAATAGAGGCTGATTTTCTGGAACTGCAACTCGGCCTCTTCATTTGTTTCTTCGATTTATAGCTTAATTTCAACTCTAATGACTCCAAATAAATAATAAACTTTTGAGAACACATTAAAGCTCATCAAGCAAGAGCCAATTACAAATTTAAATAAGAAATTAAAGAGAATTAAACATCCAACACTCAGAAAACCATATCAGTGCACCAGTTTCATATTTCTCATATAAAACACCCACCAAACAAAAATTAAACTGAATTGAATGCTTATTTGATGCTCTGATAGAAATTGTAAGATTGTATCAACAGCAGTGGAAGCACAAGGATCATCTAAGTACTCAAATTCACTAATTTTGGCAAAATATAAAGCATGTTATTGCAGGAAAAAATGAGTTTCAAGACTTACCTCTTGGAGAACTTCTTCAAAGCTCCTTCACCAGCTGCTATCTTCTCCAAATCTTATTGTAGACAACCTCAAGAACTTCCCCACTATTCTCTTGATGCTCTAGATTGAGTTGTGGGACTCAAAACAAGCTTGAATCAAGGGTAGAAGAAGAAAAGCTCACTGTACAGAAATAGCTGAAGAACTCTTTCTTCAAACCGGTTTTTCTCTCAAAATCTCTATGGATTGCATGTCTGATTTTCACTCCAATCTCTTCATTATATTGCATATCAACATGCAAAGAGAAGAGTTGCATGAGTTGTAGCTCATGCTTGGAGAAGACAAGGCAAATATAATGTTATTTGAGTGAGCTACTTGGTGATGGATAATGGAATAACTTCATTTTCCATTTTAAATGTTTTGTTTTCCAATTTTCCAATTTTATCTAAAAATCAAAATTTTATTTTATAAAATCTATTTTGATTTTAAAAATGAAAAAATAATTAATTTCATAAATTAATTATTAAATAAAACTTAATTAGTTTAATATCAAATATTAAATTAATTTTAACACATATCCATCTTTATATATTTAAATCATATTTAAATATTAATTCTCCTATTCCATTTAATTCTTAAGATTAAACATGTAATTATATCTCATATAATTACTAATTCCTTTAATTCTAATTTGAACGTTTCAAATTAACTTATCATGCTATTCTAAAGCTAGTCCGTTACGAGCTAGTAGGGGACCTCGCGGACCTACAGATCCTGGGCTCCAATGATCCGAAATTAATTGGCTAAACTCATTAGACCAAATTAATCCTCATTCGTTAACTAATGGGTCATTCCACTAAAGCCCATAGTTGCACTCCCCTCACTGTAGATATATTATGTCCACATGATTTAACCATAATCGGCAAGTCGACCCTTCACAGGTTGTTCGTAATGACGGTTGGGTCAAATATCTGTTTTACCCCCAAGATTACGTCTTATTCCTCAAGTCTCTACTGATCCTCTAATGAACAACTGGTTTGTGATCCAATCACTAAACCAAACTCTTAGCCTAGTGAGAGGGTGGGGCCCCTTGTTCAAGACTTAGATTCAATACTTAAGAGAACAACCTTTCTCTTATCCCTAAATCGGGTAAGCGTGAACTCCGTCTTGCACCCTATGTCCCCAGCTCCGGTCTTACCCCTGAAATGAGAGTCTTATTGAGACGGCATTGTTGAGCCGACCCTCAACTATGAAAATCTAAGGGCAATCCCGAATAAACAGGAGTTCATAGTTAGCTCAGGATTAAAATCGAGTTACCTAGGTCATCTAGGTGAAATGGTCAGTCTTAAACAGTAAATGAAGTAAGAGTGACTTATTTCTTGGTCCTGATCTTATGCAAACTCATTGCATAGGACGCCTTCACTTCTCATGTCATAACATGTATGAATTAGAATCACATCGTATGTAACACTTTACAAATCTTTGTAACAACTACAGAGTAGGCCACATCCAATGGTGTTACCAGAATAAGGTACTCAACCTCATTCATGTACCATAGATCATTTTGACTATTTACTCGAACCTAATCCACTCTTATGTCTCCACATAAAGTTCAAGTACTCATACAATAGTCATGGATCTTAGTTTATTGGATTTGGACTTTCATACAATTTATGAGATCAATAGCAAGTATATTGATAACAGAAAATGTTTATTATTTTACAAATTGTGAGTTTTTAGGACATAAAACCCAACATATAAGTCACAAGAATGGAACTCTGTGTTTGGTTTAGCATGATTCACTATATATCACTCGTGATCAGTTATTACCCATTGAACCTGTTTCTCTGGATCTTCAGTCTACAGGTTGGGTTTTTCTCACCATGATTCATCTTTCTATAGGCATGAGTCCCATCCTTTCTGAGGTTCTGAAAACCTTTTCTCTAGTTAGTCCTTTCGTCAAAGGATCTGTCAAATATTTATCAGTCTATATGTGATCTACTCTAACTGCACCAGTAGTGAGAAACTCTCTAATGGTACTGTGCTTACGACGTATTTGTCGTCTCTTTCCGTTGTAGTAACAGTTCTGAACTTTTTCGATTGCTGCAGTACTATCGCAATGGATCAATATGGTTGGTACCGACTTTTCCCGTAAAGGAACCTCTGGTAGTAGACTTCTAAGCCAGCATGGTTCTTCACTAGTTGTCGCTAGTGCTATCATTTCTAACTCCATCGTAGATTGGGCTAAAATAGTTTGTTTCTTGGAATTCCAAGAGATAGCTCCACCAGCTATATTAAAGATATAGCCATTTGTAGCCTTTGAATCATCTGAAAGAGAGTTCCAATCAGCATCATTGAACCCTTCCAGGAACAACCTAACCCTGTCACTAGAATTACCTTAATACATGTCATGTTCTCCCCTGTCACTATAAAAATCAAGTTCAGGGCAGTGAGAGAGAACATGACACGGATTAAGGTAATTCTAGTGACAGGGGAGAAGGTGTCAAAGAAATCTAGAAGGTGTCAAAGAAATCTACATTTTCTCTTTGTCTAAAGCCCTTTGCTACTAACCTAGCTTTAAATTTGTCGACAGTGTCATCAGGTCTAAGTTTCCTCCTTAAGATCCATTTGCACCCTATTGCCTTACAGCCTGGGGGTAGATCTACTAAGTTCCAAGTCCTATTTGACTCAAGTGAGTTCATCTCATCATTTATGGCTTCTTGCCATAAGTTGACATCTATTGAGGATAGGACAGCTCTCAGATCTTTATGGTCTTCTTCTACATTGTAGGTCAGGAAGTCATTTCTGAAATCTTTGGCGGTTCTAGCTCTTTTGCTTCTTCTAGGTTCTGGGTCAGTTTCCTCTCTAGGGTTAGGATTGTTGGGATTAGTGTCCTAATTCTCCCGGAGTCTCGTTGTTTTGTAAAGATACACATTGTTCAATGAATAAAATAAATGTTATTTCATTCTGGAATTTACTCATATCCAATAAACAAAGCTCCTTGGTTATCTTATGTGAACTTAAGTACGTATATGTGATATACAAGTGGATCATGCCTTAAGTGATAACCTAATTCGGTCTGTAATATAAGGATTAAGGTGGGATACCTGATCCTGGTGACACTACGGATACGGCCCACTTTGTAGAGGTTTGCAAGTGTTATAAACTACTACAGATGGTAGATCCTGACCATTCGTGTGGAACGTGGAGCGGGGGTGTCCTATGCAAAGAGTTTGTATAAGACTTGAACCTCGAGATGACTAGACTCTGTATATAACGCCGTTGATACTAGAGACTTGTATCTCACCTAAACGACCATAGGCGACACGACCTCAATCCTGAGTGTTTTGTGAACTCCTACCTTTGAGAGCGGTCCTTTGATTAGTATGGGTGAGAGTGGCCAGATTGCCAACTCAACATGCCTACCTTTTTGAGAACTTGTCTGATTTGGGAGCTAGGAACTCAATCCACAAGATGGAATTCACTTCTTTCCCAAAGCCGGGATAAGTAGAGAGATTGCTCTCTTAAGGGCTGATTCCGGGGCTTGAACATAGTGGCCACAGCTACTCTTTGGAAGAAAAGACTCAGTCATAGTGGGACTATGACTTATGTTCATTAGAGGGATCAGTGGTACTTAAGGAGACAGATGTAACTACAGGGGTATAAAGGTTATTGGCCCAACTGTACTTACAAGCGATCTATGAAGGGTTGTCGCACTGCTGATTGGTTAAGATGGACACATAATATATATGTAGTGAGGAGGAAGTTCAGCTGTCGGTCTTTAGTGGAGTGCTACCAGTTAACGGAGGTGGATCCCGTGACTAAAGAGTTTAGTTAGTTATTCACGTACCATTGGACTTCGGAACACAGTCCATGAGGTCTCCTTGGTATGCGATTCATGTTGAAAGATCAGTTCTTGGTGTTGATTTGAAATGTTCAAATTGACAAGAGGTATTTTGATTATATATGATATAATCAGTACGATGTATAAGATACATCTAGTGAAGGATTGATGTAAATAAGATTTGCATTAAGTACCATGGAATAGAAAAGAACTATGGTTTATATGTTTCATGATATGAAATATTAAACTATAGGTTTATAAATATAGTATGATAAGTTGATTATCATTTATATTTATAATAATATTAATTATTAAATAATTAATACTTTTCTTCTTAAATAATCAAGTAGGTGGGTGGTTATTGATCATGGTAACCGTGAGTTTAAAGAAAAGTGGTTTCCTATTTTAAAAGAAGAAGTTTTCACAAAATTTTTGAAAAGAATTTGAGTTTTCTCTCCGGCGAAAAGATACTCATGGAAGTCGTCAAGTAAATACAGACTTACTAAACGACGGTTGGGCAAGCTAAACGATCGTGTAGGTGCTAGTTAAACGATCGTGCAGTGTTTATTAAATGATAGAATAGCTTTGCTAAACGATAGTTGGCCCAAGGTAAACGATCGTGTAGAATCGACCGAGCTAAATGATCGCATAGCTTTTGCTAGACGATCGCATAGTTTTATCTAAACGATTGGGCATCAACCTATACGATAGGTCTCCGACTTCTCCTACCCAGTCGTGTACACGATCTATCTTTCCTCCGTTTGTCTGCCTCACACCAAGTCCGAACAAAGCCCACCCTCTGGATTCTCACACCGAGAATACCAAGGTTGCCTTGTTGGTGGTGTCAGACTCAACTCGACATCGTCGAGGTTTTCTGGAGGTCGTTCGTGGTGCTTTGGAGGAGAAATTCGTGGTATTGCTGAGGAGTTAGTGTTGCAGAGGAGATTGTGATTGAGGAGATCGTTAAGGACGAGCGCGAAGTGTTCGTGTTGTGTTCGTGCAGTGTTGCGGTCGTGTAGATCGAGTGTTCGTGGTCACTGTTGTTCGAGCAGTCGCGCATCGAAGCGTGGAGACGCTTCTGCCATTGTTAGTACAGTTTCTCCCCCTGTACATTTGTTGTTTCATGTTGTAATTTCTCTATAAATTGTATAACCGCTTGTATTGAAGTCGACTGTAAATGTTTTGTTGATTCATGATTGTAATTTGGAATAATCTTGCTTCCGCTGCTCACGGAAATCTCAAGTGTCGATTTCCTTCAAGGATTTCCTATTAGGCTTAGACCACTTGATCCAGAGCCCCCACTATTCCTTGATTTAAAAGGAAATCTGTCTTCAAAGAAGTTGGCATCATTTGACTCAATGATCACTTGGTTCACTAGATCATAGAACCTATAGGCTTTACTATTTAAGGCATAACCTATAAAGATACACTCGTAAGCTCTACTAGCCAACTTTCTCCTTTTTGGGTCCGGAATCCTTACAAAGGCTAGACAACCCCATGTTCTAAAGTAGAACAAGTTTAGTTTCTTATTGAGAATTTTGTAAGGTGAAGTTTTGTTTTCATACTTAGGGATTCTATTTAGGACACAACACACGGTAAGGATGATTTCACCCCACCAATAAGACGCGGCTCTTGAACTAAGTAAAATAGCAACTACTAGCTTAGCTAAAGTTCTATTTTTCCTTTCGGCTTTTCCGTTCATTTTAGGAGAATAAGGTGTGGTCTTTTCGAGTATTATTCCATATGAGTTAAAGAACTCATTAAAACTATCTGAGTCATACTCAGTTCCCCTATCACTACGAAGTCTTTTAACCATTCTATTAAACTGATTCTCTATTTTAGAAACAAAAAGTTTGAAGGTATCAAAAGCATCACTTCTGTTTTTCAGTAAGTATACAAAAGTAAAATCAGAGTAGTCATCAATAAAGGTAATGAAATATCTTTTAATATTCCTAGTTAAGATGCCATCAAATTCACATACATTATAATGAATCAAATCTACCGGCTCAGAATTACTAAGTACAGATTTATGCGGAGTTTTAGTAATTTTAGTCTGACTACAATACTCGCATTTATCAAAATCATTCGTGGATAACTTAGGTTTCATTTCCAGTCTAATCATGTTACTAACTAAATTCTTATTCACATGACAGAGTCTAGCATGCAAAAATTCATAGAACACGGCATATACATAGAAGATTTCATTTTATTAAGGTCTAAATTTAATTTAAACATTCCCTCAGTTGCATACCCTTTCCCTATAAATACATTATTTTTGGTAAGGGTATATAGGTTTTCCCCTATAGTCTGAGTAAACCTAGCTTTGTTAAGGAGATAGCTCGAAACCAAATTCTTTCTTATCTCCACGGTGTGCAGAACGTCCTTTAACGTGAGGGTCTTCCCAGAGGTAAACTTCAGTTCCACCTTGCTGGTTCCAGCAACTTTTGTGGAGTGGTGATCTCCCAACAGAATATTTTTATCCTTAGTTTCAGTATAAGTTTTAAATAGACTAAGGTCATGACAGACATGGNCCAATTTTTTTTCATCTTATTCTTGAGAGAGTGTTATTGTATTTTGAGGATAAATTTGTTGAGTGCTTAAACTTGTAAATCCACTCTAGTGAGAGTTGTATTGTGTTCTTCAAAAATTCCAACATTTGTAACGATTTGATCCTAAACCGTGGAAAGGATCGGGTTTGCTCTTGAACCCGTGGTGTAATGGTTGGGCTCTAATCTGTGGAAAGAGTCGGAAAGATTTTATTCAAATCCCCCAGAGGCGCTTGGGGAGTGGAGTAGGTCGAGTTTTACCCGGTGTCTTCTTCTCTAACTCTTTTCTTTTTATTTTTGCAATTAATTTAAGTAATTTATTGTATGTTTTAGTTTGTTCTTATTTATTTGCTAAAATTTTATAGAATTAAGTTATCACATTTTTGTTATCTTATTTGTTGCATAAATTGAATTTTTCTTATTATTTATAAAAAGTGTATTAATTAGTTTAATTGGGTTAATTTAGAAAAAAAAAAAGTTTATTAAACCCTATTCACCCCTCTAGGGTTGCATATCGATCCAACATTACCGACCGTAACACACACCCTTTCTAACCCACTGCTCGAAAAACTAAAATGGAAGAGTTAGGAGAGGAAAACTGGAATGGAGTGAATGAAAAGAGTTGTTTTTTTTTTAACTGTTGAAGGCTATGCCTTTTATAGGCCTTCAGCATGGAACGGTAGGGAGTGAAATAGGCAGTGAGCCTCAGAACGTGCACGGACTAATCGCTTGTGCGAATAGGGAGGACCTTTTCTTTTGTTTTTTTCAATTTAAAAATAATAATAAAAAATAAATCAAAATAATAATATGTCTGCGGGAACGTCCACCAAACCCACATTGTCTCCTCACTTTCTCCAAAAAATGGGTATCCCTTGGGGCACAAATCTAAAACTCAAGATTGGAGTACATAAGGAGGCTTACAAAACAAAATTTTTCAATGTGGGATTCTCCAACCAAAGGTTGGTTCCCTCTCATTTTTTAACGTTAAATTTTCACTCAACGAACCCCAATTTTTTTATTCTCATTTTTGTTTTTTTATCTTTTGGCTCCTTATTTCTACAGCGCTACAACTTTAATTGGCAACTTTTTTTTTCTTTTCACCTCATCACCACCGCCTATCACTTCATCTGCCCGATGCTGATCACCTTTCCTTTAATGTCGGCCTGTGCTGCCGGAGAAGATGGAATGAAAGGAAACCAGTATTAGGTTGCCTGACAGAGAGAGGGATAGAATTGGGAGAGTAGAGATGGAGGGAAAATGTTTGGGGGGTGGGCTGACTGCTGTGTACAAAAGAAAGATGAGAACTTTTGTTTTCATGTTTTGCTTTTTCTTTTCTATTTTTTTTTTTAAATTTTTGAACCTTTTCCTTTTCTTTCTTTTTTCTTCAAAGTTTTTTTCTTCCTTTTCTTTTTCTTCATTTTTTTTTTTTCTCATTTTTTTAGCTTGACCCCACTTTTCTTTCAGAGCAGAGTTACAAAGATGGTGAAGTGACGATATCATAAGCTTAAAATGAGGTACACGAACTTAAATGAAGAAGAAGTGAAGCGCACCAAACTTGAATTTGGAGACATGGCAAGGTCGCACTAATATTTTGGAGACGACAGGAAGTCACACTAATTATTTTGTAGATGAAGCGCAATTACACCATAATATATTTTGGACGACGCAAAGTCGCACCATAATATACTTTAGATGACGTGGAGCCACACCAATGTTTTGGAGATGAAATAGAGTTGTACCAATGTTATTTTGGAGATAAAGCGAAACCGTACCAATGTTATTTTGGAGATGAAGCGGTGCTGACTCCGATCTTGAACTTTAAAAATGAAACAGAGTTGCACCATTATTTTGGAGATGAAGTGAAACCACACCATTATTTTGGAGATGAAACGAAGCCACACCATTATTTTGGAGGTGAAGCGAAGCCGCACCATTATTTTGGAGATGAAGCGAAGCCGCACCATTATTTTGGAGGTGAATCGAAGGCGCACCATTATTTTGGAGGTGAATCGAAGCCGCACCATTAGTTTGGAGGTGAAGCGAAGTTGCACCATTAGTATGGAGGTGAAGCGAAGCCGCACCATTAGTATAGAGGTGAAGCGAAGCCGCACCATTAGTTTGGAGGNCTCTAGTCCTGCTTCCAAGCTTCCTCTCTGATCCTTAGCTGGGTTATAAGACTCTCCAAGGAAAACTCCTTGGTCTCATGCCTCAAAGTGTTCTTCCTTCCACAAAGGGGGCAGTTTATCAATAATAACAACAACTTGGAATTGTTCGTCTAGAGGCATACCTTTAGTAATTATCTCGTGGGCTATCTTCTGAAGTTCATGGGATTGGGCCTCCACGGATTTGTCATCCGTCATCTAGAACTTGAGACAACGACTAACAGCATATTCTTCGACCCGACCTCCTCAGTGTCGTACTTCTTTTGTAGGGCATCCCAGACCTCCTTCGCTGCCTTCATTGTACTGTAGTAGTCATACTGGTCATTAGTCAAACCATTTAAAATAAAATTCTTACAAAGAAAGTCTTTCTCCTCCCAATCAGCATCTTCTTTTATCTATTACTCAATTGATTCTTCTAAAGGGACGATCGGCTTAGCTCTGGTACACGTTTCGGCAACTTTTTTTATGGTGAGAAAGAATAGCATATTTTGCTTCCACCATTTGAAGTTCGCTCCTTCGAACCGGAATGGACGGTTGAGGTCAGATATCATAACGCCATTATTACTAGTGAGGGCCATTGATGATGTGGCAGGTCCGTCTTAAAATTGTTGGAAATGGCAGAACCCTCAAAACGACGAACAACAAATGGTCAAGGCACGGCAGCCAAGCAAAGAGCAAATCCTGCAAAATAGAAACTTATTATAGGCTGAGTCGCAAAGCTCGCTCTTTTTTAGACGTTTCGTGACTCTGCCCAAGTGTACAAGCAAGTCTGAAAAATGTCACATCGTCCCCAAGATAAAATAGCCAAAGAAACCCGATCGAAAATGCACCATTACTTGTTGGCTTTTTGCCCCTTAATCTTAAACTAATTAATTTTAATTAATTAATTAATCAATGTTTTGATGATAACAAACTCAATTTTTAATTACTGAAAATCTTAGTGTTTTAATATGTCCATAGCGTAGAGCTCGGAACAACGATTCCAACATCTCTTGAATCACTCAAGTCGGAGCAAAAACGAAGACGATATGACCGAAACAAGTCTATAGAGAAAATACCGTGGTGGATGACATGACATAACCAGACCACTTGCATGTAGACATGTGGCGGCATATTGGTTGAATAGTGGGTCATTAAAAGATTAAATATGATGAACTTTTGATTGTTGGATTGATTTAAAATTTAAAAAAAAATTGAAATTTAAAAGAAATTTAAAAGGAAAATAAATTTAATATTATTTTATGTTTGTGTCTAACGGCTAGTTTTTTACACATGGTATGTTTTTTATTTTTGGATTGACTTTAAAGAGAATGAATTTAAAAAGAAAATGAATTAAAAGGAAAATAAATTTAATACTGAAGTTAGCCCAGGCTCTCTTCATGCTTCTATAATTTGGAACTTAAATGGGTCTTTAGAAAATAAAGATGAAAATGAAATATCATTAGAAATAAAGGCTAGACTTGTAGCTCAAGGTATGTCAAGAGAAGGAATAGATTATGAAAAAGAAGTTTTGCACCCGTTGCGTAGATTAGAAGCTATTAGAATGTTGCTTGCTGTTTGCTTCTTTATAAGAATTTCATTTTGTATCAAAATGGATGTGAAAAAAGTGTATTTTTTAAATAAGTTATATACATGAGAAAAGTTATGTAGAAACAACCTCCGGGGTTTGAAAGTAATTGATTTTCCTAATATCATGTCTATAAGTTGAGAAAATGCTCTTTATGGCTTAAAACAAGCTCCAAGAGCGATATGATAGACTTAGTAATTTCTTGCTTAAAATAGATTAAATGGGGGTAAAATTGATACTACTCTTTTTATTACGGACTAAAAGAAAATGATATGCTTTATACAAATGTATGTTGGATGATGATTATTTTTGGTTCTACTAATCCGATTCTTTGTGTGAAGTATTTTCTTAAGTGTATGCATAAGTGGAATTGAGATGAGTATTGATTGGGAACTTAGCTCTTCCTTGGACTCCCAAATCAAACAACTCAAGGATGGTATTCATAAGTCAAGAAAACATTACACAAGGGATTTGCTCAAAAAGGTTCAAATTTCAATAAAGTAAAATTGCCAAATTCTCCTTATGAGCCAATCCACTAAGCTTGACCAGGTATGAAAAAGGTAAGTGTGTGGATTATAAAAACTAGGTATGATTGGATCTTTACCTTATTAACCGCTGTTAGGACCCCGATATTATGTTTAGTGTATGTCTTTGTGCCGTAGATTTCCAATCTTTCCTAAGGGAATCACATTTACATGCCAGTTAAAAAAAAATTTTAATTATTTGCTTCGGTTACTATTGATTTTAGGCTTATGGTATCTAGAATTGTTAAATTTAATTTGGTATGGATATTTCCGATGCGGGATTTGCGGGGTAAGTTTTACTGACCGTAAGGATACTCAATTGACTTGTCAATTTCTTGGTATTTCTCTAGTTCTTGTGAGTAAAAAGCAAAAATTCGGTGCCTTATCCACACCGAAAGCGAAAGCCGGGAATATATTGCAGTTGCTAGTTTTGTGCCTCAAATTCTTTGGAAATGAAAAAAACAAACTCTTTGTGATTTGGATTTAAAGTTTGATAATGTGCTTATATATTTGTGATATATAGTGCTATTAATTTGACTAAAAATCCTATACAACCATTCTAGGATATAGCTATTGATATTAGCTCACTTTATTAAATAGCATGTGGCAAAATGATAATATTACTCTGAATTTGTAGGCTCTCCATAATCAATTAGCGATATTTTTACCAAGCCTTTGAATGAGAAAACTTTTTCAAAATAGGCTGAGCTCGGTATTATTCGATTGTGATGCCTCTTGATTTTTATAATTTTAGCTTTGTTAAATCTTTTAGGAAGGCATTTTGATAGGGGAGATATGGAAAGCATGTGTTTAATATTTTCTTAGGGGGAGTTTGCTAAATTTATGTTCATGGTTTTTAAGGGACTCATTTATGTAGTTTCTAAATTTTTCTTTAATTATTCTTTTTTGATAATTTCCAAAAGGGGGAGAAGTTTAGAAAAATATTGCTATAAATTTGTTTGATTTGATTGTATTTAATTAGGGGGAGAATTTATTTTTTTTTTTTTTTTTGTAGTGAATTTCAAGAATATTCTTTATTGGTGATAATGTTGAATTTTTATTATATGCCTACATTATGGTTTACATGTATTTCAAGCTATTTTTCTTGAATGGTTTGCTATCAATCAATAAGGTATATTGTGGGCTTGGCCTTAATCTAAACTAATTAATTTTAATTAATTAATTATCGATATTTTGATATAAAAACTCAATTTTTAATTATTGAAAATCTAGTGTTTTAATATATCCATAGCGTAGAGCTCGGAATAACGATTCCAACACCTTGAATCACTCAAATTCGGAGCTAAAACGAAAAACAATATGACCGAAACAAGTTCTATAGAGAAAATACCTGCTATTTGCATGTAGACATGTGCAGGCATATTGGTTGAATGTGGTCATAAAGATTAAATATGATAACTTTTGATTTTTTGGATTGATTTAAAATAAAAAAAAAATTGAAAATTTAAAAGAAATTTAAAAGGAAATAATAATTTAATATTATTTTATGTTTGTGTCTAACGGCTAGTTTTTCACATGTTTTTTATTTTTGGATTGACTTTAAAAGATTGAATTTAAAAGAAAATGAATTAAAAAAAATAATTTAATATTATTTATTTTGTCTAACGGCTTGTTTTTGACCCATGTATGTTTTTTTATTTTTTGGATTAATTTCAAAAGAAAATGAATTTATATTACATTTTGTTGTATTTAACGACTAGTTAGTTTAAATCTCCACCATTATTTTTCTTTTTTCAAAATCAATGGTCCAAATTAATTGTGGTTTTCTAAAAAATCCACTCTATAAAACCACTCTCTCAATTACATTTCATAATCTCCAAACTAAAAGTTCTATTATTGCTCTCTCTATTCCCAATTTTTTCATCTTATTCTTTGAGAGAGTGTTATTGTATTTTGAGATAAATTTGTTGATGTGAACTGTAATCCACTAGTAAGTTGTATGTTTCAAATTCACATTGTTGATTTGATCCTAAACGTGGAAAGATCGGTTTGCTCTTGAACCCGTGGTGTAATGTGGGCTCTAACGTGGAAAGAGTCGGAAAGATTTTTATTCAAATCCCCAGAGGCGGGGCTTGGGAGTAGTGAGTAGGTCGATTTACCGTGTCTTCTTCTTAACTCTTTCTTTTATTTTTGCAATTAATTTAAGAATTATTGTTTTTTAGTTTGTTCTGTATTTATTTGCTAAATTTATAGAATTAAGTTATCACATTTTGTATCTTATTGTTGCATAAATTGATTTTTCTTATTTTATAAAAAAGTGTATTAATTAGTTTTAATTGGTAATTTTAGAAAAAAAAAAAGTTATTAAAACCCTATCACCCCTCAGGTTGCATATCGATCCAACATTACCGACCGTAACACACACTCCTTTCTAACCGCAACCTGCCTCGAAAAACTAAAATGGCAAGAGTTAGGAGAGGAAACTGAATGGAGTGTAATATAAAGAGTTTTGTTTTTGTTAACGTGTTGATAGGCTTTATGCACTTTTATAGGCCTTCAGCATGAACGGGTAGGGAGTGAAAATAGCGCATTTGGCGCTCAGGAACGTGCACGGACTAACGCTTGTGCGAATAGGGAGGACCTTTTCTTTTGTTTTTTAATTTAAAAATAATAAATAAAAAATAAATTCAAATAATATATGTCTCCGGGGACGATCCACCAAAACCCACATTGTCATCCTCACTTTCTCCCAAAAAAATGTGGTATCCCTTGGGCACAAATCTAAAACCAAGATTGGAGTACATAAGGAGGCTTACAAAACAAAAATTTTCAATGTGGGATTCTCACCAAAGGTTGGTTCCCTCTCAGTTTTTAACGGTTAAATTTTCTGCTCAACGCAACCCCAATTTTTTATTCCTCATTTTTTGTTTTTTATCTTGGCTCCTTATTTCTACGCGGCTACAACTTTAAATTGCAAACTTTTTTTTTCTTTTCACCTCATCACCACCGCCTACACTTCATCTGCTCCGTGCTGATCACCTTTCCTTTAATGTCGGCCCTGTGCTGCCGGAGAAGATGGAATGAAAGGAACCAGTATTGGTTGCCTGACAGAGAGAGGATAGAATTGGTAGAGTTAGAGATGGAGGGGAAAATGTTTGGGGGTGGTCTACTGCTGTGTACAAAAGAAAGATGAGGAAACTTTGTTTTCAGTTTTGCTTTTTCTTTTCTATTTTTTTTTTTTAAATTTTTTGGAACCTTTTCCTTTTCTTTCTTTTTTCTTCAATAGGTTTTTTCTTTCCTGTTCTTTTTCTTCATTTTTTTTTTTTTCTCATTTTTTTAGCTTGAGCCCCACTTTCTTTCAGAGCCAGAGTTACAATAGATGGTGATAGTGACAGATATCATAAGCTTAAAATATGGTACATACAACTTAAGATGAAGAAGAAGTGAGAGCGCCACCAAAGCTTTGAATTTGGAGACATGTGCAGAGGAAAACGGTCGCACTAATTTTTTGGAGTACGACATGAAGTCACATAATTTTTTAGATGGAAGCGTCAATTACACCATAAGTCATATTTTGACGACGCAAAGTCGCACCATAATATACTTTAGATGACGTGAGCCACACCAATGTTTTGGAGATGAAATAGAGTTGTACCAATGTTTTTTGAGATAAAGCGAAACCGTTACCCAAATGTATATTTTGGAAGATGAAGCGGTGCTGACTCCGATCTGAACTTTAAAAATGAAACCAGAGTTGCACCATTATTTTGGAGATGAAGTGAAACCACACCATTATTTTGGAGATGAAACGAAGCCACACCATATTTTGGAGGTGAAGCGAAGCCGCACCATTATTTTGGAGATGAAGCGAAGCCGCCACCTATTATTTTGGAGGTGAATCGAAGCGCACGATTATTTTGGAGGTGAATCCGAAGCCGCACCATTAGTTTGGAGGTGAAGCGAAGTTCACCATTAGTATGGAGGCTGAAGCGAAGCCGCACCATTAGATAGAGGTGAATCGAAGCCG
>NC_052355.1:24151617-24209704 GCF_009727055.1 Benincasa hispida | reverse complement strand
ATTTTAGTGTAGCATAAGGCATGTTTTTGACACATGATAATGTTTTTTATTTTTTTGAATTAAGATTAAAAAAGAAAAATGAATTCAAAAGAAAAAATTAATACTATTATATTTTGTTTGACGATTACGACAACTAGTTATTAGGTTTAAAATCTCCACCATTATTTCTTTTTCCAAATTTCAGTGGTCCAAATTAATTGTGGTTCTAAAAAATTATCCATCCAACAACCTTAAAAGTTCATTTTGCTCTTTCTAAGTTCCCAAATTTTTCATCTTATTCTTGAGAGAGTGTTATTGTATTGATGAGATAAATTTGTTGGAGTTTAAACTTAGTATTGACCTAAACTGTGAATAGATCGGTTGCTCTTGAACCCGTAAGAAGGAGCGGGATGTGTAACGATTGGGCTCTAACCGTGGATAAGATCGAGAAAGATTTTATTCAAATTCCAAGAGGCGCTTGAAGAAGTGGTAGGTCGAGTATGACCGAACCCTATAAAAAAATACATTCGAAAGTTTTCTCTCTCTAACTCTTTCCTTTATTTTTGAATTAATTTAATGCAATTTATTGTGTTTTGTGTTTGTCTTATTTAATTTGCTAAATTTGTAGAATTAAATAACCATTTTTGTACTCTTTATTTTGATAAATGTAATTTTCTTATTATTTATATGTATAATATATTAGTAATTTAGTTTAATTAGGTGAAATGTAAAAAAGATTTTTTTTAATTTGAAACCATATGTTATTCCCGCCCCCCCTTTAAGGTGCCATTACGATGGCCAAAATTAGGTAATCACGCGGGGTTTTGTCTCTTTGAAAGTATGCGGTGGATAACTGAAATTTTGGTAGCGAGTGGGCAGACTTTAGGGCTTGTATCCCGTTTATTACAAGAGGCAATCTAGGACAAAGCCTTCCTGCGAAAGGTACTTTAGTATAGTTTTGAGGTGAAATTAGATAGTAATGGTTTCTGGTGAGCGATGTATGATAGATGGGATAGTGGGAGAAGTGTGGTGAAAAAATGCAAACAAAAGAGTAGGAGGAGCGAGAGAACGAGAACTAAGGAAGACAGATGTCATAAATGTAGGAAAAAAAGCATGAAGTGAAACCACACCATTAGTTTGGAGGTGAAACGAAGCCACACCATTATTTTGGAGGTGAAACGAAGCCACACCATTATTTTGGAGGTGAAAGGAAGCCACACCATTATTTTGGAGGTGAAAGGAAGCCACACCATTATTTTGGAGGTGAAACGAAGCCACACCATTATTTTGTATTTGTCCGTCACCTAGACAAATATGACCCTAAAAGGGTCTAAATTACTGACCCTAGCGGGATTTGAGTTAATATTGATCCTAAGGGGTTTGAGTTACATGTTGATCCTAGAGGGGTCTGAGTTACATGTTGACCTTAGCAGGGTCTAAGTTACATGCTGACCCTAGAGGGGTCTGAGTTACATGCTGACCCTAAGGGGTTTGAGTTATATTCCAATGTTCGGATGGTGACATTATAAGGTCAACACCTTGGACAGATGTTTCTTTTAGTGTTTTCCATCTATTTGGGCTCAGAATATGTCCAAACCTTATGAAGTTTACTATTTTTCTTAAGCCTTGCATTCCTCGATTTTTTTTTAGATTGTGCAGCCGAGACTTACTTCTCTATGGTGACATTTTTTTTTCAAAACAATGGTTCACCTTATTGGAAAGGGACATTTTAATTTTTTTTCCCTTGACTTTTCACCTTTTGGACCAAATATGGCTTTTCACCTCCTACATCAAACATGGCTTTGTGCCTCCTGTATAAGACTTGGCTTTGCGCCTTCAGAGTTGAACTTGGCTTTGTGCCTCTCGCATCAAACTTGGCTTTGTGCCTCCCACATCAGACCTGACTTCGAGACTTCCACATCAAACTTGGCTTTGTGCCTTCCACATCAAACTTGACATCATGAACTGAGCATTTAACCTGACATCACAAAACCTCCAGTCTTAAGTATGACACAGCACTGGCAAATCCTTCGCATTTGAACTTGAAGAAACCTCGATAAATTCTCTAAACTTATGAAGCAATCGACAAACTCTTCGAACATAAGCGTGATGAAGCAACAGTGAACTCTCTGCACTTGAGCTTAATGAAGCATCGGTGAATCCTCTATAATTGATTTGAAGATGCGTCATTGAAGCCTCCACACTTGAGTTTTGAAGATATATCGCCGTTGAAGCTTCCAAACTTGAATTTGAAGATATATTTAATGTTGAAGATGAAGTGCCATATGTTAGGCAAGTGATGCCTTGAATTTGCAGCAGACAACGCTGAACACTTGAAGCTTCTTTATTTAAGAGAGTAAAGAGAAAATTGAATTTTTTTTATTTTTATTTTTTAACGAAGAGACTTTTCTATGCCTTCAACTTGTATAGTCTTGTGCAAAGTAGCATGTTTTTTCAATTTACTATATCGCTTCCTTACTAGGGATATCTTGAATTTATTGCTCTGCCTTTAGCTTCCTTACTAGGGATATCTTGAATTTATTGCTCTGCCTTTAATTTGTTAGGATGCCCCCAATAAAGATGAAAACCTTCAGTTTGGAGTTTCACTTTTCATTGAGGATGAACAATATCAATTTTGTAATACCACAATTAGGTGGTTGTGGCACCCCTATTTTTTTTTATGATAATATTTTTTGGACTGAACTTGAACTTCTTTAAGTTGCCTACGTATTCTTGAAGGCATCAAGTC
Source organism: Benincasa hispida (assembly GCF_009727055.1). Taxonomy (NCBI): domain Eukaryota; kingdom Viridiplantae; phylum Streptophyta; class Magnoliopsida; order Cucurbitales; family Cucurbitaceae; genus Benincasa; species Benincasa hispida. Next base: position 24,206,976 of record NC_052355.1, on the reverse strand, counting down.
ATAACATAGTTTTTTTTTTTTTTTCCATTCACCTTTTAAGCTCATGCAGGCTAGGAGCAATGTGCAGTTTATACTCTTACGATAAGGAGTTGTTATTACATTTATATTTTAAAATCTTTTACTTTCATCATGGCATTGATCCCCTTCTTCATTTGTAGGATTTGTCAATATAATGTGTTTTGGCTTCACCGTCAAGGAACCTTCTGTACTTATGATAACAAACAACTTCCTCTTTATGCCTTAAAGGACAAAACTATGAATTTTATCCTCATTGTTTGCTTCAATAAATGGTTTTGCCTTCAAAGTTTCCATTTTTCTTTCATGTTGATTGCTTGTCAGTTTGAAACGATCAAAAGTAGATGTCGAAAGCCGATCTTTCTTTGATGTGGAGGTACTTAGACTTTTGAAAGCTGAAGTTCGGGTTGAAGTAGACATTAAACATTGATTTTCTACTTCTATCATAGATATACTTGATCTTTGGAAGACTGAAGATCAAGTAATTGAAGGCTTAATACAATCGAAGACAGAAGTTCTTTGCTCGATTCTTTTAGATCATTGACTTCTTCAACATTAATATGATATGAACTTGTAAAGTTTATTCGATTGCAACTATTTGTTGTTATTGCAGCATGATTTGATTGAGCTATTTCGTTAAGGTGTAGCTCAAATTTTCCTTCTTAAGCTAATCTTAGAATTAGATCTTTTAGAATAAAGCATTTTTTTCGTGACTAATAACTTGATGATACTTCTAGTAGTTTGGATCATCGACTTTTTGCATCTCTTTTGGCCATTTAGACTTAGAAAGTTGAATAAGTCGTGCTTTCAGTAGTTGTTCTAGCATATCAGAAATGTCAGAATCAGGAAAATGATAGACTTTTTCTTGTCTTTCTTGGAAAGTTAAGCAGCATATTTCATATTCATGACGTTTTTCTAGTTTCTTGTTTTTCCTTTGAAAGACGACTTACGAAGGGTTGTATTGACAACCATAGATTCTTCTAAAGTCGCATCGGCATCATTTTTTTCATTCATTACATTAAGGATTAATATATCTTTGTCTTCTCGACTAGCGATACTTAGCTCCATATCTTGGCCACAAGTTGCTAGCTCTTCAAAGATGCGAGGCTTTATACCTTGAAGAATGTAAAGAAGTCCCCAATGATGGAACGAACACAGGTGCAGTGGAAGAAAACGGATCTAAAGTACTCTAATTAGGCTAATTACAAAGATAAGCATGCATGCATGCAATAAAACAAGTAAAAGGGGTAAAGAATACGATCTTTGTAGTCTTTGAATCTTCTCCAGACCAGCTCCAATCTCCTCATAACGGTTGGTAGACCACCACGAAAGTCTTCCCGACTATTCTCCGACCTTACAACGGGATGGTGGAATCCGGTGAGTGGCTAATTTGGAGAGGAAAAAAACTAAAGCTTTGAGAGAGAAAAAGAGATGATTATCACATAATCTCATCAATTTCCACTAAGGCCAAGAGTTCTTAAAATTCATTAAACACTCCCTTTTAAAGACCATTACATGCAAACACGTGAAACTTTGAGTTTGATGAGAATTTGACACTAAAAAATCCACTACTCAAAGTGGGATTTAGTGGGACATGTGTCTTCAAATGAAGACAATACTTAGCCATGCAAAAGTTGGCATTTTCCATTCACAAATGTTGGATCTTTCCACTAACTTGGTCAAAGTTTGACTCCCAAAGTCCAAAGTCAACAAATTTGATTTTTTGACTTTCAAAAATCAAAAGTCAACAATTTGACTTCCGTTGCATCTTTTACCTAGTCAACAATTTGACTCTTAATGCAATTTTGACCAAATCCATTTAATTTCCAAATTAATTCTAATAATCAATTTTAAAATTAAATTAATATAAAATAATTAATTAAATAATTTAATTTAATAGTAAATCCAACAAAAATCTCAATTTATATAAGTCCCTACTCATAATCTTGATATTTAAATCTTATTTAAATATCTCCTATTTTCTCTCTCTTTATTTTTAATTCACAATTAAAATTAGGTTAAATATATCGTATATATTTAACGTTTTGATCCAAAAATTGAATTTAAACACTTCAAATTCGTTCATCACACTGTTCTAAGGTTTAGTCTGATACGAGCTAGTAAAGGTACCTCATGGACCTATAGATCATGGGCTCCAATGATCCACGATTAATCAACTAAATTCTTTAACCTAATTACCACCATTCGTTAACTACCGGATCACTCCATTAAAGCCCAGTAATTGCACTCTCTTCACTGTAGATAGATTATGTCCACTCAATATAACCATGATTAGTTAACCCTTCACAGGTTGTTCGTAATAACGGTTGGGTCAAAAATTTTTTTACCCCCAAGATTACATCTTGCTCCTTAAGTCCTACTGATCCTCTAATGAACAATTGGTTTGTGATCTAATCACTAAACTAAGTCCCTCTCGGGTCAATGAGAAGGTGGGGCCCCTTGTTCAAGACTCGGAGTCAGCACTTAAGAGAAAAACCTCTCTATTATCCATAAAAGTGGGTAGAAGTGAATTTTGTCTTGCACCCTATGTCCCCAGCTATCTACCCAGTCTTACCCCTGAAATGGGAGGCTTATTGAGCCAGCACTGTTGAGCCAACCCTTACCTATGAAAATCTAATGATAATCCCAAATAAAAAGAAGTTCATCGTTAGCTCAGGATTAAGGTCAAGTTACTTAGGTCATCACTTTAAAATAGTCAGTCTTAAATAGTAAACAGCGTATAAAGTAAAAGTGACTTAATTCTTGGTCTGATATTATGCAAACTCATTGCATAGGATACCCCCACTCCTCATGTCAATACATGAACGAATCAGGATCACTTCGTTTGTAGCACTTTACAACAAATTATAATAGCTACAGAGTGGGCCGCATCCGATAGTATTACCAGAATAAGGTACCTAGCCATATTCATATACTATAGAGTGTTTTGGCTATTTACTGAACTTGATTCACTCTTATATCTCCACATAAAGTTCATGTATTCAAATAATAGTCATGGATTTTTAGTTTATTAGATTTAGACTTTACAAGTGCAATTCACATATTCAACAATAATTTTATTGAATAAACATCAATAACATCTTTATTGATAATAGAATATGTTAATCATTACAAACTGTGAGTTTTAGGACATACAACCCAACACTCAATGCATGCCTTGAATGAACATCTCAATGGTAGACAGTTCAGTGAGACGATCTTTGCAATTCAGACTTGCAGATTTCTAGAGATTTATGTAATCGATAACAAGTTCACCTTTTCTTTGATTGGTGTTGGTGAGCTCAAACATACTAATTATTCATCTTGTGCTATAGAGACGGTTTAGAAACTCCTTTTTAAGTGTCCCCAGTTGTCAATTGACTCAGAATCGATGTCAGTGTACCAATCAAAACATTTCCTTTTAACGTTGGAACGAATTATTTGACCAATAAGTCCCCTCATGTACCAGCATTTTCACATGTTTCAATGAAATGAGCGACATGTTGCGTTGAATTACCTTTCCCATCAAATTGTTGAAACTTAGTTGGCTTGTATCTAGTTGGCATTGTTAAATTATCAATTCTTTTTGTATATAGTTTAGAATATAAGCGAGAACTTTAAGAAGAACCATCATACTGGGCCCTAATAGAGTTTAAAATCATATCTTGCAATTGGTGTACTGACAATGAAGCAATTGACATTGATTATTGTTGTTGGTTTTCTTGCAAGATTGTCTTCTCTTTGTTGTTATCCTTGACAGCAGGTGCTTGGCTTGATTCAATAGCATCACGACTTTCAATGTGATTATTTAGAGATGTGATTTCATAATCTCTCTCTTCAATTGCTTTCATTAGCATGCTCACCTTCTTTTCTAGTTCAGCCATTTTTCTTCATCTATACCCACGTCTGTCATCATGACTGACATTATGTTGGGTTTCTAAAGCATATTTGTTTTATTGTTCTGAAGATGAAGTGGATTCATTACACAATGGGTTCTCTTTGATGACAATCTCGCTATTTGTTGATTTCAACAGTCGCTCCCATATATTTCTTGTGATTTCAATGGTTCATTGCTCTTCAGATTGTTGGATCTCTTTGAAGCGACCACGAGTAATTGGTCCCATGTAAGCGTCACTTGAAGTTTTGGAAGCGTTGTCTTTGGATGACACTTGATATTATATGAGAGAAAGAGATGAAAAGTAGAGGAGTCCCACTGGTTGTGCCAATCTGTATTTGTATTTGTGATTTCAATGTGTTCACACGAGATTTCAGGAGAAATACATTTCGTGGAATTTGAACTTTGTATTTATATTCATTTCTTTAATAAGTAAATAAAATCTTTAATACATAATTCTTTGATACGTTCTCTCAAAAATAAATAAATTTTAATCTTTGGGCTTGTTGATCTTCCTGGATGATCAGCCTTTAGGTTTGTTGATCTTCTTGGAGGACCAACTTTTGGACTTTATGATCTTCTTGGAGGATTGGTCTTTGGACTTGTTGATCTTCTTCGATCAGCATCTGGCTTGTTGATCGACTTGTGAGCTTTTCCTTAAGTTTGAGAAGATTGAATCTTCAGCTTGTATGTTGTGAAGACACAGTCAATTTGTTGAAGTTTTCTAATCTTTGAAGCTTCTAATAGTTTCGATCCTCAATTTTTCGGAACTTGAGTGCTTCAGTCTTTGGAACTTGAGAAGCTTCAGTCTTTGGAACTTGAGACCTCAGTCTTTAACACTTGAGAGCTTAAGAGCTTTGGTCTTCAAGACTTGGGAGCTTCAGACTTTGGAGCTTGAGAATTTGGGAGCTTTGGACTTTGGAGTTTGAGAACTTAAGATGCTTCAGTCTTCTGAACTTGAAACCTTGAGAGCTTCGATTTTCAATTCTTCATAACTTCAATCGTCAGAACTTCTAATCTTCAGAGCTTCCGACCCCTCAAAATGAAATGAGAAAGCCTCTATTTATGTAGGTTTCCCATGGGCTTTATATGGGCTTGGGCTAAAGTTAGGCTTGGACCTAATCTTTCGTTTGGCTCAAGTTTTTGCCATAGGCTTGAATTGGATGTGGACTCTAGACCCGAGTGATTTTAAATTATATGACCTAATCCAATTTATATAATTTTCAAAAAGCTTAGGCTTTCGTTATGATGACATGGCAACTTGTAGTTAGCCGAAATTTCTCATTCAACACTCCACATAGTAATAAGTCAATTTTGTCCCTCATTAGAGTACTTCCAATTTCATCTTAAACCAGTTTTCCATTTTGATTTCACGAAAAAAGTTACACTTAAGGGTTCCAATTTCAGAGAATTTGTTTTCTTTCCTTTTTGAGGGTCCTTTGAGACAAGAAGTATATATTTTATTTTGTTGTTTGTTTTCATTCATATGAGGAATGGTTGTCTCTATTTTTTTTTTTATAAGTTTTAATTAAGATTTGTGGTAATTTTTTTGTTATGTTTAAGGAAAATTCTGAAGGAAAGAATTATTGGGAGGGAGAGGTTTTTTTTTTACATTTTTTTTTTTTGGTAGTTTTTTAACGATATTTCAACCAATTTTTACTAAGATTTATTGTAAGAGTTAACTTTTGTCCATCCTAAAGATATATGGAGGGTTGATTGTCTCTAACCAGTGGTAATAGAAACCCTTATTTAACCATTTCGGACAGTCGGTGAAACGTAAAGGGAAAAAAAACTACTTAAAATAAATTTACAACTTGTATTTAAAAACACTTCCACTGATCAAGTTTTTTTTTAATGTATGATAAGCTAAGTTGGTCATTAAAGTTAATTGGTGGAGATGATCTATAAAGTTGGTAGTTGGAGTTGGCCACCAGAGGTGTTCATCAAAGTTGGACATTGGAAGTGGTAGTCACGTGGAGTTGGACATCTGAGGTGGTTATTAAATATTATTATTAGAGGTGACATTCGCAAGAAGTGGTCATCGTCGAAGGTGACTATCGAAGTTTGGGCCTCGGAAGTGGTCATTTGCAAGTGCTTTATTTGCTTCTAATTTAGATCTTTATTGCTAAATTATATGGTTTGACGAGTTAATTTGACTATATTTCAGAAATATCAAGTTGTAGGGAAAGTTGTGAAGAATTTGGACAAATATGGGGCCAAAATCCAAATATGAAGCCTCTTGTGCCATTGGTTCAATTAAGGGGCAAAGATATTGGCCAAAAATCAGTAAAATATGGCGCTAAGGTGCTCCACGATGCGAGAGGCAACACTACAACCCAAGAGCAGAAAATGCCACACCGTTGCGACGTTGTCCTGTGGTGATGCGGCTACTTCAGTTCTTTTAAATTTACATATTTTCTTACGCAAAAGGCATCAAATCTCAGTGTGGACGATTAGGGTAAGAGGAGAGAACAACATTTCAGGGAGAACTTGAGAGGAAAAAAAGTTTTGAAGGCGTTCATGCACAACAGGACGAGAGTCGAAGGCAGATTAATCGATCTACACGGTGTCAGTGTCAATTGTCTAACGTTCCCTTCCCTTTCTCTTTAAATTTCTATAAAATGGTTGTTGTTATGAATTTAATTGCTCAGATCATGAGTAGCTAGGGTTTTAACCTAGGATGTTGAGGAGATTATGTACAACTTATGTTTATTATACTGCCTCAGGGAATGAATTCAAATGAATTGCATTTCAAATTTTTCTACTGCTTATTCATTTAGTCAGCTGTCCATTGATTAATTTCATGTAGGCTTAGTATCTCCTCGAGAGAGAGAGACTTTTTGCTAGAACTGAGATTTTTTAATCGTAATTAATCTATGCATGCAAGTGATGAGTTGTTTATGAGAACTGCAAATGGATGATTGTAATGTTGTATCTAGTTAACTGATTGCATGGGAGTGAGTTAGGAATTAAATATTAGAATGGATCGAGCTTGAGAAAGGACATCTTGATTTCAGGCTCTTCAGTTCATGTAATGGTCGATTATTTAATCCTTTTGTCAATGCATTAATAGGGAAATTCCACAATTGAATCAATGTTCTAGGGTGTTCATCGCTTAAATTTGTTAATTGATTAGACCAGGTTTTAACATAAAGAAACTTGAGATCATTGTTGATTTTCTATATAAAATCAGTGAGTGATTAACAATAGCTAGGAGATAATTGTATCTTAATCTCTGTGATAGCACCAAAAATGTGTTATTTTTTTCTTTTTAGTTCTAGGTTGTTACTATGTTTAATGTGTTTATTTGATGATTTTGTAGATATTGAGCGTCTTGGAGGTAGAATCAGTCATTACGAGCTATTCGAAGTTAATTTGGAACAATTAAGTGCTAATTTGAGCAACCGAACTTCAAAAGAACGTGAAAGGACTGGACGGAGAGTGGCAACGCTGAGCAGTAGAAACTGCCTATTTTGTACAAAACAGGGCAACGTTGCAACGCTACGAACATGATGATGAAGGGAGGGAGGGAGTAAAAAAGAGGGAAAGATATAATTACTCGATAAATGTACAAACTTCAATAGTGAATACTATTGAAATTGGTAGAATTAAGTTATTTAACACTAATTTGCAAAAATTAGTAGACCAAATATTGAGTTGGATTAAGAACCCAACTCAACACAACTCAAATCAATGCCTCAAATGCCTCCTATTGTGAATAGTATTACAAATTTAAGTACCTAAGAGTTGTTTTGGTAGGTTTGAAATGAGTCGGACTATAATGAGTCAAGACTATAATCCAATTACAAGTCGATATTTATTTTCATTGTAATGGATTAAGGTTATAATGAGTCAAGACTATAATCCAATTAAAGTCGATATTTATTTTCATTGTAATGGACTAAAGTTGTAATGCCTGATTATAATCAAACCATCCATTCAACCACTTACTACAATCTCATTCTAATGCCACTTTTCCCATTTCCTACACGTCTTTGCTGATCAACTCCAGTCACCATTGGCAACCCTAGCCATCACTACCAACCAACTCTTGCCATCGCCATTAACCAACTCCAGACACCACTTTTGGTGACCATGACGACCAATACCAATGACAACCAATTCTCGCAACAACCAGCACAAATTCCAACAGTGATCCCCTAGACAACGAACTCTGACAACCATTATTTTAAGTTATTAGTTCATACTATTTTATAATTGTTCTTTATAGCAATTTGTAATAAGAATACTTTAGAAACCAAACAAACTTATACATAAACACACTTTGAAAAAAAATGGCCAACCGTATTAGTATTTTATTTTATCCATTTGATAAAAATAGATTTAAAATGAAAATAGATTTTTGAAAAATATTTTTTTTTAAGTCAATCCAAACAGACAATTGATTTAACGTAATTTTAACTTTGATCAAGTTAAACTTCTTTTTTCCTTCTTAAATTTCAAATATATTCTCTAAATTTTTTTATTACAAAAAACAAAGCAAAACATAAATCTAAATAAAACGATGAAAATTTATTTTAAATGGTAAAACGGTTGAAAATATTTATAAATATAAACAAAATTTCAAGACTATGAATGATAGACATTGTTAAACTTCTATCAGTATCTAGCAATATCAGTATCTATCAATGTCTATCATAGATAATTCTTAAAATTTTGTTATATTTTATAAATATTTTGATTCATTTTTCTATATTTAAATAGAGTCGTAAAATAATTATCTTATTCAATAAAAAAAAATTACATTAAATTCTCAAAACTATGAATTGGAAACTTGAATGAAAATCTCTTATCCAAACATTTAAAAACTAAAATATCAATTTAATCTTCAAATGTTTAATTTATCTATAGTAAACTTCAAACATCCATCCAAAAGGCAAATTAAACTGAAATCTAATTTCATCTTATCCCCATCTTATTTCAAAATAAATAAGAAGATGAAATCCAAAAAAACAGATATACAAAAAGATTGAAGTGATAATATATATATATATATATTATATATATATATATTGGCAAAACTCAAACCAAAACTTGCAATCCAAACACAATAACTAAAAACCGACAAGTTAACCTAGTATAATAAGATTCCTAGTAATTCAAATTCTCCATCAATTTCCCAATCATCCTGATTCTATTGCACTGATCCTATTGAACATAACGGAACTTAAATTAGTATAACTGCTAATTTCGTCTTCATATATGAGAAATGTCTCATAATCTTTTTTCTTTTTATTTACCAAGAATTTAAGAAGATTTCTCAAGACTAATGAAGAGTTGATTCTAAAACGATCAAAATCGATTTTGTAAAGAGTAATTTAAATGGTTTAGACTCAAATTTTTGTCTATTACACCGGTCCTGATATCAAAGTGAACTTTGTAATTAGTATCTTCCAATATCTCATCAATATACATTCTTCCTTGGTCCCAATTTATCCAATCAGCATAAATCTTAGCTTTGAAGGATGAAAGTATGCTCAACTGGTCAAATTCAGACGTATAGTGTATCATTACAATTTGTAATTGAATTAGGGAGCAGATTGCAATTGAATTACCTTTGAAGCATAGATATGTAATCTATGTTGGCCTTTTTCACCAAGTTTTACAGGAACAACACAAATTTAACAAACAACTTTAGATTATATTCATTCCCACAACATACAGCCAAACAATTTTTATGTATACAAAGTTATCAACACTGCAAAACACACCAACAAACCTCATTCTTTCACTATTTATTAAACAAACATAAGCAGAGGCAGAACTCAGAACTCAGAACTCAAAGGAACAATGTCCTCAAATCTAACCAGAGATGTCAATTGACTTGATTTCAGGCTTCTTCTCTTCCATTTTAGGCACTGTCACAGTCAGCACTCCATTCTCCATGCTGGCCTTCACTTCCTCAACTTTAGCATTCTCCGGCAACCTAAATCTCCTCATGAACTTTCCACTGCTTCGTTCGACTCTGTGCCATTTATCGTTCTTCTCCTCTTGCTCCTTGCTTCTCTCCCCACTGATTTGCAGCACTCTACCTTCTTCCACTTCAACTTTGACTTCTTCCTTTTTGATACCGGGAAGATCGGCCTTGAAGATGTGGGCTTCTGGGGTTTCTTTCCAGTCGATTCGAGTGTTGGCAAAAACAGAGGTTTCACGAGCAGAGGATGGGACGTTGGCCAGTGAGGTTGAAAATGGGAAACCTTCAAATGGGTCCCAAATGTCTAAGGAGAAGGGATCGAAGACGTTGCTCAGGCGGCCACCGAAAATGCTTGGAATCAGAGCCATGGATGTTGAATTTGGAACAGATTTGATCGCAAGAGAGGTGTAGAATTGGGAATTATTGTGTTTGATGCTTTCTGGATGATGATCCACCGTTCGGTTTGAGGGAATTTAAATAGGAAGCAATAGAAGATGGGAGTGGTTTCGTGGGTTTTCTGGTATCTTCTTGATTTCCATGAGGCTTCTACCACTTTCTCCATGAATTTGGACCGACGCTGCAGAATAATCGAGGCCCAGTTGATATGGGCTCTGTGTTCTTCCATTTTAATCATCCTTTACTTTGGAAAATTGAAAGAAATAGCAAATATCAAGGATGTCTTTTCATTCCTCCCAAAAGAAAAAAATAATAATAATAAGATTTTTAGTAAAAACCTGTCACGCAGGTGATATATTTTTTTAATTCTTGAAATTATCAATGGTATGATTGATTAACAATTCTTTTTAATACTTATAATTATTATACCGCATATAAATTCTAAGTAGAAATACATTGTAAATGAAATCGTCGTGCATTAAATTCTTAATAACAGATTCACGAGATAATGGTGGAATTTTTCTTTCATTTTAAATTTTAAATTGGTAGTTTCATATTTGTTTTGATTTGATTTAACCACTTTTCGAAAAATATTCAAAATTAATCGATCTTTAATTTTATTTATCACAATTATGATTTTAATTTATAATATATCTTTATATTTTACATTATTTTATTCATTTTTATTATTTTAAATTCATATTAGAATATTTTGTCCTGATTAAGATTTTACTTAATATTTTATACATGTTACCATCTAACAAATGGTATATTTTATTTAAATTTTACCATTTTTAATCACTTTTTATTCATTATTGTCTTATTATATTATTATACTATTAATTTGTCTTTTTGATAAACAATAAGTATTTACTTTTGCAATCTTGTTGTTTTTGCTATGCCTCTGCAACGAGCTACAATTCTTTTGTAGGTTTTGTGGTTGATGTGGTTATAAATACAATGTAATTGTTGAAAATGAAATGAAAATGGAATTATGAATATAGTGTGATTGTAAATAAACGAGATCCCTTCTTGATTTTTCTTCTCGAATTAATTTGAATTTATATTTTAGTGTCAAATTAGATTTTATCTAACAACTTATCAAATTAATTACAATAAGCAAAAACTTCTTGGTTTTTCTCTCCAATTTATATTTAAATATATCTTTTATTATCAAATTTGATTTTATCTAACTAACTTTCGATTTGTTTAAATATTTGTTACAAATTCAATTGTATATAAATATTTTTCATTATTTTATACACATTGTTATCAAATTGATTTGATTTTTTTTTTCATATTTTTGATGTTTTAAATTTTCATAGAAATACGTAAAAATGACTTGCTATACTAAAAAAACATATAAATGGGAATTAAACTTTAAATGTTTGAAACATATATATATATATATTACTCAGTTTATTATTAATATTATTATTATCATCATCATTATCATTATTATTAGAATAAGATAACAAAAAAACCCTTAAATCTCATTTCTTCATCTTCTTCACTTAGCCGCCCCCAAAATCTCTTTTTCTTCTTCTCAATCTTATGTCTACGATTGTTGGTTCAACAATCCTTTCTTGAATTCCATCGTCTTGGCTAGCTTTTGACGACCACCATTGCCAGGTCGCCTATCTTTTTCACTCGCATGCATGTTTCCTACTTTTGTTTCTACTTTAAACATAGTTTTCAACAATGACATTCTAGGATTGATAGTGTTTAAAGTTGGCTTTCAAGACAATGTGAGCAAAATAGTCACATAGAATGAAGACAATAAAACTTCCTACAACTGGTTGGTGTCAAATGCGATATTTCCAATAGTCACATCGTCTTGAAGTTGCAATTCCTTCTAATACACACTTACCTAGAACAATTTCGTACAATCAACTTTGCTCTTTCTCACCTTAGAAGAAGTCCATCGTTGTAGACATCCATAAGTTTCTAATGATATCCACCACCTGGTCATTATCTTCTTCACATACACGCGTTCTATAGGCAGCTGAAAGCGTTAAGGACCATATTGGGTGATTTTTAATTTTTGCTTCTAAAATGTTTAGATACTATATATTTGTGGTTTAGAATGTTTAGATAGAGTGTACTTGTGGTATTCGAGTTGTTTTTTGAAGCAGTGTATCTTTTCATTCTCGTTTCTACTTAATTTTTTTGTTTTAGGGTAGTTTTGTCATTTATTAATTAGTATTTTCTATTATATAAATTTGTTTTGCTATTTTTATACTTTTGAAACCTTTTTGCCATTTTTCTAAATGAAACTTTAAAATTTACTATTTATCTTGTAAGCCTTTTACTTTTAATTATTGGGAAATTAAGTTCCTAACAATAATAATTTCCTTGATGACAATGTAAATATTCCTTTAAAATTTATAAATAGAATAGAATAATAATACATACTATTTTTTTCTTTAAAAGAGATTTATTAAAATATAGAGACTAAAATTGAATATTTAAGGGGTGTCCGACTCACCGACATGAGTTGAGTTGAGTTAAGTTGGTATAATATATTAACTCATTATTTGGCCCACCAATTTTAAATGTTGGTGGAGTTAAGTTGGTAAATTTAACCAACTCACCCTAACTCTCCCTTCTTCCCATGTTTTCAGTGACTCCACCCATCAGCCACTGTCACACTCTGAGAACTAACTCCGATGACAACTCTGACGACCAACTCTGGGCTTCGACAACTACCTCCAATGACCAACTCTAGGCTCCGACAACCACCTCCGATGACAATTCTGGCAACGAAATCTGGACTCCGAAAATTCCGGCGACAAGATCTGACAACCACCTCCGATGATAACTCTATTGACCAACTCTGAGCTTCAACAACCTTCGTGCGACCAACTCTAACAACCACCTCCGATGACCCAACTCCGATGACCACCTTCGCACTACCAACTCCGACGACCAATTGGCTCCAACCAATGACCAAATCCAACAATCACCTTCATATGCTCCGACAACCATCTCCAACTACAAACTTCAATGAAAATAACCTTCGATGATCACCTTTGAGTGAGTAACTCCAACGACCAACTCGAGACTTCGACAACCACCTTCAACAACAAACTTCGACAACCAACTTTAATACCACCTTCATGCGACTAACTTCAAGCTCTGACAGTCACTTCTTGATGGAACGAATACATGCACAGCGGAAGAATCAACAGATCTAAGGTACTCTAATTAGGATAATTTCAAAAATAATCATGCATTTGAAACAAAAATAAAAGGGGAAAATACAACCTTTGTAAACTTTGAATCTTCTCCAAATCAACTCCAATCTCCTCACGAACGGTTCGTAGACCACCACAAGAGTCTTCCCAACTATTCTCCGACCTTAGAACAGGATGGTGGGATCCGTGAATGACGAATTTGGAGAGGTAAAAGGCTAAAACTTTGAGAGAAAAAAAGGATGAGATTATCACATAATCTCATCAATTTCCACTAAGGCCAAGAGTTCTTAAAATCCATTAAACACTCTTTTTTAAAGACCATTACATGCAAACACATGCAATTTTGAGTTTGATGAGAATTTGACACTAAAAAAGGCACTAACTCAAAGTGGAATTTAATAGGACAAGTATCTTCAAATGAAGACAACACTTAGCTATGCAAAAGTTGACATTTCCCACTCACAAATATTAGATCTTTCCACTAACTTGGTCAAAAGTTAACTTTTGACTCTTAAAGTCTAAAGTTAACAAATTTGACTTTTTGACTTTCAAAAGTCAAAAGTCAACAATTTGATTTCCATTACATTTTTTACCTAGTCAACAATTTTACTTTTAATGCAATTTTGACCAATTTCATTTAATTTCAAAATTAATTCTAATAATCAATTTTAAAATTAAATTAATATTAAATAGTTAATTAAATAATTTAATTAGTTTAATTTAATTTTAAATCCAACAAAAATCCCAATCAATATGAATCACTATTTATAATATTGATATTTAAATATTATTTAAGTATCTCATATTTTCTCTCTCTTTATATTTAATTCACAATTAAACATTAGGTTAAGTGTGTCATATATATATATTGTTTTGCTCCAAAATTCGAATTTGAACACTTCAAATTCGTTCGTCATACTGTTCTAAGCTTTAGTCTTATATGAACTATTAGGGGGACCTTATGGACCTACAGATCATGGCCTCCAACGATCCGTGATTAAACGGCTAAACTCTTTAATCTAATTAACCACCATTCGTTAACTATTGGGTCACTCCACTAAAGTCCAGTAGTTGCACTCCCCTCACTATAGAAATATTATGTCCACTCGATATAACCATGATTAGTAAGTTAACCCTTCACATGTTGTTCGTAATAACGACTAGGTCAAAAGCTGTTTTACCCTCGAGATCACATCTTGCTCCTTAAGTCCCACTGATCCTCTAATTAACAATTGGTTTGTGATCCAATCACTAAACCGAGTCCCTCTAAAGTCAAAAGTTTAAGACCTAGAGTCAGCATTTAAGGGAACAACCTCTCTACTATCCCTAAAAGCGGGTAGGAGTGAATTCCATCTTGCACCCTATGTCCTTAGCTATCTACCCAATCTTACCCCTGAAATGGGAGGCTTATCGAGTCGGCGCTGTTGAGTCAACCCTCACCCATGAAAATCTAAAGATAATCCCGAATGAACAGAAGTTCGTAGTTAGTTCAGGATTAAGGTCAAGTTACCTAGGTCATTGCTTTGAAATAGTCAGTCAAAACAGTAAATAACGTTATAAAGTAAGAGTGACTTAATTGTTGGTCCAATCTTATGCAAACTCATTGCATAGGACGCCCCCGCTTCTCATGTTAATACATGAACGAATCAGGATCACTTCGTTTGTAGCGCTTTACAACAAATTGTAACAACGACAAAGTGGGCCGCATTCAATAGTGTTACCATAATAAGGTACCCAACCTTATTCGTATACTAAAGACCATTTTGGCTATTTAGTGAACTTGATCCACTCTTATGTTTCCATATGAAGTTTATGTATTCAAATAATAGTCATGGATCTTTAGTTTATTGGATTTAGACTTTACCAGTGCAATTCACATATTCAATAATAGTTTTATTGAATAAACGTCAATAACATCTTTATTGATAATAAAATATGTTTAACATTACAAATTACGAGTTTCAAGACATACAACCTAACACCTCCAATTACAATCTCCATAGAAAATTATCTTCGATGATCAACTTCGACAACTACTTTCACCCGACTAACTCTGGAATTCGAAAACCACCTCCAATGAAAAACTTCGACAACCAACTCCAATACACCTTCATGTGACTAACTTTAGACTCCGACGACCACCTCCAACTACAAAACTCTAGCAAAAATCATCTTCGATAATCAACTTCGACAACCACTTCCAACTACTATAAGACTAAAATTGTTAAAGTATGTTGTAGGGTTGTTGATTATATAAAAAAAAATATATTATTTTGTCTACATGAAATGGAGTATTTATACATAATGAATTCACATATCAAATGAGTGTTAAGAATATTTAAACTAAAAGTATGTATGTAGTTGAAAAGTATGTAACATATAATTAAAAAAAAAACCATAAAATGAAATGTTTTTCCTGGAACATTTTCCAGCAAGTATTAGTGAAAAATAGAGATTTATTCTCTGACAATCCTCCAAATTTAGAGGAAATTAAAGTGAAATTGTTGAAGAAATGTGGTGACATTCCATTGGTTATGATGATGGGGGAGATTAAATTAAAAAAATTCATGACATAGTAAAAATATAGAACAACAATAGAAAGAATAAGAAAAAGAAGAAGATGATAATGAAATTCATAGAGAAAAATTAGCTAGAATAAAAAATTTTGATTTCGTTTTAGTTTCTCATTTTATTTAACCATATTTCTACAAGAAATGTAATCGGTTAATTATTGTTCATTGCCCAAAAAAGAAAGAAATAAAGAAAGGTTTTAATAATTAAAAAAAAATTGCATTCCATATTTTATTCAAACAAAGATGGCTAGAATTATTGAATAAAATAGTTTCAAAACAAAAATAGTAATCATAAAAACATATTCTTTAGAGTTCAAAAAACTGCATCAGATATCCAGACATATGAACTCAACTCTGCACCACAAACACAGACATATGAACTTAGACCAAATAACTCTACACCCCAAACATAGACATATGAACTCCACAGATATATAAACTTCATAGACATATGAATTCCAGACATTCTATCTCAACTCAGCGCCCCAAACAGCCCCTTAAAAATATGTAAACTAAAATAAAATGAAACTCGGACTATAAGGTCTAAGATATAATTTTAATCTGTATTATTATTTTTTAAAAATTTATATTAGGAGTAATTTTAGACCAAAGAGATTAAACCGAGAAAAAAAAGAAAGAAACAGGGTTGAAGCTAAGATAATACCACTAAGTAGGGGTGAGCCTAGTAGACCAAAAAACTGACCCGACCAACCCAAATCGGTTGAAATTAAGTCGAGCGGTCGAAAATTAACAAATTTTGGTCGGAGTGGGTTTAGGTTTTTTTTTAACTGACCCCCATGTCGGTCGGTGGAGATGGTCTGTTGAAACCCGACCAACTCGACTGAAATATACTAAACATATAATTTTTTAAATGAAGTTCACGCGTAGGGTTTTTAAAATGAAGCTCATGCATGCTGCGTAGGTTTTTTTTTAGAGACTTTTCGTCTTCAATCTCATTGCACTTCAAGTTCACGTCGTCATCCATCACTCTGGTGTCCGTCCATCGATCCCTTGCAACCTAGCCTAGTGGCAGCCGCCATCCACAACCATTGATCCAGTGTCCATCGCTTCGACGCTTCCTTAATGACAGCCACAGCCAGCGGCAGTGTGAAGTTCCCATCCCTTCTCCACATATTCACAACGATGTCATCCTCCGTCTGCTCACCGTCAGCCTACCCTCATTCATCGTCAACCTCTCCTCCGACACTCTGTCTAACATTGAAGAACTTAGTAATTTTTCCCCCCTCGTTTTATTACTTTGAGTTCTCTGTGACAGTCAATAGATTGGTTTTGTTTGTTTATGAATGATTGGTAATTTTTTCCAACCCTCATTTTAGTACAAATTGGTAGTTGAACTTTGACTATTTTCATGTTTTATGAATGATTTTGTTTCCATGTGTTGTGATTCTGTGAACTACTTGAAGTTCAACTGTTCTAGATATTGAAATTTTAGTTCTAATTTTAAAAGAGATTTATCTAGTCTTATATCATTTGTCTACCGTTTTTATTTGTAGACTTACATGGATTCAATGGATATGGAGTTTGATGGAACTGCAACTGATACTTCAAAAAATGAACGAGATGCAGAAACAAATGCCAATACAAATATCATTGATGTTGATTCAGCAAGTGAGACATCATATGTTCCAAATCCATCGAAAAGAAGGAAGGTTGTGAAAAAATCCATGGTTTGAGATCATTTTGAGAGGCTAAAAGGTGATCCTAAAGACCCTCATGCTCAATGTAAATATTGTGGAGTGTCTATGCATGTCATTCTAAACATAATGGTACTGGAACTATGAAGAATCATTTGTAAAATTGTAAAAAATACCCTTACCAGAAAATGAGAGATCCAACCCAAATGACATTAGTTTTCAAAACTAAAGACAAAGACAATGTTGGGGATAATACTTCACAACTTGTATATGAGTCATATAGTTTAGAGAGTTGTGAGGAAGCGTTGGTTAAAATAGTAATTGTTGACGAATTTTCATTCAAGTTTGTGGAGGATAAAGAGTTTAAGAAATTTGTCGATAGATTAACATGTGCAAGTCAACCTAGATTTATTGTTCTGTCTCGGTTTACTGTGGCTAGAAATGTACTTTAGTTGTATATTAATGAGAAAATGTGTTTGAAAGACATATTTGGGAACAAGAAGTATAGAGTTTCTCTCACTGCAAATTGTTTGACATCAGGACAAAATATAAATTTACTAACTGCCTATTTCATAAATTTTGATTGGAGATTACATAAAAGGACAATTAGTGTTTGTCTAATTGAGAATCATAAAGGTGATCCAACTTAAAAGGTGGGAAAAGACTTTGTCTATGATACAATTGATATTGATTTTGAAGGCAATGAGACTATACCTTTCGAACAGGGGTCAGAGATCGATATTTATTTGTTGAAAACCAATGTTAAGAATGAATGTGATTTTGACATATTTCAATGGTAAAAGATAAACAGTCATCGGTTTGAGGTTCTTAGTCGTATGGCTAGAGATATTTTGGCAATTCCAGTATCTACTGTAGCGTCTAAGCCAACTTTTAGTACAGAAGAATGTGTTGTTGATTCATCACGTTGTTCATTGGCTCCAAAAATAGTGGAGGCTCTCATTTATACTCAAAATTAGCTAAATTTTGGTCTAATAGATCTTGAAGTTTAGCATGAATTGGAAGAAGCTTCATTATTTGAAGAAGGTATTTATTCAATTGTTTAACTTTAAACTTTATTCATTTGTATTTTGTAGTTGTAACTTGTTAGTTTAAAATCTTAATGAGGTTGTCTTTCTCTTCTTAATTTTAATTATATGGGATTCAAAGCGGTTATGGATAATGAAAAAAAGATACAATATCTTCTAGATTTTGCAAAGTTGTCACTTATCGATTAAGCATTTATCATTTATTAGTAGTGATTTTGGTTATATTTGACTATTTGTGACGTACTATTTATGTTTATATTTAATTTGGTTGTATTTGACTTTATGTTATAATTTTTAATTTGATTGTATGTATCATGTGACATTTGTGATGTGACGTACTATTTGTGTTTTGATTGTATTTGATATTATTTGTGACGTACACTCTTGACTCTCATATTAGTTTTGTTTTCAAATATATGTGCTTCTTTAAGCAATTAAGCCTGCACAATCCCGAACAATAGACATGTTAAATATTAAGGGTTGTCAAATCAAATCATATTAATATTTTATTTTTAATATCTCTATTCCATAAGTATTAAAACGTAAAATGGTGTCTTAAATTCTAAATCACAATCACAAATTAAGAGAGAAAACTAAACATGATAGATAAGACAATATTCATTCCAAATTGACTAACTAAATTAATAGGAAGAAAAAGGAAGTTAACAAACAATAAATTTGTACATAGTTGAAGCTTGAAGGAAACCATGAATGAGGAAACATTAAAGTTTTTTTAGATATGAAAATAATTGAAGGTTAATTTACCTTTACTTTTACTACTCTATTTCTTATTTTACTCGACTTCAACTTTTATCATCTTTAAATTAGTTTTTTTTAAACCTAGTTTTCAATTAGTTGACTTTTGATAGTTAATTTAATTTGTATTAGAAAATTGCTATTTATAACGATAATGATTTATAACTAAATATAACTTTTACTTAATAGCTAATAGTACTAACTACTAAGTGATAGAATGTAAATAATTAAATATAGCATTTTTCTAAGTAAAAATAAAATAATAATACCAAACCGACCGACCAACTGATCGGTCAGTCGGTCGTATTTTTTGCTCAGTCAACGGTCGAACCGATTTGGTTAGGTTCAGAACTGATTATACTCGATTCGACGTCGGTCTGGTCGAAAAACCGACCCCGATCGGTCGATGATCATCCCACCACTCAGAATACTAAGGCAATCGTGCCATGAGAAGAAGAAAAGGCCTCCACGTCAACCTCAACTCTATAGTCAAGGACTGTATGAAGATCAATCCCACAAATTTACATATATGTCCTTTTTAAAACTATATATATTGGTAATTCTATTATTCTTTTGATAAAAGATAAATTTATTTAAGATATTTTTGAAAATATACCTTAAATTCAATTCACTTTACACTATTTCTCAAAGTTTCAAGGTCACGTGTAATCCAAGACTCTAAAGGCTAAATTAGTAAAATAATATATATTATTTTCTTATTTTAGATTTTTTTTAAAGAAAAATTACATTTTTTTAGTACAACATTTATGGAGGTGGAATATTGAATCTTCGACCTATTCGATCAGAATACATATCAATACCACTTAGTCTTCAATTTAACGAGAATACGTAGGTTTGATTCCTAAAATTTTAAAATATGCAGAAATAATTTCAAAATGTCCACTATGAAACCAATTTCTTAAAATTCATGGGCTGAAATACATATTTTAAAGTGGATGAAAGAAAAAAGAAAGTAATATTGATGGACCGAGTTAGAGGCCTAAAGCCCAATACAAAGCCCAACATAAAGCCCACAACGACGTTTATAAGTTTGGAAAATTAGGTTTTAGACATCGTCGGCCGTCAAACCTAGCTGAAGCAGAAACAGAGGCCACGCCGAAGATGGTGAAAGGAAGGCAAGGAGAGAGAGTCAGGTCTGTAATCTAAACCTCGATTTTTCGAGTTCACTTTCAATGATTCTAACCCTAAAATGGTTTCATTGTTCTTTCCCTTCTGTTTCTTGTTGGATTCAGACTCTACACCAGGGGAACAATTCTCGGCTACAAGAGGTAATCAGGCATTACTGTCTATCAACTCTCATCATTCATTCCACTCTACAAAATCCTGGAATATGAAGAAACTGTACAGAGTATAAGCGATTTAGTTTGTAATTTGTTTGAAAGCTAAAGATGATTGGTGTGGTGGTTAGGTCGAAGTCGAACCAGTACCCAAACACTTCTTTGCTTCAGATCGAGGGTGTTAATTCCAAGGATGAGGTTTCTTGGTACCAAGGGAAGCGATTGGCATATATCTACAAGGCTAAAGTTAAGAAGAATGGATCCCATTATCGTTGCATTTGGGGCAAGGTTACCAGGCCCCACGGTAACAGTGGCATTGTTAGAGCGAAGTTCAAGTCTAATCTCCCACCGAAGTCCATGGTATATAATTAATAGTACGTTACGTGTTTGCGGCAGGCCTCTTTCTATATTGGTTTTATCAAGTTTTATCCTTTTAACTTCTATGCAGGGTGACAGGGTTAGAGTATTCATGTACCCCAGCAACATTTGAGGTAATTAGTTTCATCACATGCTGGAAACTTCTATATTTTGTATTTTTCTCTTCTTTTTTTTCCCCCCATGTATGTTTTGAATTGATGCTGTTTATTGTGGCTTCTGTCCTTCCTGTCAAGTGCACTAGTCTAGTTTCTTTATAACCATATTCTTCCCCCAATGTGGGGTTGCTGTATGCCTTCGCCAAATGCCTCATCAGTAGGAGGTCTGCTTGCATTCAATTGATTTAAGGATCTTGATTAAGTTGTCCCTTTGTTTTAACCAAGATGGAGAATGCAGCTTTTGTTCAATAGTTTATGGAAATTTGACTGAAGTTGTGTGAATTGCGACCGCCTGTTGCCTGTGCTTTCTGTAGTGTTTAATAATCATGTTTTAGCCAATTAATCAACCTCAAACTATCTGTGGACATGGGCCATTGACACATTGTGGTGTTTCCTTTATTGGGAATTGCCGTCTTGTAGTGGACAATGCTCGAACTTTAGGTAGACAAGTTCTATAAACTGTACATGTTTGTATAGGCATCTTCTTATTGGCGGTTGCCATCTTGTTGTGGACAATCTTCTTTACTGCAGTTGCCATCTTGTTGGGCTTGCTGTATTTAACTGTTTTGTTATATATTATGTTGAATGGATTCTGTTATTTTCAAGACCCGGCTTAGATTAGGGGCAAAATCTGGTTCTGATTCCTTTTTTGTTTGTTGTATTTAGATATTGTTTAGTCAATTAATTGGTGGGTGAAGTGCAAACAGTGAAGAAAAGGCCGTGTTATGTTGTATTGCATGTTAAAATCAAATACTATCTATCGTACCCTTCTAATGCTCACTCTACGAAAGCATAATGTTCTTTTTAATAAGATAATTGATATAACACAATGTTTGAACCTTCATTCTTGACGTTTTCTTTTCTATATAATTTTCTGCTATTTTTCTCAGATATCCTTTGAGTTATAATCATCTTTTATTTATACATGTTGATAGGGTGTCTATTATATATCCCAAGACTAATTTGAGTGTAAAATAACTTTGGTGGTTTCAATCGTTTCTTAGAGTAGGTGTTTTGATTGATTAATATGCTAATGAATGAAGCATATTGTTTTTGGGTTGGTAGAAGAGTGGGAATTTATATCCTACACTAGACAATCTATATTTCTATTTCAATATTGACATAGCTTCTGTTTATTTACCAGTGCTTATTGTGTCTTTGCAGCAATGGAGAACCTGATTGAAACAAGTGGTTTGCTACATGAAGGGATTTATATTTTTGTTACATTTTGTGAGCTAAGACAGAAGCATTTTTCTGTTTCTGAACTGAGTCATTTTTTGCTTTTTAGGTAATGTTTCACACCCGAGTAGTTAAATCAGAATTATAGAATCATTTGTCTGGAGCATTGTCATGTGTTAAGCGATGTAGTTGCACTTTTATCAAATGGTTTTCCCGTATTCAAAGTCTCTACGTATTTGCATTTTTAGCTTTTGTTAGATTATAGTTCTTATCGCGATTCTTTGGTTTCCCTTTCTATACCACATTATTACTACTAGGTCATAAGAGATACTTTGTTGATATAGGCTTGCTAATATTGGTCTCCTAGTTCAAATGAGTTACAAAATGGTTTAATGAGTTGATGTGTTCATGTTGGCTTCATAAGGCTTGTAAATTGTAATACTACTGGTAAATGTCCAGCTCCCATAGAAATACATGTGTTTTTGGGAGAAAAAAAATGTTATATCAATTTCTTAAAAAATTGTTTAACAAATAAGTGTCACTGGTTTTAAAAAATTCATATATCTAACTAGGTTTAAATACTAGTTTTACTTTCAACTTGGTTCCTATATTTTCAAAGGATTAGTTTCTGTACTTGTACTCTAAGCTTTTGGTTCAATTTGATTCCTACATTTTTTAAGTGGTATGCTTCTAAAAAGTGATCATTTCTCTTTATTTTCATTTTTTTTTTGTTTCATTTAAGGGGCCAAAATGGTATATATATTTAAATTTAAGGGAGCATTTGGGACGGACTATCGTAAGATTTAACAATCTCTTATTGTAATACTATTTCAAAACTTTCAATTGGTTATGGTCAATATTATTTGAAAACTTCCATTTTTTACTGGATTTATTATTTGTTATAGTTTTTCTTATTTTACATTCAATATTTTTCTTTTTTTTTTTTGTTAGTGTTTACATATTTTTTTTAGATTAAAATAGTTTACATCTAAAAATGGAGATGATAGATGTGAACCTTGGCATATGGACGTGAATCTTTGAAATGCAAGCGAGATGTTTACCTATTTCTACTTTGTTTAGCTAATGATCTTCTGGTTTTTGTATAATAATAGTATGGTGAGGTGATAAATTGGAATTTTGACCTCAAAATTGAGGGGGGTATATGACTTAGCTGGCAAGATTTGCTTTATTGAAGTGTCATTCGTAGGGAATATCAATTAGAGGTGATATCCTTTTTAGATCTAAGCAACTTGATTAATTTTTTTTAAAGTAAAGGTTCACATGTAAAGTAGTGCATTTTTCGTGGAGTTTTAAAAATACAAGTAAAGGGATTTATGTTGTTTCCATCAAATCTAAAAGCGACTGGGTAATTTAAATGTATTTCTATCGAGTTGAAATTAGCTATGCCATCTATTTCCAATAATTCTTTGGCTAGTCTTTTGCTCATTCGCTTCATGTGGCAACTTTTGAGATGTCTCAACGGATGAGAAGGGTGATTTGTGCAGTGCACGCATATTGAATTTCATGAATTTCATTTTTGGTTGAATTCGAACTCTTGATTTGTTGAGTTACCATTTTGTGTTATAAGTAATACTCTAATTCTTTGTGCACCAATATGAACAAGTTAGGCGTAAAGAGTGGAACCATGCCTTCCTTTGAACTAGTCTAATTAGGTGAATTTTTAACAAAGAGGAACTTGACCAAATGGGTCTAAATAATAAGAGTGGTTACAGTTGCACATCTTACACTTAAAAGCATGTTAGCCTTAATTTAAATTTAATAAAAAAACAATACGTGAACCGCATCATACTTGTTCCTTTCTTCATTGTTTATTACCAAAACAATCCTTTTTATATCACCAATTCCATTTCTTTAGAACCTAGACTTCGGTTTGAATTCTCGTTTGTATTGTTCTTTAAATAAAAAAGCTTTTTTCCCCCCTTAATTTCATGGATGATCTAATTTTATTGTTATATTTATATAATTGTTCATTCTCATTCAAATGGCTAATTCAAGCATAGCTCATAAAAAAAAATACTCCTCTATGACTCAAAATTGAGAATTCATTGTTAACACGAATATAGCTCAACTAGTTAAAGACATTTTAACTTCTATCAAAAAGTTAGAATTCAAATTCTCACCTTTACTTGTTATTGGACTAAAAAGAATGATGATATATTATTTTATTAACAAATCATTGGAATTAATAATAATAATAATAAGTACGACTTTCATTTTGGAAGGATTTTTAAAAATAGAAAAATTAAGGAAACTATTTATCCAAAATAGTAAAATTTTAATTGGCTATAGAAGTTAGTAGAAGTATGTGATAGACACGTATAAAAATTTATCAATGTTTTTTTTACTATTTTTTAAATAGTTTGATATTTTTTTATATGAAAGTTTCCTTCTTTTTTGCTTCCGAAAAACATTGACTTTCTTTTCTAAAATAATCCAACAAATAAAACCACTTGAATAAAAAATTAACTAATGAAGAATTGTTGTTTTTAAAATTAAAATTTCTCTACTTTATAATCTTAAATATTAGGATTTTATTCTGTAAAGGACAGTTTTTTTTTTCTTTAATTTTTTTAATATTGAAACGAACAATTATTGTTTCTCAAAAAGAAAACTACTAATTATTAATTTTGTCCATTAAATGTTATGATATTAATGTCGGTAAATATCTCGACGGGTTGAAAAGTTTGAAGAAAAAAAAGATAAATTTAATGGTCGAAAGGAATTAGAGGAATTTTTTTTTTTGTAAATCTAAAGCTATAAACTTACTCACAAAAAAGTTAATTCGGTAACTGTTTGAATTTTTATTTTTGTTTTTTAAAATTAAGTCTATTTCATTCTTGTTTTCGTAGATTTAATTTTAGAAAAGAAAAGGGTGTTTATCTATATATTTTATTTATCAAAATTGATCAAGCAAGCAACTACCTCAAATTGATTGGCTTGAATTCTTGATCCAACTGAAAAGAAGATATTCTGGTCTCCGTTAATTTTTCTCATTTTTCATTTATGGTTCAAAACGTCACCATTGAAGCTTTATAAGGTATTAATTATTATGTCAAAAGTGAATAGCTGGATCTTTCACATGACAATTATAAAACTAATGAGAGTGATTTTTGGTGGCTTAACATAAGAGTGATTTTTAGTAATATTAGTTTGGTTTTTATACTTTGAAGTTCCTTCGATTTTAATCCATTTAATTTTAATTGTTCAATTTTTAAGTTCCTATACTTTCAACAAATTTTAAATTTAGTCTTCTAATATTAATTCTCGCCAATACTAATTAAATAATAACAATAATTGTCATAAAAAAAATTATGATATGTGAGTGTTTTCAAAATTTATAGTAAAAATATTAATAGATAACAAAATGTTTTCTAAAAAAAATCAACAATAAATTAGCAATGATGACTAAGGCCATCTTTACCCATCCGTAATGAAAATTGATATACTCGTGATGAGATTCTATTGATTGATCAATTGTAATGGTTTAGAATCACAAATATATTTAGATTGCTTGTTATCACGTTTATTTATAATTATGAATCTGTCACTTTTTTTTTGTTATCATTACCGTTTGATTATAAACAATAAAATTAACGGCCACAGTAACAGTAAATTTACTCTTCATACTATAATAGTACATTAATGATAACGATAATGTAATTTTGAGATGCAAACAGATTGAT
Source organism: Benincasa hispida (assembly GCF_009727055.1). Taxonomy (NCBI): domain Eukaryota; kingdom Viridiplantae; phylum Streptophyta; class Magnoliopsida; order Cucurbitales; family Cucurbitaceae; genus Benincasa; species Benincasa hispida. Next base: position 24,180,794 of record NC_052355.1, on the reverse strand, counting down.
CACTATCTATTCATCAATCAGTTTGCGTTTTTTTTTTTATTACAGGTTAGATAGTGGTCCCATGTGTCGATATAAATACAAAAAATAGGGAAACAACAACAAATGTATTTTATTGAGACTACTTTTTATATTATCATTCGTTTATTACTTTTCTCCTGGTGTAAACATGATCTAAATTTAAAATTTATTAAAAATATAGGAACTAAAATTGCATCGAGAGAGTACATAGCATTCGTTAAAGAAAAATAAAGATAAAAATAAAATAGAAACGAGGAGTGGAAATACCCCCCCCCGGAAAAAAAGCGTTGAAATTAAAATTCCGGTGGAATCAGCCGAGCCGGCAACCGACAGCAAGCCGACTGATCCGCGTAGGACGTGGGTCCCACTCCTCTCCATTTCATTTTAATTTTTTTTTAAAAAAAATAAAAAATGAATCTCTTTTTGATTTTTAATTAATAATATAATTAAAATGAGGCGCGTTTGGACTCCGTAGTTTCCTGACGCGTTGAATTTCTCTTGCGGTGGCTCAGCTCCCAATTTCACACGTTTCCTCTAAATGTTTATTATTTATTATTCTTTTTATTAAACGCCAAAACCAATTTCATTTACCCTTTTTTTTTTTTTTTTTTTTTTTATATATATATAATTTAAGAAAAGAAGCGGTATAATCTGATTACCAACCTTTTAGAATGAGAATAATCCATTTAAGTTAATGACATTTTAGAAAGAAATTAGAATATGTAGGCACATGATTTAACTTTCGTTAGTAAAAATGTCCAAATAAAAATATTATAATTATTTTTTGAATTCCTGTTTTGTCCCTGATAAAATTGTTGAAGTTGAAATGAAGATGTAGTTATGGATATAGTGTAATTAATAAGGTTTCTCTTATCATATTACAAATTTAGTAGAATAATAATGAATGGCTCATTACTGATTTTTCTCACTAGATTTAGGTTTGAGATTTATTTTATATTAGTTAATTGGATTCTATATAACTACTTTTTGAATTAATAATGATCAATGAAAACTTATTGATTTTTCTCTAAATTATAAATTTAAATTCTAATATCGTGTTCGATTTCTTCAAACTAATTTTCAATTTCACTTTTTCAAAAATATTTTTTATAGTTTAAATATTTGTTACCAGATTTGATTCTATCTATATAATTTATTATCATTATTATTTTCTACATATTCTTGTCAGATTAATTTTATCTTTTTCATATTTTTCAAATTTTTAATTTGTTTGTTACTGAATTTTATACATATTCTTATCGGTTTTAAATCAATCTGAATCTTTCTTAGTCAATATTTTTTAAAAAATATTTGTTATCGATACATAAGATTAGAATTTAATTGTGGTTTGTTGTGCTTTCTTCTCTAGTTACTGTTTTTATTATGACTATACAACGAATTAGGCTTCTGTTTGATGGTGCATGGGATGAAAAATTTCATTATCATGATTTTTGGGTTGTTGAGACATTTATTTTGTCAAACTTATCCTTTCAACAATTTGTGAAACATATCTAAGGTAAGCTTTTTTCCTGTGACAACCTAACTATATCTTGATTGACAATGTATCGGGATGGTTCCAACAATTCTAATCTCGTTACGATTCTTGAAGATAAGGATATTTGTTGGTTGATGTCAGGTTTATCAGATTGCCCTCAAAATGATATACGTGTAGTTGTTGAGCACGTCTCTACTGTTGGATCGAGCTTTGGAAATACACTGTATTTGAAGAATGAGTTAGCAAGAACAGATCCTCCTCCCCAACATTCTGAATGCAATACACTATAAACCCTAGAACTTGAACTCCTCAATATTTCTACTTGAAAGTTTATCATGTTGTTTATTGTATCATGAGCATGCTAAATAAGTTAGCTTAATTTGCTCAGAGTTGAAGTAATAGTTAAGTAAAAAGGGGAAAAAATTTTCTAAGTGTTTTAAGCCTTGGAAATTGAATGAAATAAGTTAAGGGTCGAAAATATTCTAAGTGTGGGAGAATAGGGCTCTCGGGTGGAATTAAGAGTTTTTCACATTTAGTAAAATTATGAAGTGTGCCAACATGAGCATAGCTCAACTGGAAAAAAAAAATAAAGTGTTTAAAAGGGAAAATGAGTCATGTGAGAAGGTTTATAGCATGAAGGATGTACCAAGATGACCTTGACGGTCAGGTTAGTGTAAAGCCTAAGGCAGAAGAAGAGAGGGCTAGTTTATGAGTAGCAGTAAGGTGCACGCTGGCCGAAAGACTTAGAGGTTAGGAGTGTGGCAGCCAAAAACCCAGGCGGTGATCGAGGGGGAAGGCTTAAAAGTACATCAGCCTCTATGCCTTGAGAGTAAGGCCAAAGTACCTAGCTTAGTCATTCGATTGGTGGGTTAAGTGGCTTGGTTAGGACCTTAAGCAAACATTAGTGGCCTAAATGTCACCCTAATAGGCCAACTGATCATGCAATCCTTAGTATAAAAAGGAAATTAGGGAAGAAGAGCTCGGTTTGGCCATTTCTCTCGTGCAAAAGAGAAGGAATTACTGCCAGACTGAAACTTTATCCGTGCTGAAAACGATCCTAGGCCGCCAAGAGAAAATTCACATGGATTGGAGTTAGAAATTGAAGAATGCCACAAGTGTTCAAGGTTTTCAGATTGCTTGGGCAAGTTGGAAGGATTGGAGGATTTCGAGCTCAAAAAGAAGAGTCATTGGCCCAAATTTTAATATAAGATATTTAAGATATTTAGGAATAAGTTCTTAGAAGAAAATTTTGTGAGGAAATGTTTAGAATTTTAGTTATTGATGTAGAAAGTTGAATTTGGAAATTTTGGCTGGATAAACAAGCAGGCAGCTGCAACCCAAGAAGAAGCAGACAACTGCTTAGCTGGGGCTGTGCGTAGACGAGCGCACGATGGCAAGGGCATGCGGTGTATGCGCGCATTTTCCATAGAGTGGGCGAACGACTGTGTGGGAGGAAGAAGCCAAAGGGTAGGGCGTTCTAAGGGGTCGCGTTGGTGCATGCCCAACACCTAGGCAAGATATGTTCGGTTGTATGTCCTAAAACTCGTAGTTTGTAAAGTTAAACATTTTATATTATCAATAAAGATGTTATTAGACATTTTATTCAATGAAGTTATTATTGAATTTGTAAATTACAATTGTAAAGACTAAATCCAATAAACTAAGATCCATGTCTATTACATGAATACTTGAACTTTATGTGGATACATAAAGATGGATCAAGTTCGAGTAAATAGCCAAAACTGTCTATAGTATACGAATAAAGTTGGGTGCCTTATTCCCGTAACACTATCAGATGCGGTCCACACTGTAGTTGTTACAATTTATTGTAATGTGCTACAAACAAAGTGATCCCGATTCATTCATGTATTGACATGAGGAGTGGGGTCATCCTATGCAATGAGTTTGCATAAGATCATACCAAGAAATAAGTCACTCTTACTTTATAACCTTGTTTACTAATTGAGACTGACTATCTCGCTTAGATGACCTAGGTAACTCGATCTTAATCCTAAGCTAACTATGAACTCCTGTTATTCGAGATTATTCTTAGATTTGCATAGGTGAAAGTTGGCTCAACAATGTCGGCTCAGTAAGCCCCTCATTTCAGGGGTAAGACCAGATAGATAGCTGGGGACATAGGGTGCAAGATGGAATTCACGCCTACCCGATTTAGGGATAGGAGAAAGTTGTTCTCTTAAGTGATGAATCTAGATCTTGAATAAGGGGCCCCACCCTCTCATTGGCCCGAGAGAGATCCGGTTTAGTGATTGGATCACAAACCAATTGTTCATTAGAGAATCAGTAGAACTTAAAGAGCAAGATGTAATTTCGGGGGTAAAACAACATTTGACCCAACCATTATTATGAACAGTCTGTGAAGGATCGACTTACTGATTATGGTTAAATCAAGTGGACACAAATATATCTATAGTGATAAGAGTGCTACTATCGAGCTATAGTGGTGTGACTCGATAGTTAACGAATATTGATTAATTTGGTCTAAAGAGTTTTAACCAATTAATCTCAAATCATTGGAGCTCATGATCTGTAGGTCCATAAGGTCCTTCTATTAGCTCGTAAAACATGAACATCTTGAATTAGTAAATTGAGTGAATTTGAAATGATTTCAATTTGAAGTGTTCAAATTGACTTTAGGATTTCAATTTGAAGTGTTCAAATTACAAATTAGGGTTTGAATTTGAATTGTTCAATTTCAAATTAGAGTTTGTATAATTATATTCAATATAATTAAATGTTTAATTTATCGAAATTAAACGAAATTGGAGAGTTTAAGTTATTTAAATATTTATTTAAATATTAAATACATGAATAGGATTCATGTATAAATTAGGTGTTGAATTAATTTAATATTTGATATTAATTATTATTTAATATTTATTTATTTAATTAAATTTGTTTAATTAATTACTTAAATCAATTCAATTTCAAATTAATAAAATACAATTTTGGAAATTGTTTTTCAAATTCAATTTAATTGAAAATTGAATTAATTTTAAATTGGAAATTGAACTTAATGGAATTATCCACAATTTTTAGATGATTTGTTGGATTAATTCCCAATTCAACACTAGCCATAAAATTGAGTGCAATCTTGAAGTGTCATTGAGTTGAATGCTAAGTGCTTGTATGCAATAGTTAAATAAAAACATCTGATTTCTCAAATTGAAAAAGAGAAGGCTAAAATTTACTAAAATTTTGCGTAATTTTTCACTCTACGAAAACCCTCTCCATTTTACCTCTTCCATTCATTTTTAATATAGAGTTCCACCACTTAAATTCAAGGCTGAGAATAGTAGAGAAGAGCTCTTGGTGATTCACTGAGTTTTTGAAGCTGAGAATTTAAAGAGAGCAACTAGATTTTGGAGGATTCTTCAAAGGTTTGTCTTCTTGAAACCTTTTTCTGTTAAAATATATTTTGCATGTTTTTTAGAACTCAAATTAAGTATAATTAGAGTGCTTATTGATTCTAATTTCTTTCGTTGCATGTTTCTACATCCTATCAAGATAGGCGTGTCTAGCACCTATTGAACATTCGTGTACGTATGGCCACCACTCCACCTAGTTGCAAGGTAAATTTAGCTAAGTGTGGTGATGCGTTGAATTTGGCTAAGTATGGTGATGCATTGAGCTAGGTTTAGACGTTAGTGTGTTATGAGGAAGTTTTACGTGTATGCTAAACTTGAATGTTGAAGTTAAGTTCAAGAGGGAGCTAGAAGCATTAACCAAGGGTTCCTATTATTGTCACAAGGAAAACACATATAGGGGAAGCCTACAACCTTTTGAAGAAGTAACTTAAAGACAGTGTGTGACTAGTTTTCATTAAAGTGATTTCCATGAGTCAAGACATATGTTTCAATGAATTTTCGATGCATGGTTGTTTACTTTACAATGATATCTACATTTCATAACATGATTTCCATTAAGTATTTTTCCAATGCATGCTTAAGCTTAAAGGTTGATGTGTGGACACATAATTATTTTCTTTTAAAAGCTTTGAGGTTTTATGTGAAATGAAGCATGCCTTAATAAGTTTTACTTCGAGTTTTAAAGTATGCTTAAGCTAGTTTTCAAACCCAAACTTAAAGCTTATATATGAAAAACTCTGAAAGAGGTTTATGAAGGATACTTAAGTTTAGATTCATGAAATCATGAATTAGCTAGTATTCCATGAGTTAAGCTATTCATCAATGATTTCTATGCTTATGGTATATTTCTACTAGAATGCTTATTGCTTCAAAATATTGAGTTTTACTTAAACAAGTTTTACAATTATTTATTGAGGAAACCCGATACTGAAGGTATGAAGGTATTTGGGTCCCTTAATACCTAATGGATGACGGTATCTATGGCATATAAGTAGCTTTTGAGGCTTGACCACGTGCACGTAGGTTCTATAATCTCAACGCTGATTATATTGAGATTACTCTATGTTAGCTAAGGAATTTGACATTGAGAGATCGAACAAAGGGAATTCTCCCTCAACTAAGGTTAGAAAATAGTGTTTTATTCTATTTTGTCTTAGTAACCCTAAATCCAATAAGCTAACATCTAAAGTTGACTTATAAAGGAAATTGGGGAAGAATAACTCGATTTTGCCATTTCTCTCATGCAAAAGGGAAGGAATTGCCACAAATCTAAAACTTCATCAGTGTTAAAGACGATCTTAGGCTGCCAAGAGAAAATTCAAATGGATTGGAGCTGGAAATTGAAGAATTCCACAACTGTCCAAGGTTTTTGGATTGCTCGGGTAGGTTGGAAGAATTAAAGTATTCTAAGCTCACCAAGAAGATTCAGAGGCCCAAATTTTAAGGTAAGATAGTTAAGATATTTAGGAAGAAGTTCTTAGAAGGAAATTTTGTGAGGAAATGTTTAGTAGTTACTGATGCAGAAAGTTGAATCTGGAAATTTTAGCTAGATAAACAAACAAGCAACTGCAACCCAAAAAGAAGTAGGCAGCTGGTCGGCTGAGGTTGTGTGCAGACGAGCGTGCGATGGTAAGGGTATGTGGTGTATGCGAGCGTTGGTTGTAGATTGGGCACATGGCAGTGTGGGAGGAAGAAGCCAACGGGTAGGGCGTGATAAGGGGCCACATTGGTGTGCGTCCAATGCCTAGTCAAGATAGGCATGTCTTAGCGCCTAGTGAACATCCGTGTAGGTGCGGCCACCACTCCACCTAGTTGTAAGGTAAATTTGGCTAAGTGTGGTGATGCATTGAGTTTGGCTAAGCATAGTGATGCATTGAGCTAGGTCTAGACGTTAGAGTGTTATGAGGAAGTTTTACGTGTAATGCTAAGCTTGAATGTTGAATTTAAGCTCATGAGAGAGCTAGAAGCATTAACCAAGGGTTCCTATTATTGTCATAGGGCAAACCGTATAGGGGGACCTTACATCCCTTTGAGAAAATAACTTAAAGACAGTGAGTGACTAGTTTTCATTAAGTTGAACTTGAAGTGCTTTCCATGAGTTAAGACATATGTTTCAATAAATTTTCGATGCATGGTTGTTTACTTTACAATGATATATACGTTTCAGAATATGATTTCCATTAAGTAGTTTTCCCAATGCATTCTTAAGCTTAAAGGTTGATATGTGGATACATAGTTCTTTTCTTTTAAAAGCTTTGAGGTTTTATGTGAAATGAAGCATGCCTTAATAAGTTTTACTATAAGTTTTAAAGTATGCTTAATCTAGTTTTCAAACCCAAACTTAAAGCTTATGTATGACAAACTCTAAAAGAGGTTTATAAAGTATACTTGAGTTTAGATGCATGAAATCATGAATTAGCTAGTATTCCATGAGTTAAGCTATTATCCAATGATTTCTATGCTTATGGTATATTTCTACTGGAAAGCTTATTACCTGAGAATATTGAGTTTTACTTAAATAAGTTTTACAATGATTTATTGAGGGAACCCGATACTTAAGGCATGAAAATATCGGGGTCCCTTGATACCTAAGGGATGATAGTATCCAGGGCATATAAGTAGCCTTTGGGGCTTGACCACATGCACGTAGGTTCTATAATTTTGACGCTAATCGTATTGAGATTACTCTACGTTAGCTAAGGAATTCACCATTGAAAGATTGAGAAAAAGAGGCTCTCTCTCAACTAAGGCTAGAGAATGATGGTTTTCAAATAATAGAACGTTATTCGGTTTTGTAGAGTTTTTAAAAGTAGTTCCCAGATGTTATGTTTCTATTTGCTTTTAATGTTGCTTAACCCTGAGATTAAGAATTTTACATTATTGAAATGTTTTGTTCTCTTACCATGTTTACTAAACAACATGTTTTGTTTCTAAAAGTCACTCACTAGCGTTTGGCTCACCCTTTTCAATGTTTTCCTCTTTTCCCAGGTAGTGGTCAACCTCCTAGAGCCTACCTAATCTGCCAATCTACCACACGAAGTTCAAAGCCTAAAGTAGAACAAAAGTTGAAGAAGCTTAGGTGGTTAAGTTTATTTGTTCTAAAATAACCTTTCATGCACATAATAGGGATAGAGGTAGTTTCGAAATGGAAACCACTAATGTATAACTATGTAGATATTTTTGGTGTATGTACATATAGCGTATGCATCTGAGTTGGTTGTGTTTTGTTGTGAAGAGTGTATAAATAAATATATGCTTATAAAGTGTATATCGGGTGCATAAATATCTAAGGAGGACAGGTTCCACGAGTGAAGTTAGGTAGTGCTTGTCACCAAAAGGATATCATTTGTTATCTTCACACTTTCTCATAGGTTAAAAGGTAGTTTAGGAGAGAGTGTGATAGAGCGCCCAAAATAAGGTGCTATAGAAGTCTGCCAGGCACATTAATGACAACCTAGACATTGAGGAGTGACTGTTGGTGTGCGGTGATGAGTCGTTAGCCGAGGGATTTGTGCTTGCAAGGGTTAAACCTCCTCCTTCGTTGAAGAGTTGGGGAATAATTTTTTATGCCTAATTAGTGGACTAAGTGGTAGTATTAGAAGCTTTAAACAAAGGTTAGTGGCCTAGATGTCACTTAATTAAGAAGTGTAGCCATGCAAGGGCAAGTATAAATGTGAGTTTGAGAAGATGGAGCCTGTTTTGCCATTTCTCTCATACCGAAGAAGAAAATCTACAGCCTAAGTAGAGCTCAATCAGTGAGGAGGGTGATCCAGGGTTGCTGTGAGAAAATCTCCATAGATTGATGCTAAAATCTTGGAGAAATTGAAGAGTATTCTGATTTCTGGTTCACCCCAAGAAAACTGTGAAGATCAGTGGATTTGGAGCTCTTTAGAAGGAATTTGAAGCTCAAAATTTGAGGTAAGAAAGTTCAATTATTCTATAAGAAGTTCATAGAAGGAAATTTTGTGTTTTGATGAATGGATTTTGAGTTATAAGCTCTGAAAGTTGAATATGGAATTTGATGTTGATGAACAAGCAGACAACTACAACAGTTAAAGAAGCAAGCAAATGACCGATTAGCTTGAAGGTGGGTGTTGAGCTAGCGCCAGGGTGTGTATGCCTCCGCATAGGCGAGATATGTGAGGTTAAGTAGTAGAGGAAGCATCCAACGCCTAAAAGTTGTGCGACATGCATTGTGCAAGGACAAGACCCGTGGCCTACTCTAACGTTGATGCCTAAGTCAAGTGAGCGAGTGCCTACCTTGAATGTATGTTGTGTGCCCATCTGCACGTGTAGTGTACTTAGCTTGCCAAAGACTAGCATTGCACTAAGTTTTGAAATCTAAGTGTTTCTAAGTTAAGTGAAGTCCTTAAAAGAGTGTTGAATTATATATAACATTAAGGGTGAACTCAAAAGGAGGCCTCAAGTACTAGGTTAGATAAAGTAAGTAAGCTCAAAAGGGAGTCAATGTCGTTAACCAAGAGTTGTTTATTTATGTGACAGGCCAAACAGAGATAAGAAAGGCCTACAATCCCTTGGGAGCTAGCAAGTGACTGTGAGTGACAAGTTTAATAAATGTTATTCCTTAAATATTTTTAATGCTTGAGTTAAAGAATGCTTACCTTAAATGTTTCCAGCACATGGTTTAGCAAAGTATGTCAGGGTTAGACGCATAGTCAACCTAAAGTAAGTTTTCAATATATGCTGAAGCTTGAGTTTTCTCTTAAAGTAAGCTATGTGCTTTGATGTTCCTATAGCATGATCATACCTTAGTGAGCCAAATCCTTCAATGATTTCAAAGCATGTTTTAGGCAATAATTTCTAAAGAAAAGTTTATGAACATTGTTGCTATGTCATGTTTAAGCCTGATTTGATCAGCAAAAGCATTCTTAATGTGTAAATTTTCATGTCATTTTAATGCTAAGTTTTCTTAGGAATGCTTAAGTATTTAAATGTCATATATGTTTAGTATGAGAATTTTTCTAGTACTTTGATAATGAAACCCGATACCCAAGGAGATAAGGAAGGAGATGAAGGTATCTAAGTCAAACATCATGTTTATGTTTAAATTAGCCTTTGGGGCATATCTACATGCACGTATGACCATTATCGATGCTGATTGTATTGAGATTACTCTACATCAACTGAGGTTATCAACGTTGAGGGTAAGTGAGCAAAAGAGGCTCTACCTTAACTAAGGCATAAGAGTACTAAGCCAAGTATGAATCAAAATATTGGCTAAAGTTATGTTATGTTTTTAAGGTTTCCAGTATGCCAATGTTAAGATTTAAAGTTCAAAGTTTATGTGCTTAAGCTGGGCTTGCTTTCTTAACCCAAATTATGAAGTGTTTTTGTTTACCAGATATTTTCTGATTAAACCAGTATGCCTATGTTTATGAATTTAAGTTTTAAAGTTAATCACTCACTGGACATTTTAGTTCACTCTTTCAAAAATATTTTACTTTTAGATAGCGACCGATTTCCCAGAGCCTAGCTTACAGCTGCCAGTCTGCCACAAATCTGTAGATCCCTTATAGACTAGAAGTTGTTTAGGTTGATGTTATATCTTTGTAGGCATTAGAACTTTTGTATATATAGTGGGGAGGGTAATATATATGTGAAAGTGGTTGTGTGTGAACTTTGTTTGAACTATATATATAAGCTACAATTGATTACTTGTTGTTAATGAGTTCTGAATGTTGGGGTTGATGCCCTAAAGTCTCATGTCCTGTAGGTTGTAAACAGTTTGTACGAACGCTTGTGTTGTTAATATATGATATTTACTTCATATCTTGTATTTTGCTCATTTACTTGTTTTATTTGATTTACCACAAACCAATAAACATAAAATCCCTGGTTATCTGTATGTGATTCAAGCATGTATGTGGTGACATACAAGTGGATCATGTCTTGAGTGATAACCAAAATGGTCTGTAGTATATGGATATAGGAGGGAAACCTTATCCTGGTAACGCTACCGATGCAGCTCGCTTTGTGGAATGGTCACAAAGTATTGTGACTTATCACAGATGGTCTGATCCTGATCATTCGTGTTAGGGACATGCGAGCGGGGGCGTCCTATACAAAGTGTTAACGTCTCGTTATATAACACCATTCATGACAGAGACTTCACTTCACTAGGATGACCATAGGTAACATGACTTCAATCCTGAGTGAGTTGGGAACTCCTACCATTGAAGGCGATCCTTTGATTTGTATGGGTGCGAGTGGCCAGATCACCGATTCAAACCTACCATTTTGGGGATTCGTTTGATTTGGGAGCTGGAAACTCAGCTACACAAGATGGAATTCACTCCTTCCCCGAGGCAGGGGTAAGTAGATAGATAGCTCCCTTAAGGGCTGATTCCGGGGCTTGAACGATGTGGCACCACACACCTTCTCTTGACCTGAGAGGTTTTCACACATAGTTGGACTATGTTATATTGTTTATTAGAGAAATCAGTGGTACTTAAGGAGTGAGATGTAACTATAGGGGCATAACGGTAATTTGGCCCAGCTGTACTTACGAGCATATGTGAAAGGTCATCGTACTCATGATTGGTTATATTCGATGGACACAGAAATATATTTGTGATAAGAAGAGTTCAGATGTTGGTCTTTAGTGAAATGTCTGACAATTAACGGATGGTGAATCTCATGGCTAAAGAGTTTAGTCAGCTATTCACGTACGGTTGGAGCTTCGAGCCACAAGTTCATTAAGTTCCCTGGGTAGCTTGGATAAAGTCGAGAACCAGTATTTGGGTTAATTTGAAATGTTCAAATTGACAAGAGGAAGTTCGATTATATATGATATAATTGGACTGGTTAATTATATATGATATAATTAGCTAAATGTATGAGATACATTATTTTAGAGAAAATTAGATATAAATATGATTTATATCAAATTAGAGGAGAAAATACTATAGTAGATATGTGATATCAAACTATAGGATATAAATATAATATGATTATATTAATTAATTGGTTAATTATAAGATAATTATGCCAAAAATCACGTTCGGATGTGGGTTAGTGGGCAACGTCGGTTATTGTAACCGATGAGTTAAAATAAAAAATGTTTTCATTTTTTCTCCGTCGTTCAATCGCCCGAAGAGAAAAGTGAGAGCGCGCTGGTGTTGATCAAAACGATCGCTTAAGCATTTCGAGAGACTATACGATCTGTCTCTTATACACATCTAGATGTGTATAAGAGACAGGAGAAAAGTGAGAGCGCGCTGGTGTTGATCAAAACGATCGCTTAAGCATTTCGAGAGACTATACGATAGCTCTTCTCTGCCTGAACGATCGTCCACCTGTCTCTTATACACATCTAGATGTGTATAAGAGACAGGCATTGGTCAAAGTAATCGATCGCTTGAGAGACTATACGATAGCTCTTCTCTGCCTGAACGATCGTCCACCGCGCTAAACGATCGCACATTGTCGCCTACATGATCGGATAGCTCTTCTAAACGATCGTATAGTGTGCTGATTTTACTAAACGATCGTGTACCTTTTCCTAAACGGTTGTTCAGTAAATCTTACACGATCGTGTAGCTCCTTCTAAACGATAAGCACTTCTGCTATGCGATAGTGTTGTTTTACCTCCCACTTGTTTATCGCCTACACAATTTGTGTTTCCTCCCTCCTCTACCAAATTCACCAAAGTCCACCCTTTGGGTTTTCACTCTGAGAATACCCGGGGTCTTTAGTGGTGGTGTCGTCCCCATTGCGGTCGTGAGTTCGCGTTGTTCATACTGCTGTAGTTAACATTTTTCGTCGGGCGTTGGTAAAACACTTGGAGGTTTCCGCTGCGTTTTCCCCATTGCGGTCGTAAGTTACAATTGATTACTTGTTGTTGATGAGTTCTGAATGTCTACAAGGCTTTAGCCAAGTATGCATGGATAAGCTATTATGTTTATAAACTGTCTATCAGGTTAAATAGGTGCGAGAAAATAGGTTATAGGTACTAGTTGAACAGTAGGTGTCATAAGAGGGTTAACATCTGCTGTCTTCACATCTCTTCTCGGGTAAAGAGGGTAGCCTGGGAAAGGGCGTGACATACATTGTATTTGAATAATGAGTTAGCAGGAACGAAGTAATGGTTCTTTGCTTGCTTGTTTTTCTTTTCCTAATTATTCCAACAACTCTCAGTCTTTCATTGACTCTTGTTCTTCCTTCAGTTTTTTTTTTTTCATAACTTTAATCCTTATTCGAATACATTTGAATGATTGATTAATTTTTAAATTTATGAGTTAAAAGTCAGTTATAAATAGATGAATAATTCATTTCTGTTTTGGAATCCTAAAAAGTAGGGGATAATATTTTATATATAAAAGATTTATTTAATTTCCATAAAGATTACAGTTAGTTTAAAAATACAATCTTATTCCTATATTTTAAATAACGAGTAAGTAAATCTTTATTTATATTTTAGGTTTGTTTACCTATGAAAAACGTCGTGGGTACTGTCAATTTTGTGATCCCGCTATAGAGATAGGTTAGATATGCCCTTCCTCTTGCAAACAAATTAGTAAAGAAGTGCCCTTCCTCATGCAAACAGATTAGTAAAGAAGTACCTTGAATGGGGAAATGAGTTTCATAGAAAATTATAGTTGAGAATGCAAAAGATTGGGATTAGATTATCTGTCGATAAGGCGTTTCTCTACTATTTTGGTGGATTTTGGGGGCACCAGAATGGAAGAAAGTCTTTCTAACCTTGATTTTGTGATTCAGTCGCCAGAAAAGATGAATTTTTCGTCACGTTGATGATCGATTGGGTCGTCGGATGCGAGGAATATGGAGCGTCGTTTATATTTTGATTTAGGAAGGATTAAGATTAGATTTTGGGTTTTGTTTTTATTTTTAGGTTTAAATCCTATTTTAGTCCCTCAACTGTTAACTTTGTTTTATTTTGGTCCTTAAACTTTTAAAAGCGTTCATTTTAGTCCTTGAACTTTAAAAAAATGTTTGTTTTGATCCCTACTGTTAAGATTTTGTTAGCTCTAACAGAATTGTGAGGCCACTTCTATTTTTAGATGATTTACATCTAAATTGCTGGGTCAATATTAGGTTAAAAATTGTTAAATCTCAAAGTCTCTTCTGCTGATAACCACTGTATGGCTATAACATTTTGTTCTCTTCTCACATGTTCAACCAGAAACAAGCTTCATTATTTTATCTCTCTACTTAAAATATTTTAGAAACAGAGAAAATAATGTCAACAAAGACATCAATTAAATCAAGTTTAACGAAGAAAGCGAACAAGAGAATGACCTACTTAAATACTAGCAGTGGCTTCCTAACCAGATTGAAGAAGCATAGCATTGTCATGTCTCATGTAATTCGCCATTGCCTCTCACTTGTTCCTTATCAGCTTTATCCTCGTCATACCATTTTTACCATCGTTTTGTTGTCATCAAAACCCTACCAAAAAAAAAAAAAAACATCAATTAACTCATATTCCTGTAATAAGGAAATAACAAAAATGGATTAATAAAGAAAATTCCATTTTTCACAAGCTTTTCATAATGCCCCTAAAATCAATGGACCCCATTTACCAACATTTTAAAGCAAAATGGGGTAGATAAAAAAAAATCTAAAACCTATTAATGAAGAATAAAATCAGTACCATTTGGAGGAGTTGTAGCCACATGAAGGAGGGTGATGAATTGCTTAACGATCTTGATGGAACAAACACTAACTTCAGTGGCGACACTCATGGTTGGAGAAAAAAAAAGGGGGTAAGAATTTACGAAGAAGAAGAAAAGCGGCGTTGAGGAAGTAGATAAAAACTACAAGCTACCTCATAATTCTGTTAATGTTAACAAAATCTTAACGGTAGGGACCAAAATAATTTTTTTCTTTTAAGTTTAAGAACTAAAATGAACATCTTCAAAAGTTTAAGGACCAAAATAGAAGAAAATTCATAATTTAGGGACTAAAATATGATTTAAATCTTATTTATATTGTTTTAAATGCATGTCTTGTCTAGTGTGATAATGATTGATCGTAGGTGTGGATTTAACATTTGTCAGATTCATTGTTTAGCGTGGCAATTGTTTACATACAATATATTTGTTATTTTTTTGAATGTTTTTTAAACCCGCTTCTCTCAAATTCCGAATATTATGGGTTTGGGGTTACTTAAAGACAGTTTTGACCATTTCTAATTATTATTTTTTAATATTTATATTTATTTTGCTATTTTTTGCAATTTTAAAAATAATTTGCTATATTTTTTTTTTAAATAAACTTTAAAATTTACTATTTGTCTTGAGAACTCAATTTTAAAAGCACATTTTAAATATATATTTGTGGAATTACTGTCCTTTTTTTTTTTTTCGATCAAAGATTCAAACATCTACTTTAATAAGTGCAAATGTTTTAATCAATCAAATTATATTCAAATTAACAAATAGTTTGTAAATACGTTGTAAATATTAATAAAGAGGACAAAAATGACAAAAATGAAGTTAATGATTTATGTTTCCTAATTCAAATCTTCTTGATAAGCGAATTTAATAGATCAAACACACTTAATACTAATTTAGGAGAGTCAAAGAATTCCTCTATATTTGTTTAGCTAATAAAATATTGAATAAATTAAATTTTTGGTCCATAAAATTTGAGATATATTTTGTGTCAAATTAATTTCAAAATTGAAGAATCAAGTTCTTACATTTGAAAATATACTCGATTTTACCTCTAGTAATAAAACATATTAAAAAGATAACGATTTGTTAAACATTATATATTTTTTTAAATAATAAAATCATTTTCTAAAAAAAAAAAAAAAAAGAAAATAAATCTCTCGATCTCTTTTTCACTCCCCATCTCCACCTCTTTCCCTAGCTCAGGCACCTAGTCGTCGACCCAGTGCCTGATAATTTTTATTTTAAAAATAGTATACTAGCAAACTATAATGAATTTAACAAATTTTAGTGATAAAAGAACCAAAATCGAATATTTTTTAAATGTTGGTGACTTAATTAATTAAATTTGAAATTTAAGGAGTAATTTAACTTAAATCTCAAGCAAAAAAAAAGTGTAATGTACATAAAATTCTTTCAGGTGATTATTATTATTATTTGAGAAGCAAAAATAAACTCAAAACTTTTAAATGAATTTAAATGTCCTTTGGTGTTAATGATAATAGAGAGGAAAATCTAATAATGCGTCTGTTTTATATTTTATTATTGAGTTTATAAAATAGTTTTAGAAAGTTCTCCACAACTTTATATATTCTTTTTCCAATTTCAAGTTTCTATTATATTAAAAGATATTAATTAAAGAAAAAACTTGCTTCCTAACACTAATCTACTTCTTAACAATATTCATCTTGATAAGTGAGTTGAAATATAATTGGTGTTTTAGATATAGGAAACCCAAGTACTCCCCCAACAAAAAACAAGGAGTTTCTATTTTATATTTTATTATTGAAATTTAATTGAAGAATTTTCACAGAAAAAAAAAATGTCAAAGTATTTATAAAAATAATAAAAATAGTATTAACATATACTGATAGGTTTTTATCGACCTCTATCAATAATAGACTTGTATCAGTTTCGATCACTAATAGTATCAATTAAGACTTCGTCTAAACTTCTATCAAGATCTATCTATGATAGATTTTGATAACAATATCTATCACATATATAATTAATTTTACTATTTGTGTAAATATTTTCTTTTATTTTTATATTTTTGAAAATCCTCCTCTCTCTATATATTAATGGTCTTTTTTTCCTTTTTTTATATATAGTTCTACTATCATTTTAATGATTAACAGGAAAGAAAATTCTCTATAAATGGTTTTCTCAAATTTCTATTTTATTCAAAGATAGATCTACTTCTTAACAATATTCATGAATCCTAGTCAAATTTTAGTTTTTAAAAACTTTTTTTTTTCAATTCCACAAAAATTTTAAATATTTTAAATTATATCAAATTAAATTTAAAAGAGACTTAGAAAATAATGTATTTTTTAATGAAATGAAACTTTGTTTTTGTTTATTAAATATGTTTAGCAAGTTCTCAATTCTAAACCCCTAGCTATCTAAATTTTTTTTAATCAATCCGTTAATATGAACATAATTCAAGTAACTTAAAATCAGTCTCGATCGAAAAATTAACGACTCGAATTCCTCACATCAATTTTTTTTTTTAAAAAAATACATCAAATACATTATTATATCGTCTATTTATTTCGCAATGAGCTAATGTTTTATTAACCAATATACTATGATTTAAAGATGAGTACAAGAGATAAAAGGAAAAAAAAAGGGTAAGATTCAAATGGATACAAAGGTTTTAAATATTTGCAGTTTTAATAAAATCATAGGAGCCCATATAAAACACTGGAAACTATATATCAAATTGAGATTAAATGTGTAAGGTGAGTATAACTAGGCAATGAGTGATATGTATTTATTCTTTAAATCCAAAAAACCTACTTATGGAACAAAAAAAAAAAAAAACTAAATTTTGGAGTTATATTAATTTAAACTTAATTAAACCTTAAACTTTTATAAAGCATATCAATTTATACATTCTTTTAGATTTTGTTCAACCAATGAAACTTACAATTTGAGTCAATTAGACTTAGAAAATCATTCATACATTGATTATCAAATGTGTGTAAATTCTTCAAATGTCGATTCTACAAAATGAATGACTAGGGTAAACACATGGATGATTCTTGAAGCAAATTTTGACTAAAAGTCTAAAGATCTGTTTAGATTGATTAAAATAAATGATTTTCAAAAAGGTTTTTTTTAAAAAAAAACTCTTTTGAGAAAAAAAAAACTATTTAAAATACACTTTGAAAGTGTTTTAAAAACCATTTTGAGGGGTTGTCTAACATTTCAATTTTTTTTTTTTCAAAATGACTTATTTTTAAAATTAAACAGTAAAAACTTAAATCAAACAGACTCTAAATTAATTCATTTATGAAAGTTTAAAACTTTAATTGATATATTATAAAATTTTCAAACGGAACGTAATGGAGAAGTAAATTGATAAAATAATGCAATTATTAGTTTAGGATTCAAATAGATACAACTCTTTAGGGGGCGTTTGTGACACTAAATTGGTTATTATAATCCGTGGTTATTATAGTTAGTGTTTGGGGTACAGACTATTTTAGGTTTGGTTAAAATAATTTGTGTTTTGGATGTAAACTATTTTTGTTTGAGTAGAAAAAAGTAAATATCATAGAAAATAAGAAATAGAGGATGAGTGACAAATAGTAAATACTCTAGTAAAAAAGAGTTTTGAAATACTATATTTAATTGTAGGTTATAAATAGGGAAAGTTAGTGACGTTGGCTTTTAGTTGCCACAGCATAGCAACGGCCAAGCTTTATGCTCTTGTGCGCGCATTTTCGTATCCGTCAAACTTCGAAGCATAGCTACTCTCCAGGGCAACGTCGCGACACTCCATGAAAAGTTGCTCTCAGGTTGACAGTGTAATGCATAGCGTAAGGTGTAGGGTTGCTACGCCCCATGGAGGCAATTTCGTTATTTTTCTTCCTTTCTTCGTTGTTGATGCTACAGAGCTCCATTTAGTTCATTTTCATTCCGTTTTGACTCCAGTTATTTGTTCTACCTCTTAGTTGCTCAATACCTAGAAAATAGCATAAGAAGCATATAAAATCTATGAACGAACCCGAATTAAACTAGGAAAAATAACACTTTTATGGTGTTATCAAATATTGTACACACCACTATTATATTTGGTGTCCCAAACATGGTCTCACTTTACCAACTTATAGTTGATGCCCTAACTTCAAATTTAAGGGCAAGAATTGATATTTTCTTTAAAAAAAAAAAAAAAAAAACCTAAATTTTAAATGGATAGAAAAAAGTGAAGAACCCTAAATAAATTGTCAATAGCTCAACTGACATAATGTTCATACTATCAACCTCCTGCTTTGAGGTTCAATTCCCTTACTCTACACTTTAATTAAAATACTTAAAAAAAAAAAAAAAAACCCAAAATAAGTCTAGAGTGGAATGGTCGCCGGGGCCGGTAGGAGAAAGTCTCCCGCTCCTCCTTGTAATCGCCGCCCTGGGTGGGAAAATAAACAAATCCAAATTAAACCAAAGAAAAAAGAAAAAAGAAAAAAGGAAAGGATAGAAAAGAAAAGAAATAGTATATAGTATTGTTAAATTAAAAAAAATAATAATAAAAAAAAAATTGGAAGATAATTATAACAATAATAATAATAAAAATTAAAAAAAAAATTCATAAATGGTAGAATATGAAATTGGAATAAATGGGTTCTCCTTCTTGAGCGTTTACCTCCTCCTCTGCTTCAAATCTCTCTCTCTCTCTCATCTCTCATCTCTCATCCATCTCTCTCCTCCTTTTATCAGAACCAAATTGTCGTCGGTCATCCTCAAAACTCGACCCTCTTCCCATTTGACGAAGACCCATTTCTCCAATTTTCCCCTTTTCCTCTCTCTTTCAACTCTCTCCTCATTTCCCCTGTTTCGAATTTCTTGCCCTCCATGGAGTTCGGTTCTCAGATCCATGGAAACCCCACCTCCATTCCTCTGTAATGTGTCTCTTTCTCGCTTCCCTTTTTGTAGATTCGACTTCCAGATCCATGTTCTAGTGTCCCCAATCGGAGCTCCAACTCACGCCTTTCAGAAATCGCCGCCCCACGATCCAGACCGACAGCCGAAATGAAGGGTTCGAGTCGTTTTTTCACGATCGGGCTTGTGACTTCCTGGTACTCCTCCAACATTGGCGTTCTTTTGTTGAACAAGTATTTGCTGAGCAACTATGGGTTCAAGTACCCGATCTTCTTGACCATGTGCCATATGACGGCTTGCTCTTTGCTTAGCTACGTTGCGATTGCTTGGTTGAAGATGGTTCCGATGCAGACGATTCGATCTCGGATCCAATTTTTGAAGATTGCGGCGCTTAGCTTTGTGTTCTGTATTTCTGTTGTCTTTGGCAACATTTCTCTTAGGTATTTGCCGGTTTCCTTCAACCAAGCTGTTGGGGCTACCACGCCTTTCTTTACGGCAGTTTTTGCTTACCTTATGACGCTGAAGAGGGAAGCTTGGCTCACTTACGTTACTCTCATCCCTGTTGTTACTGGGGTTATTATTGCTAGTGGGGTAAGAAGAACAAACACCTTCAACTTTTTTCTAATTCAAATTGCTATGATCTTTGAGAAGGATATTTGCTTGATTCTTGGCTATTATAGTTGCTTGCTATTTCGGATTAAAATGCCTCATGTTTTGGTATTTGCTAATTGTTTGAACAACTTTTTCAGCGATTTTTTTTTTTCATTTTAGTTTTTCTTTGTTTCCATGATCGAACAGAATTAGCTTGTGTAAGTGCCTGATCTGGGGTTAGGAGATTTATTAGATATTTATGAGTAGATGGCCAATTTGGTTTGAAGCATTGTGATTCTTGTAAGGGTTGTTTGGGAGTATTAAGAATTCGAATGAATAGTACCTTGATGCCTTTTGGAATAAAAATACTGGTAAAAAGCATTTTCTTTTTGCTTATTTTCACTCATGCTCTAATTTAGAATATAAGATGTTATTTTTCCATTTATAACCATTAATTTACGGAGAGTCATTTAAGTATACCTCAATTTTACCAATTCCAAGTGAAAGATGTATGCTATTTTCTTAAAGCAAGTTTGAAACAAATATAGAAAACTAGTTTATAGGATACCGTCCCAAACAGCCCACTTAGGTTTTTTTTCTTCACATTTTCTTCTCCAATGTGTAATTGGTAGATGTTTCAAAACATGTATATGACTGAGTAAGGCAAGCCTGTTACTACTGGCTTGACTGTGGATGGTTCTCAAGTATTCCATCAAAACTTGTAGTAAATTGTCACTAACCTAGTTCTTGTTGTAAACTGTTAAGATCTTCTCTTATCTTCTTTCTTTTGGTGTTGGGGGAAGGGTGTGTAGAAAATGGAGGTAGATAAGCTAGTTGTGGTTCTAGTCTTGCTTGAATGATTGTTGCCTTTGGAAATTTGTTTGTCATAATAAATGTTGTTTCTCTACTTTCCATCTTTGTGTTACTGATTCTTTGTGTGTCAATCGGCATCAGGGTGAACCGAGTTTCCATCTGTTTGGATTTATAATATGTGTTGCAGCTACAGCTGCAAGGGCACTCAAATCAGTACTGCAGGGAATTTTGCTTTCTTCTGAAGGGTAAGGGGCTTGTTGTTGTTCTTTATTAGTAATTTAATCTTCATTGGGAGAATAATGAATAGTTACTTTTTAATTGATTTAAAAACTGCAAATGAGAGTTTAGACATTTATCTTTTTCAGAGAGAAGCTGAATTCCATGAATCTTCTTCTGTACATGGCTCCTATAGCTGTTGTCTTTCTGCTGCCTGCGGCACTTTTCATGGAAGAAAACGTGGTCGGTATCACTCTGGCTCTTGCTCGAGATGATAAAAAGATCATCTGGTATCTGTTATTCAACTCTTCACTTGCCTATTTTGTAAACTTAACCAATTTCTTGGTTACCAAGCACACCAGTGCATTGACACTTCAGGTATGCCTCATTTCTTCATTGATGCTCATGTTTGTCATATCCATCCTTCTCCATGTTCTCTTTCTACGTCTCATCCTATATTCCATAATCATTCGAATGATAATGCACTTAGCGGAGTCTTCTCTTTCATCTCCTTTTGATAGTTGTCCTCTTTTTATAACTATGCTTTGTTTTTTGTTTCTGTATCCCTTCGAAGAGTTATGATCTATGTTTACTTTCTACAACCGAAGTTTGGTTTTTATCTTTTCTTTTGAAGCTCCCCAACAAATGATTGTTTTCAGAGGGTTGAGACATTAGCATAAACAATTTGGTATTGTTATTGAAGGATTTGTTGGACATCATAATAATATTGGTCAAGGCACCCCTTAACTGTTTCTGTCTCGAGTTTTGATGGCCTTATCACACTTTTCTTCCTTTCCATATATCTCCTAGACCAAGTTCATAATATTGGCTAGATATTGTAAGGGGGAAAACTGATGTATTCTCTGCCATTGATACTGAACTATCTTTGTTGCATCTGTGTTCAGGAGCCGTGCTCCATCTTCTCTTAAAACTCCAAGTCTGTCAGATAATTCACGAGCTATGGCTTCTTTCAGGTGCTTGGAAATGCGAAGGGTGCTGTCGCTGTGGTGATTTCAATTTTGATTTTCAGAAATCCAGTCTCGGTCACTGGAATGCTTGGTTATGCGCTCACAGTTATTGGAGTTATCCTCTATAGTGAATCGAAGAAAAGAAGCAAATGAGAACAATGCGACTGAAGTGCATTTTCCTACTATAGTTTTTTTGGCGGTGGCAGCAGTCGTCGAATATCAGAGGCAGCGGCTGTAGGTCGGCCATTGACTATATAGCCTCCAAATTCTTTTTCCCCCCCACTGAAAAGCTTATTAGCTTAGGCATTGGTTTATATTTGTATCATCCTCACAAGATCTGTCACAAAATAGGAATTTTAATAAGGAAGAATTATGGGGTAAAGTTTTCTTTAGAAAGGATTAATAGAATTGTTTATTACATAAAGGTCGCCTGTTATTGTCACTCCTTGATCAATTAAGGGGGAAAAACAACCGTATCTTTTACCATTTTGGTACATTATTTTGTTGATTCCAAGTTACTCTGAACTCTGTTTGAGGGTAATTTTGCTTGTTTGGAAGAAAATACAGAATACAGATTTACTTGTCATATCTCCTTTCATGGTCAGGATTTGGATGGAATAGAACAAATTCCGACTCCAAAATATTAGCTGAATAAAGATTCTTACAAGATATTTCAATTTCGTAGAACTTATCTAAACAAACATATAGCCATGATTGCTTACTCGTATGTCAGAAAATCACTCCTTGTCATCTCTTCTCTTCTCTACTAACCTAACCAACAGGAGTTAAAAAGTGGCTAACATTTCCTACTTACAAATTGATTTCTCATGAAAAGTCATCACTCAAGTTCCATTGTTTCGATCTTCGGTTCTTTGGGAGTATTGTTTTCCTCTTCTGCCTTGCTTTTGAGTGGAGAGTTCTTTTCTTCATCATTGATAACAAAGACAGTCTTGTTGTCTTCATCCTTGATCTCAATTACAGACCCGTTCTCTTCTTCAAACTTCATCTCTGATTCAGGGTTAGGCTCAACTTTTGGCTTCAAGTCAGCTTTGGGTTTTGCCTTTGCTGTATGCTTGGGCTCTGTCTCAGGTCTGTTAATTGCTTGTGCTGCAGCTGCAGCTGCAGCTTCATCTTCTTCTTCGATTTTAGGAGCCAAGTAGTATCTTATATAACCCATGTCTTCGATTCTGTATTCAACCACCACAGGCAGATCTGAAGACATGCTAATCGTCACCTGGTTTGCTAAAGGGCTTGCCTTTGTAAAAGAGTTGAGGTACCTCAGGGCAAAAGTTAAGCTAACTGGTTCTTCCATCTCTATTATAACAGCTTCTTCAGGCTGTAAAATTTCAATTCACAAAAAAAGAAGCCATCAAAACAAAACAATTGCTTGATATTTTATCTTATAGAACAGAACATAGCCCATAACACTACTAAATCAGTTGAAATGATCACTTTTGTGGTTCAAACTCAATTCATGCATTCAACCAAATATTAAATTGAATTTGAGGTTGTTTAGTGTGAAAAGCCTTGTCAACTGCAGGCATTTGATAGCTTATACATGGCAAACAACTACACGACATTTTATCTTATAGAACATAACATAGCCATATCATTGTCAGAATTGATTTAAAGAAGCGACATTTGTATCACTTTTGTTGTTCACAGTGTGCTTTGAGGAAAATACCTTGTCAACTGTGGTATTTCGTCTACAAACTATATTGGCAGTGCCAATATCACCTCTGGTTGAGAATTGAACTCCTTCCTTTGACACAGAGATCAGAACTGGAACAAAGCGATAATTCGTTATATTTTGCAAATTAGAATAATACTTATAAACAAAACCAAAATGATTCAGACGATTACCAGTATCGCCAATGGAGCTGAGATCCTTACAAATCCTCGCAAACTCAGCTGCTGGCATTCTAACAATAGACTGATATTCAGCATCAGGGATTCCAAGATGTTCACTATCAATATCCATCAGCTTCATCTCAAAATCAGCTATCTTATCTTGCGCTAAACGCCGCGAAAGAAGCAACAGCAAATCAGAATAACTATTTTCCAGCTCAGCAGCCAGCATCAAATACATATTAGAATCTAAACCCTAAAATTATTCATCTTCAGCTATCCGAAAACATTTCTAATTAGTTACATAAAAAGAGTAGGGGAAAAAGGAGTTTGGTGAACTCACAAGGGTTTTCGAACATGAAAGTGACGCAATCACTACCATCATCGGCCTTCAGCGTAACAATGTCGTCGTTACCAGCGCAACGGAGCATCTTAGCCATGTTGTTGAGGTTCATTCCCATGGAGATGCTGCGATCACAGCGATAATGCTCGAAACCCTCGGAGCGGAGAAGGAGAGAAACTAAAGCGACGTGACTGGAATCCATAGCTTGAAGGGAGAAACCAGTGGAAGAACAATCGAAATTGGCGTCGTTGACGAGGTCTTTCATGGCTTCAAGGACCTTCTTGAGAAGACTCCCCTGAACTAGACGGAACTCCAACATTTTTTGTGGGTGTTGTGAGCACTGAGAATTAATGGCGGTTTCTTGGGTTTCTCTGATGAAAGAAGAAATGAAATGAAATTGTGAGATATAACGGAAGGATTCGGGAAGAGAGAGAGAGATACCCCAGCTTGGGCGGGAGTGGGGACGGGAATTCCCGCCAGATCAGCTACGACGTCGTTATATATTTCTCCTTTATTATTATTATTATTATTTTGGAATACATGGATTGAATTATCGTAATTCGGTCACGAGTCATTTCATCTTTTGTTTTTAAAAATTGTGTCTATTTCTTACCAATTCTTTACAATTTGTTTGCATATTTATTAAGGGTGTGTTTGGTATGTGATAAAATAGAGAGTTGAGTTGATAATTATTATATGGAGAGTTAAATTATCTGAAAAGTTAAATTGTCTGTGTTTGTTGTGCAGAGTTGAGTTGGAGGATCTGATGTAGTTTTTTTGTGAATAAGATTAGTTATATTTTTTTTCTGTTTATTTTTTATTTCATTCTTTTATTTTTTTTTTAGTTTTATGCTTTGTTATTGTTGATTAATTTTCAAATATACACATATTTTCTCAAATCATTTATGACATAAACTGGAATTTTTTTTCTCAATTTGTAGAACATAATAGATTATTTTTCATATATTCTTTTCAAAAACTGTAATAATTCTAATTCTCTTCAATCGATAAAACATACCAACAAAATATATTTCATATTGCTGCTCAATTAATTGATATATTTTATAATGTATGTATATATATCGAAGGTATATATATTTCATATTGAATGTTTGTATGTATATATATCCAAAAAAAATTTACAAAATATATGTTCTTTTCGATACGTATAATATTAGTTATGTTTACAAACACAAAAATTACATATTTTCAAGTATGCAAAAGTTATCATTCTTTTCGACATGACAATCCATTGTCCATTTGCTGTTATCCAAAAAAACTATAAACAAAATATAGGGGTGTGGTCAGTTTACATGTTTCTTCCTAGTAAACGGAGGCAGTGCCTCTTCCGTGCGTGTTCTGGTACTGCAAGAAAGCAATCTGTCTTCTGAATGTCTGTGACAACGAGGTCAATAAAGGTGACCTGATCATCCTCATCCAGACCATCAATGTTGTATATGGCATTTACTACTTCCTTCCGACGCCCGAACTCCAGCTCATACTTCTCCTTTTGCCACGATGCAAGTCTACCCATGTGTGTGCTCTGCATTTCAACAGTCGATCTCATGATGTCGATCATTTCAGCTTGGAATGATAACCTCTTCCTCTTACTGCCTCGAGATGACTTGGTAGGTACACTCGCTCTACCTGTAGATTGCTCTGCTAGCTCTTCATCTATTTCATCTTGATTTAATGGTGATTCTGTCTGGCGAACCTCAGGGGTGTGACAGTCCTGTGATCCAAGTCGAATCTCATCTTCAAACTCTCTGAATGCATTCGTCGCCATCACGTATGGGTCCTCACTTGATTTCCCTACTGCTCCGTCTTTCCCAAATACGGTGGAGAGGTCATCGTAATGTGGGAATGGCTTGTTCCACATCCCCTTCGCATTGGGATGACTCTGCATTGATACACATAAACATTATTGATATTTATATTATAACACGTATCCGTACATTTTTTTTTCTAGAATCTTACCCGAACCCAAAGATCGAAAATCTCCCTCTCGACCTGGACACATTTGAACTCCTCATTCCAGCCGAACTCCAACTGACTTAACATCTTTGATACTGCGTTGTATTGTTTCTTCAGACTCTTCACCTTGCACTCAATGGTGTTCTGATTCAGTGCGCACCCAGGCACTTTCTCATGCAGAATTTGCTCTAAGTGTTGTAGGTATCCTAGTCGAAACGTTCCATTATCGGACCTCCAACCGGTCTCCACCAAATACAATAGAGCTTCCACCAACTTAGCATCCTCCACCTTCGGCCATATGTGTTTAGACCTCTTACTATTACCTGCCATTATGCTGCATGCATACGTTTGTTGAATGAAAAGATGCTATAAATTAAACACATGCACAAACAAAGGATAAACTGCTGAAATTATATGTTCCAATTTAACTTGTTCACATAGAGTCTTGGCACAAAACATTTTCACGACATACTTGGAATGTTCCATAATTAAATTCCATTCAGTAGTAAAAGAAAAGTAAGCAATGAACATTGAATAATCATGCTCTTTGCCATTGAGTAAACATTTCGACTGCTAAGTCATCCCTGAACTTGGTCCATTCCTCTGATGATTCAACAAATTCAATATGATCCCCAACAAGACCAATTAATGCAGAATTTTCCTCATCGGGTACATCAAGCATTGCACCGATTTCCATCTCCCTTGTGATCAAGTTGTGAATAAGGCAACATGCAGTTATTGTTCAACATTAGACTTGTATTGGGTAGAATGATTTTCCCCTAAGAATAGGCCACCGCCCCTTTAGCAACCCAAACGCTCGCTTGATAACGTTCCTTGCTAAAGAATGTTTCATGTTGAAAAATTCTCTTGCAGTTGTCGGTGCGTTTCCTACTCCACGCCAATCAGAGAGATGGCATCGTTCCCCTCTGTACGTGTAACAACCCAAATTTTACGCATACACTATAGAAAATTAAATGTCAAATGTTAAGCAGGACGAAATTTTATTTAAAGGGGTGGTAAATGCAATACCCTAACCTTAATTTAGAAAGTAGGAAAACAAATAAAATATATAATTAAAAATGAAAAAAATATATAAACTTAATAGGAAAATCGGGTGGAAATTTAGAATTGAATTTTTTTTTTTATTAATTATCCAAAAATAATGAATAAGGGGGCAGAATCAGAGAGGATTAATTATCAGTTGGACGCTGGCTAATTTAGGAGACAAAGGGCAGTATGTAACATCTGTCTCTTATACACATCTAGATGTGTATAAGAGACAGACTCTAGCCCTACTGATTGCATGACCCGCTAATCATCAGATGGGTTAGTTTTCGCTTAGGTCCTCATCTTCCTATCAGGGCGGAGAGATTTATGTTGGAAGCATAACCGATCACCACATGTTATTATACGTTTTCGGTCCCAACCATATGTTTTCATGACATATTGCTTGTGATTGTGCATTTGGTCACTACCCTACGTGAGAACTACTTACTGGGTATATTATATACTCATCCTACATTTTTACAGACTTTGTAGGTAAGGACACATCGTAGATGGCAGAATTGGACGTCGCTCAAATGGCCAACCATCAAACTCACTATTATAGGCACATGCATTTTGTACCACCACGCTAATCTATTATGGATCTTGGTGTTTCGATAAATAAAATTTTTATATAGTTTTTCTATCTAATTAATAAAATTTAGATATGTTCTTTGAAATTTTCACCAAAACTCATCTCATGATAGAAAAGTCTAAGTATGCATGTCGTAGCGGTCGGATCATAATGTGTAAGGATCCGGTCGTTACAGTACAACGCCAAGAATCCTTCAGCGTTGAGGTATCCAGCATCACATAGGTAATAGTATCCTGTACACGTTTCGAAATGCCATGCACATGTGTTGTGGTAGGTACGAATGTTTAAATAACGTATACAGTTATTATAATACCCTTTGGAACCCTCAATCTGTACGGTCGCGAAACCGCATCCCTAAGAACCCTTGAATCGGCTGTAGACCCTTCCCACCCTGGCAAAACGAAGACGAACTCCCCATTTTGATCACACACCGTAAGAACGTTTGTGGCAATCTCTCCCTTTCTCGTCCTATATCGAGGTCGATCGATGACACTAACATTCAATTTAATGTATGTGCCGTCAACGCACCTAGACAATTTTGTTTCTCTCAAGTGATCAGAATGAATTAAAAAAAAAAATCTATCGTTACATGCATATTTATGACGTATTCATGTAAAAAACTGAGTACTTTTTGTACCTGAAACCACTTCCGTCTTCCATCGGTGCATGTAGTTGTGATCGGTTCTGGTTTTCTTAACAAAATAGTGTGAAGTTGTAAGAATGCCCTAAGAACTGCATTGAAATATCTCGAAACTGTCTCACCAGACCTCGAAAATGTTTTGCGTACCACTCGATTCTTGACACCGTGTGCAAGAATGTGTAGGAATATTACAACCATCTCTTCGACGTCTATACATCTTGTTGGTTCCAAACAACCAGTCGACCGTAACATATTACATAGAATCGTAAAGGTACGTCCATCCATTCGGGTGCTTTCACGACATGCCAAGTCACTCTCATAAATTAGGCGAAAGAAGGTCAACTGCTTAATGTAGTGCCTAGCATATGTCGGTTGTCTCTCTATCCTTCGGTAGTTGTTCAATAACGTGGTTAGTGTTATGAACAACTGTATTTGAGAGTGCGAAATAATTCTCATGATCAAAAAGAGGTCTTCAACAGTATCCATCTTTATAGGGAAAGGGATACACAAGTTATTCCTGAAAGGGTAAGGTATTTGGCAAATTATGTTTCATGATTAAGAAAGAATAGCAAACGATGTCAAGCGTCGGTATTGGGCATATTGGGTTATAGTTTAGATTTATGGTGTTATTTCCCAATGAGGATCTCGCTTATGAGAATGATCTCGCTCATGAGGAGGATCTCGCTCTTCATAAGCGAGA
>NC_052355.1:24136250-24150743 GCF_009727055.1 Benincasa hispida | reverse complement strand
AATGAGGATCTTCTTGAGTGAGATCCTCATTTCTAGCGAGATCCTCATCACAAAATTAGCGAGATTCGTTCATGAGGAGGATCTCGCTCATGAGGATGCTCTTGCTCTCTTCACTCTCGCTCTCTCCCACTTTCTCGCTCAAAATCTCACTCTCTCCAACTTTCTCGCTCAAAATCTTGCTCTCAATGATCTCGTTGGTCTCGTTCTCAACGATCTCGCTGATCTCGCTCTCAACGATCTCGCTGATCTCACTCTCAACGATCTCACTCTTAGCTCATACTTGTCATTTTGCCACGATGCAAGTCTACCCATGTGTGTGCTCTGCATTTCAATAGTCGACATTTCTAGCGAGATTTCCTTCTAGAGCAAGACCCTCATCACAAAATTAGCGAGATTTCACTTGTACAGGGTTGAAGTTTCGACTTATGTATAACCCTTTATACATATTGTTTCCAAGTTTTTTTTTGTTTGTCGAGTTATTTATGTCGAAACTTCAACCTACGACAACCATAATATATATTGTTTCCAAGTTTTTCTTTGTTTATCGAGTTCTCAACGTTCGACCTCTACATTAATCCAATCCTCAACCCTCGACTTCTAGTAAAAACAACAATATTTCTCTAATATAAAAGGTCTAATATTTCTCTAATATAATAAGTTTTGAAAACAATCATATTAATATAAAAGGTCCTAGTTTTGAGGGGATAAAAAAGGAGAGTCTTAAGTGGGTAAAAAAGGGTTTTAATAACCCATAGATTTTCTTTATGGCTTAACAAATATCACCCAACTCAACTCAACTCATACCCATTTATCAACACCCCCTAAGTAAAAAATAGGAGTGTTCAAAAAATCCGATGATCCGAAAAAAAATAGATCAATCCAACCCAATTCGTGCAGCTTGGGGTGGATTATCAACTCATTTGGGTTGGGTTTGGTTCAAATAAATGAAAATTTTATGGGTTGGGTTTGTTTATGAGTTCATCTAATACAATTCAAACCAACTTAAATTTATTATTAACTTTAAAATATAAATTTTTATTACTTATAACACAATTATTTATACATATATTGATTTTAATTTTATTTAATTCCAATATATTTTTTAATAATTTATTCTTCAACGACTCTTAAAAGTAGTTTCTTGGCACTTTTTTCACAATATAAATTGAAATCGAGTTATTAATCTTAATTTAATATATGAAAATAATTTAATTAGATTTTTACATATTTATGTTTTGCTTCTTTTTAGAACAAAATCTTAAGTAAATGACCCGATTAACCCGAATCAACCCAACCCAAATATTTCATGGTTGGGTTGGGTTGGATTCATTTTTTAATAAGGGTTATTTGGGTTGAAGAGATTTACAACGTGGACAATTGGATTGGGTCTAAAAACTCTTTCAACCCAACTCAACCCATGAACACCCCTAGTAAAAAAGTTTATTTGTTTGCCAAATTTTTAAAATAAAAAGGTAGATTTCGGTTATGTATATTAATAGAAGAGATGTTTGTAAACTTAATGTTTAAAAAATAAAAGTTACAAATTAAATGGTTACTAACTACGGCCTAACTATTTGGTTTCTAGTATTTAGTTTTAGAAAATTAAGCTTACAAATACTCATCTCACCTTTAAACCTCTTAGATTTTATTTGGGATATTTAGTAAATTTTAATTTTAAATTAGAAAAAACTAGTTAAGGTGTATGGTAAATTAATACTAAACTAGTGTAATTTAATTACATAATTATTTGAAAATATATATGATTTGAATTGCAACCATTTTTGTTTAATTGAAAAAATTATGAAATGATTTTTTGAAAAAGATAATTGTTAAAAGAATTTGAACCAATTAAAATTTGGAATAAATGTGAGAAAATAAATTAATGAAATGAAAATTTGAGATGGATAAGGGAAGATATCAAATTTTTAGAAAAACTAAAATTAAAAGCTCCATCAAATATGCACATTGGAGCCCTTCTAAAAGTGATTTTTGGATATATTAATAAATAAGTGATTTTACTAAATAGCCTTGAAGATTAAGATTCTTCTAAAATAGTTTTTTTAGAATTTCAAAAGTAATCCCAAACGGGTCTTTTGTTTGTTATCTACTTTTTACTAATGTTTTCAAAAACTAAGTCATGTTTTGAAAATTAAAAGTAGTTTTCAAAAACTTGTTTTTGTTCTTGGAATTTGGCTTATAAACTAACTAATTTACTTAATCAAGATGTAAACAATTGGTAAGAAATTGAGAGGAAATAGAGTAATTTTCAAAAATAAAAAACCAAATGGTTAGCGGATAGGGCCTAATATTTTTTAATTTACCCTTAATATGTGTGTATTTATTTATCTAGTTTATAGATTTGAAAGATTTTTTAGTACAACAAATTTAAGGTCTGAGAATTTAAAACTCTAATATTAAGGAAAAGAACACATGTCAATTAATATCGAGTTATACTTAATTTTTCTTGTTGGACGGTCACATTTACCAAACCATAATGAAAATTGGTATAATCATAATGAAATTTCATTGATGGATCAATTTGTAATGAGCCTAAATTGCAAATGTAATTGGATTGTTATAGTAACAGTAAAGTGTCGAAATTCATAATTTTTTCTTTGAAATAGTAAGTAACCATAATGGTAATAGTAATGATACGACGTAATTCCGAAACGCAATTAAATTGAACACGCTTCTCTCATCCTTTCCATTAGGGTAAATGTAGCCTCAATACATGACCAAATACATCTGAAATTAAAGAAGAAAACTAAGGGAAATAGAAAATGAAAAGAAATCAACTTCTTCCGGGGAGAGTGTGAGCAACCACATTACAGTTTCAAGTGCACAACACAAAAGCAACAAAGCTAAAAGAATCTGTCAACACTAACATCTCGTTTTTCAATTTAAGTGATTCTCAACCTCATTTAGAAGACTTATAATCTTGTATGAATATGATTCAACCACAATAGGCGTCCATGAACGACATTCCTTCAAAAATCACAACCCAGAATATGAATCTACCAATCCTTTTTAATCACTATAGAACAACTGCTTGCTTACCCAATACTCGTCTCTAATATAATATGGTTTCATTTTGTGCTCACATTAACATAATAATCGGAACCACGCTATTAATTTATTAAAATAGTTACTTATTGAGAACAAACTTTAAAGTTTTAGGATAGAAGGTTAAAATGAGTTTAGCTCAACGGTAATTGGCATCACTCATTATCCTAGAAATGGGAGGCTCGATCTCCATTTACACAATTATTGTACTAAAAAAAGGACGGACTTGAGATTTAAACCTTAGAATCTTATTTTTAGTTTTTATTTTTTTTAGAAAGATTTTTAGTTTCTTTTCAAGCTTATGATATGCATTTGCTTTTCTTTATTTTAGATATTCACTTCTTATTCCTAGAAAATCACCTCTTAGAAGCACTTTTGAAATCCCAACTAAAGTTTTTTCTTAATTTTTTTTTTAAACTATATATTTTTACTTTCCAAAATTCAGTTAGAATTTCAAAAAAAAATTTGAAAAAAATTTCAAAGGGAAGAAAGGTAAAAGATTAAATTACAAATTTCTTCCGTGAACTTTCAGATTTCTACCTAGTTGGTTCTTGAATTTTCAAAATTAGAAATTTAACCACTAAATTTTCAAATCTTTTAAATTTCATGAAGCTTCGTCTACTAGACATAAATACAAAAACTTATATTAGACATAAAACTCAAATTTATATTTAATAGATAAATTATTTTAAAAAAAAACTCAAACTTTTCTAGGACTTAAAAGAAACCTATTAGATGCAAAATAAAAAGTTTAGGGACCTGATAAACACTTTGAATGCTCAAGGACCAAATAGACATAAACCACAAAGCTCAAAGTTCATGAACTAAATTTGTAACTTAGTCGATGTAAAAACATTTCAAATGTGGGTCTTAAATCCTTCTACTTAAAGTTGGATGTACGAAAACTTCCCACTAGATATTGATCCCTCCATGACCCCTATCATCATGTATTTATAACTTAGTGGATAAATACACAAATTATCATCCTAAACATCCACGATTTAATATCCATCCCACAATTGTATTTTTTTTCAGTCACTGCCCCATGTGTATGATTATGGAAAAAATAATTGGTTTTTTACCATTCTTCATGGGGCAGTAAGGCTAGGTCCTCCAATATTGACTTTTGACACCCAAAAAACATCTAAAAGATAGATATGAAGCCTATGATTTAGGTAATTTCCAACTGATATCAATATGAGAGAAAGTGAAGTTTTCTAAATCATTTGAAGTACTTGTCAACATGAAAACAGAGAGGAATTCAGCAGGGAACAGAATGACTCCATATCTATCTTCTGGTAACCCAAAACTAAATGTTGCGAAATGTTTTCATGAAGTCTAGGCAAATCATTCCCACTTTCAAATGGTTTGTTTGAAGTTCAATGAATCAAGCAGACAAACAATTTGGCTCAACATGACGAGCTGGAGACTCGTGCAAGTTTCTTTTTTTGTTTCTCATCATGAAATCAAAAGGATCAAAGTAGAACACACAGAAGGAGGAAAGCAGAGGGAAAATGGACTCAACAAAACCACAAATTGGAAGTTTATGACTCAACCTTTGAAGGGTCCAGATCGGAAGTCGCCGCTTGACGCTTCATCGATGCAGATTTGATCAGATGGTTATAGCTTCCCTTTTCCTTGAAAAGCTGTGAGAAGTGGTGTTTGCAGTACAAAATTCCATCAAGTGCAGCATAGTTTGATGGAGATAAAGAACAGCCACCGTGTGAGCATTTAAAACATGACTTGTGATAGGCTTGACTCTCAACCGTCACCTGCATACAAGCAATTCCTGCGATCCATTACCGATAAAATAACATCTGCACAGATGCATACAAAGTACCAACACCAGCAAAACTACTTGAAAATTGAGATGGGACCATTTCTACCTCAGCAAGACATGCTATAGAGTAAGCAAATTAAGAACATGTAAGTTCCACAGTTCCACAAAGCCTACAGATGAAGTTCACTAGTTGGCTTAAACAAGAGCAACACTCAAGCCGTTCAGAAAACCAACTCATTTAGATGTAGTAGCTTTAAGGAAGATCCCTTTCTTATAGAGGTCGATATGCAAATGTAGAATGGTATGCAAAAGGAATTCAAACGACCGCTGAAAGATAATGCAGTGAATCATATATATGCAGATGGTTCGAAAAGAGTGAAATTTGACTATTGATGTGTTTAAACAGGTTTTAAATGTCTGAATATCTTTCAAACGCCTTTTAAACCAACCTTCTCCAGTGGATATGCAGTTTTTCCACATGTAGCACATTTTTCTTGTGTCCCAGAAAACATGCTGGCAGCTTTGCTCGGTGACCTAGTCTGGAACCAACAAGAGGCTACAGGATGAGCAGGCTATATATTTAATCACAACTATTTGCAGCATTGAGTTTAAATTTACCAGCTCTGGAGTTGGCTTCTCGGAGGACTTTGCAGCTGTAGAAAAAGGAAAGTACAGAAGATGTTAGTAAAAAGCAATAGCTACAAGATCAGTAGGGTACAGTGTCTTCTATATCGGACAAAATTTGAAACATACGAGATAGAAAGTTCTTGCTGAAGTTGCCAGTTTCCTTGAAGAGCTGCTCAAAATGAGGCTTACAGTACAGGACACCTTCCATTGAAGAATAATTACTCAGCTGAAAGCATTTAACAAGTCATTTTAGAAAAAGTTCTCACATTATGACCCAAAAGAAATGCTCAGTAATCACACACACACACACACACACACACAAGCTGGAATTTAGTTTTTATTTGTTTACATTTTAAACACCACACAGTACTCACTCTAATTGTCCATGAAACCCTCCAAGTAAGAGAGCCAGAGAGAGAGAGAGAGAGAGAGAGAGAGGTTTTATAAACAATGGCTATGAGAGAGGAGAGATGATAAATGAAACCAAGGGCTAGTGTGGGAGGCTGTTTTCCTGTAACTTGATGAATGGCTTTTATAGTTAAGATTACAAGTGGGAGAAAAAAACAACTTTAATTGTTCAAAAAAACATAACATCTGTAGGATACAAACTAAAAAAAGATAACAATAAAAACAGTTACCCAAACATTGTCTTTAATCATTGTTGTTTTGAAAACAGTTCCTCATATACTCCCTATAATTTTAGAACTGAAAGATCCTCCAGCTTTCTCTATTCCTTTTCAAGTTCAAGTGAGGCAAAAAAGTTGCAGATTTAAGGTATTTATAAAAGAGAAGCTATCAATGGGTCCTGAAAATATAGTGATGTACCTTAAGAGTTCCTTTGCAATGGCTACATTTGAAACATGACTTGTGGAAAGCAACTCCATCAGCAGATAATTGATCTACAGGGTACACAGTCTTCTCACAAGCTTTGCACTTCTGTTGGGTGCCAACAAACGACATAGCTAAAAAGCCTTAGAGTAGATCTAACTATTCTCAACCAACCAGAATCTCCTCCAATTCAAAGCCCACCAAGCTCTACCGATCAAACAAACTCCCTTCTCCTATTGTCATTTCATCAAACACAATCAAAACACAAAAACCCAGAATCAAATACAGAAGACAGAAAAAGAAACTGCAATCAATGATCTAAGAATCTCAGAAAATCAATCGATAAGCTAAAAGGATCAAACCCAGATAATTTGATAAACCCAAAATGCTGAAGGAACAAGATCTTGATCAGAGCTGAAATACAATCGAAATCGAAGATGGGTTCCTCTCAAATCATATGAAAGTAACAAAATGCAGGGAATGTATTTGGTTATAGCAAGTGGAGCAGAGAAGAAAAAGATGATGAAATGAAAGATAAAAGCGAAAGGCAGAAACAAATAATTTATGATAGATTATTCACAGCGTCGATTTTCTTTATAGAAAAAAAAGGAGATAAAGTGAAAAGGGGTCCGAGAAAATATCTTTGCCGGAAAGACACACATTGCTTGCTTAAACTTTACTCTGTCCCGGTGCGACTTTCTTCTTCAACTTTTTCAGTACTGGAGCTCCACCATCGGCATTCTGCAGAGCAACGACGTGTCGTGTTGTCACTTGTATTTTTATTTCTATTTTAGCGGTTATGGTTATGTTTTGACTTTAAGTTTGATAGTGAATTAGTGTCGGAATTATAACGACTAAATTGGAGTTTTTAGAAATACGTAGAATTCATCTCTAAGATTTCAATTGGGTCATTTTAAAACTCAATTTTTAGAAAATAGGATTAAAATGTCCCTATTTCTATTTTATACCTTGATTAAAATTTTTAGTTATTATTTTAAATACTTTTATGACATTTTAAAATAAAAAAATATTTTCTCTCTCCTCTCTCTAGGATTGGTAACGAGGTAGGGTGGGACCGGGAATGCACTCCCCATTCCCATCTTCATGGGGATTTATAATCCTCGTCCCCGCTTCATTCCTCGTTTTAGGGAGTTGGAACCGGGTCGAGAATCCTCGTTCGAAGATTGGAACCTCACAGAGAAAAACCCCTGATTTATGTTTTTATTTTTAATTATTTATTTAGTTCAAATAATAAAATTTTTATATTTATATTCAAATTTAAATATTTAATATAACACAGTAGTATTATTATTACTTTATTTATTTAAATCAATAATTAAAAACGTTCTAAATTTAATAAAAAGTTTGATATAATTATATTATGAAATAAATTTTAAAAAATTTAGAAAAGGTTAAAATAATAAAATTAGCTACTGTTGTATATATATGTGTTAGTAATATTATTATTAAAAAATATTAAAAAAATATTCGAGGGGGTATCCCGTCCTTAGTCGGAGACCCATTTTTTATCCCCGATTTGGGATGATCAAATTGGAGACCCGCGAGGATTTTTGTCAATCCTATCTCTCTTGTAATCCCTCTTATCTCTCTCGACTTTTCCCTCCACCATCCTTCCTCTCTCTAGTTTCCTCATCGGTGACTTGATCAGAGAATCCCTAACTTCATTTCATCATTGTAAAATTAACCAAACACAAAAAATCAACATTCCATAGTTGTAGTTTGGTATAAAACTTCACCCCTTTCTTTTTTCTCATCTTCCTTCTTCACTGCACTCCCATTTTCCCTTTCTCCTTTCATTTGGGTTTCAAACAAATCAACCTTCCAGCTAACTCATTTGACTTCTTTCTTTCGCCCCTTTCCTGGTTGACCCAAATTGCTTCCTTAAATCTTTATTTCTCATTAATGGTTGTGAAGTTGCAGTGATCCGCTATGGGTGTGTGTGAACTCGAAGCGGGCAGTGTCCACACCTACATTCAGTCACTTTCGGCATGTTTCGAGATAATTAATCAACGACGGTGGGGAAATTGGGTCCTTACCAACTTGGGTTAGGGAGATTGATAATAGTTCAAAGTCAATGGCATGTTAATTATATGTTACATGATGTATGTCATATAGTTTAAAATTCCACTTTATAATAAACATATTCATGCATCATATTTAATATAAACGTTATATTATATGACTGTATGATATAATAAGTATGCACATGTATCATATTTAATATAAATGTTATATTATATAGTTGTATATTCTAATAAGCATGTCATGCATTTTTTTTTAAATATAAGTATTATATTATATGCTAGCATGCTTATTATTTTTATTAGCATTAATATAAGAGTTATGTTCATTAATGTAAATGCATGATCATGCATCATATATAAATATAATTTTTATATTTAAACGTTTAGGTTCATTCCTAAAGTATGTAAATGTATAATTATACTATATGGTTTGCATGATTATAATATAGGAAAATTCTTATAAATAAAAAAAGCTAAAAAAATATTTACACTTTATAGCAAAAAATGCAAGAAAAAAAAAGTTCTAAAAGTACTTTTGGAACTTTTTGCTATAAAGTGTAAATACTTTTAAATATTTTTTTATATTTAAAAAGACCCCTATAATATAAGTGTTATATTATATGTTCTAATGTTTGATTAAAAACATGTCTTTCTATATAGTTATTCATTAACATTAATATAAGAGTTATTTTATGTATGTTATTGAATGTGATATACATATAATATGGTTTTATTAATTTGTTTATAATTGTTATATTCAATTAATAATACCGTGAGATGCATATGGTCTTGATTGCATGTTAGCCTAATGCGATTAGGATAAGGTTAATTAATTTGTCTTAAATGGTTTAAAACTGTTTTAAATAATTTCCAAATTTTATTTATGATAAGATTAGATTTAAAATACATCTTTTATTTTTCTTTTAATAGGATTAACATGAGGAAATAAAAGATCAAATTTATAAAACATTCGCCTATAAGGAACCTTTTTCTAAGGAATGTTTTGTCTAGGATTAGGGTATTTAAGTTGATGGAAGCGGAACACCCATACCTAGAAACCGACCTAAAAGGTGAATTAGTCAAATGTTATATAAGCATGCAATAGATAATTAGAATTTATTAAAGTGTTTAATAAATGATAATCAAACATTATTAAACTATCTAATATAAGAGTTATTGGGGAAATTTAACAAGATGTAGATAATATTTTAGCCTAATTTACTTAAGTAATGAACCTTCGACTTTAAAATACTTAGTGGGAGAAAAAGATATATATGATATGTCATTTTTATCTCATAATCTCTGTGAAAGTTCACATTGTAAGACTCATGCTCGAACTCAAAGCACTCTAGGAGCGTCTCCCTTCAGATGATGTTTGCATGAGTCAATATCAAGGTGAATGAGAAAAATATTTATGGTAAGTGGGAGAAGGATGTGTGTCAACATATCCTACAGTCTCCTTCATTGATTTGCAACATGAGATCTTTTTACACGCCTTCGAGCTAGGTGCCCTGGAAGTGTCCCCTTTGGATGATTTGTGGATTAGGTTAATTTCAGAGCAAACTCCATAAATGGATAGGGTCACTTTAGTTTTTGCCCTAGTTCAGTTTTTCCCTTCAGTTGGCTCATCAGGGCAGAACTCTAGGATCTAAAATTGAGGGCCACATTTATGAGAAGTTGTTAAACAAGTTAATGATTTATTGACCAAATAAATTGCAACTAATTGTTATAGAAACAAAAGATATTTTGGTATAATAATTGGTTGAGGTTGTCTCAATCCAACGAAAGAATAACTGACCACCCTTCGGTGACACTTGTTCTAACTCACTGGAGTATCATAGTAATAGAAATTTTGAATTAATATGAATGAGATTCATATTAAATCTATTGGTTTCATTTTTAATCTATATTGAATTAGAATGGATAAGAGATTGCATATAATCAAATATCCTGTTTTACATATTTCAAGCTTATGTCATTTTCTCTCAGGAGTTTTAGTTTTCATGATCGATAAAAGTCAAAAGGTTTGATAAATACATTACTTGAAAAAATATCATCAACACTTAATGGCGGTGTAATTTTAAATTTGGCTTTGATTTGGGAAATGTTCTTAAAAGGGTGTTGTTGATAAATGAAGTGTTCATGAACTATAAATGAACTGATAGCTTACTTTTATCATCTAAATAACATATGATGTGTCTGAATTATAAGATAAAGACATGACAAAAACATATTGCATGTTGCAATCATGGGAAGTTAAACGACCAATCTCCGATCCTTACTAGACGTCATAGGGGTCAGGAGATTCTTATTAGTGGAAAATAGCCCTCAAAAGTTAAGTATTACTTGAGTCCAAGAAAAATTATTGTGTCTAGAGAAAATAAGAAAAATATTTCCAAATTACTTTGGGATATCACTCAATAAGAATTTTTAGAAATAACTCAAAAAGGAAGAAAATAAGAATAAAGTAAATTTGATTTGCCAAGTTCTTAGTAGGAATAAAGATTCACACCTTGATAGTTGAATAAGAATTCACTATTAGAATTTTTCTTCATTACAATTTAATTGTATTTCTCAACAAATTCTTAAATCATTAGAATAGTTCTACTAGTTGACAACAAAAAGCTCATCTCAATTAAAGTAGTAGGAGACAATAAAATGTCGTTTTATTTATGCTGGATATGGTGTTTTTGTTACCATAAGAGAAATTCAATTTCTCCAGACTTTATTATTAAATAATCCATAGAATATAAATGATTTTAATGATAAGACATGTTTTCAAAACATGTTTAAAAACATGTTCAGCTTTAGATAAATACATTTTTTAGTGTGCTCAAAGTTAACACATTTGAATACTAAACTGAGAGAGTGTAAAGATTAATAAATCTAGAAAGAAAAACAAATTCTTTTCTCCTAAATGGATACTTGTATTTGGTAGTTATATGATAATTATAGGTAATTCTCTAAGAGTTAGAGTTAAATTACTATTACCTGTTAAAATTCTTGTCTTTTATGCAATAGTGTCATTAAACCCTTTTAGAGAAGGCCATCTAGCCAAAGAATCCATTAGGCTTATGCATTTTGTCCCAAGTGGTCTAGTAACTGAAAGAGTAAGTCTAACATCGTAAATATGTCATCAATATGATTAATGCGTATTTATGAGTAAAAGTATCTTAATCTAATGCAACTTAAGTCTTATTTTTTTTAATGTTCAAAAGAAATTAGACTAAAGTTGAAATTATTTAAGCAAGTCTATTGTAATATTATGATCAAATTATAATGATCAGTACAGGAAATTTATTGTATTATGCCTAATTGATAAAGATGAGATAAGATCTCAACTTAAAGCGTGACGAGATAGGAGAAATGTGCATTGTTTAAACTTAGTACATGTTAAGACTCACTAAGAACATGTAATAGAGATTGCCTTTTGAACATTATTTCCTCCAAGAAATGTTTGAGAAACAATTTTGGATTATGAAAATATTGTAAAACAGGTTTACAACATTTCAGTATTTAGGTAAATTGAGATACTTGTGTCAAAACAAATCCTTGGCAAAATAAATGTTCAAAAGTACACCTAAATATAGGTAGTTCTAGAGGAGTTTGTAAAATGGCATTTTGTGCAGTTCAAAATAAAATAATGCATTTGTGTGACATATGCTGGTTTTTATTAAGAATGTCAAAATAAAAGGTTGCAGACCTGTAAATTGTTAAGTTGTGTTGATTAACTAAT
This sequence comes from Benincasa hispida, assembly GCF_009727055.1. Lineage (NCBI taxonomy): Eukaryota > Viridiplantae > Streptophyta > Magnoliopsida > Cucurbitales > Cucurbitaceae > Benincasa > Benincasa hispida. Next base: position 24,138,664 of record NC_052355.1, on the reverse strand, counting down.
TCCATGTAAAACCACCTAATAGTTAATAAGTGTTGTAAACCATTTATTTTCATTTAAAAGTCAATTTCTAATTGTCAACCAAATAAGTCTTCATCGTAGTGGGAGAGTTATGGATAACTCAACCTTTATACAAGCTGACTTAAAATCGATATTGTTATATTAGATGACAAGATGAAAAATTATAAATCTCAAAGTAGTGAGAACGTTATGAGACGGCTCAATCTATGCTATGGCTTATTGGAAGTCAAAGTTGTCACAATGGATGACAAGAATTGAAGGAGGTTGACAAAAAGTAATCATGTCAAAGTCATAAAATTTGAGATAAAATAGTGTACTTAATCTCAATCACTTTCTGTAGATTTTCATTGATGGGGTCAAACCCAGAGGATATGAATGGATTTACAAAAAGAAGAGCTAAAAGTGTAAAATTTGGAGATAGAGATATTCAAAGTAAGACTTTTAGCGTAAGGTGAAAATCAACACTGGAACTGGTGGGTGAAAATAGACTGTGAATCAATTTTTTTTAACTAGTTTCTATAATAGAGTCTTTATGCATAATTTGATTCATTTTTGCAAATGAAATGTGTGAAAATTAATAATCTATTTTACGAAAAAAAAAAGTTCAATGCATCTACACAAATTTGAGAACATTTCAAAGATTAAATGCAAAAGGTTCGCAAAATTGTGATGTTCATTTGAGAAATCAATTTTACTATTAGGATCTTTGAGAATAAGGATTTTACATAGTATCATACCCCATGACTTTGATCGATGACATTATTGTTGTACAGAAAAGAAAATAAAAAGTGGGTATTTATCTATTGTATATTGATATTTACTCATTATAAATGAAATATATATCATTTTGAAAGTTTGACTATTTAACCAATTTTAAATAGTTGATTTAAAATGATTTTGTATATTAAATATCCACATAGAGATATTGAGGACATAATGTTACGTTTGTCTCATGCATCTTATGTTTACAAAGTTGTTGTTTGATGTTCGATGCAATAACTTTAGATGGAATGGTAAAGTACTGTTCTACAATGAAGTTGACATGTCTAAGGGAAAAGTTTCCTAAGACACCTCAAGTTAGGGGTGTTCAATTAACTTGACAACCCGAACTACCCACCCAAAATGTAGGGTTGGGTCCAGCTAATTTTGTTCTTGGGTTGAGTTGGACTTAAAGGAACTCTTATTCAAGAGTACCTACGAGCAGAAGCGGATCTTTTCAATTCATTGTGACAGAATTTTCACATATACATTCAAACATACTAATATGCATTCCTAATGCTAAATTACTAACATGCCCAAAGGAACGATAAATAAGAGATCGATAGATCATACCAGTTGAAGACTTTTCCTTCACAGCAAATCTCGCTATCGCTGGAATGGCAAGCTATCATTGTGCAAATCCAAATCGTCTACCTCGAACAGTCTTCACACGAACAGAAGGAAACGGGGACGACACCACCACTCAGAGCTATAAGTATTCTTGGAGTGAGAATCCAAAGGGTAGGTTTTGTTCGGATTTGGTAGAGGGGAGGAGGAAGGGAGATCGTATACAACGATCAAGCAAGTGGGAAAGGTTCGTCTATTGTATTGCCAAAATGCTTGATCGTTTAGGTGAAGTATACGATCGTGTAGGAAAAGGTGAACGATCATCTAAACGACCGTATAGGAAAAGCTAAGCGATCGTCTATACGATCGTTTAGTAAATATCGGGCGCTAAACGATCGCCTAGAAAAAGGTAAACGATCGTTTAGTAAATAGTGCAGGTGTAAGCATTAAGCAATCGCTCAACACTATCGTATAGGTAAGCGATTGTTCAGCACTATCGTATAGACACTGATTTTACTAAGCTATGACACAGTTCAACACTATGTCATGCATACAGTACTTAACACACCGTGAGCTATTTAAGCGTCTCAAAGCGATTCTTCAACTTACTTATCCGTTATGAAAATAGAAGAGACGCCGACCTATTATCCTTTAACCGGTCCAATTAATAGACAATGAATATAATCACATTATATTCATAACATATGGATTAATATCATATATTAACCATAGTATTTTTTCTCCACTAGATATAAATCATATTTATATCCAATTTCCTCCAAATTAATGTATCTCATACATAAATTTAATTATATCATATTTAATTAACTCGTTCAATTATATCATATATAATTGAACTCCCTCTTGTCAATTTGAACATTTTTTAATAAAGTTTGGTTTCAAAAAACAACTTTTTGTCTTTTGAAATTAAAAAAAAAAAAAAAAAAAAAAAAAACAAATCCAAGTAGTTCACATTAAACTCTTTAATGGACTGGCCTTAGTTTTGCATGCATGCATCAAATCTATCTAAATTACCTTTCCAGGTAGTTCCCAGGTAATGGATGTTTTTT
>NC_052355.1:24128924-24135978 GCF_009727055.1 Benincasa hispida | reverse complement strand
CCCCTAATTTAAACGCTTATAATATAACGTTTATAAAATAAAGCAATACATAAGATATAACCCTATACTCTATATGGTGCATGGCATTGCATCTTAATGTAAATTAAAACATGCTTCTCTAAATTATAACACTATAATAAGAAATATGCATGACCTTAAGTGGATTTATCTTATTGTGCTCCATATGACATTATTAAAACTATATATCGCATGTAATATATAGAAGTTAATGGACCGGATGAGCATTTACAACCGGATGAAATAACCCTACTATACATTTTCATCGAGCAATGTCAGGGAACTGGCTGAACGCCTGGTGCTCACGTGTTGAAATGCGTAGGAGACGTCGTCTAGTGCGACTAGACGTAGAGCAATTTACGGACCTGTAACGACGACAAGCAATGAGCTTTTGTCTTGCGACTCGCTTCAATGCGGGACAGGTAAACGATTACTAGTTTCTAACGCGTCTTTGGTCATACTAAACTAAGCTTGCTGACCAAACATTCGTTAGTGCGATCACTTAACGCCGTCAGGTCAAGATTTACCTGCTGTTACTAAGCGATTCGTTTAGTCCATTACTAGCGATGAGCTTGCTGACCCAAACGTGCATCTATGTGATCATCTTAATGCGGTGTCGGCCGTTAACCGGATTCTTACTTCTTTACTAAGCCGATCGTTTTAGTATTTACTCAAGCGTCGTTAGTTATTACTAAGCATAAGTTTGGCTGACAATGATCACTTGCGTATCACTAACAGTCCGTCAGGAACGATTTCCTGCGTATAAGCATCTAGTCAGTTACTAGCCGAGAGCTTGTTTGCCCTTGGGGAATTGATGTAATTCCTTTTTAGCTTTTCCCAGCTACCCAAACTAGAATCCCCAATGGTGGATTTGATTCTGCCTTCATTCGCACCCATAGAATCAAAAGGGACCGCCCTTAATGCAGGATTCCCAGTCACCAGGATTGAATCATGTTACCTTAATGTCATCCTAGTGATGTGAGTCTCAGTTATGATTACGTGTTATGATAACGAGGACTTAACACTTCATCGTCAGGTCTTATACCCACTTATATTAGGACGCCCCAGCTAACATGTCCCCTACACGATGATACAGGTCAGACCATTGTGTCATCACACACTTGTGACACCATTCCACAAAGCGGGTTACGCTCCGTATAGCATTACCAGATGAAGGTTCCTCTATTTCATATAAACTACAGACCATTTTGTATCACTCAAACATGATCCACTTTGTATGTCACCATATCTATGCCTAATACTAAAAACAGGGATAATTAAATTACTTAGGTTGTGGTATAAATCTAATGTAGCAAGTCAGTTTGTGAAATAATATCATTTCTATATTATTACATTCATAAGTGTTCGTACAAGTTGTTTTACAAACTAGACACGAGATTTAGGGCACAACCCAACAGACAATGTAACTACAGGGGAAAAAAGGTACATTGGCCACTGTACTTACGAGCATCTTATGAAGGTCATCGTACTGATGATTGGTTTATCCAATGGACATGAAAATTATCTATGATAAAGAAGAGTTTCAATCTGTCGTCTTTAGTGGAATGCTGATAGCTTTAACGATTGGTGATCGTGCTAAAGAGATATTAGTCAGTTATTTCACGTACCGTTGGAGCTCTACTACCAGAAGTCCCTGGTAGCTTGGATACAGTTTGCGAATCGTTTTAATCAGTTTGATGACTTAGATCATAATCAGTAGTCGGATTGTCTAGGTTAATAAACCCCTAGGTAGAACATTCAGTGAGAGGTTCTTAGGGCATTTGATGCCTCATTTTCACCTCTCACGTTTCTCCCTCATAGTCCACACCGTGAGATCTACCCTCGGCCTCAAGGCACCTTTGGTGTGTCCCCCCAACGGATAGTGTTTGGGTAGGTCAATATCAAGGTGGATGGAGAAAGTGTTCATAGTAAGTGGGAGCGGGAAGTGCGATAGCATATCCCTCGGTTTCATTCGTTAGATCGAATAAAGTTTCTACGTATCGCCTCGTGGCACCTTAGGTGTGTCCCCATATAGGATGGCTGTTTTGCACGTTTCTTTATTTGATCTCTTGTAGGAGGATAAGGTTACTTAGTCTCTTGTCCTAATCTGTCTTTTCCTTATGGTGAACGCATTAGGGCGGAACTCTGGGGCCGAAAACGAGGGATTACACTTACGCTGGATTGTTAAGGGTTAACTATTTTGGACCGAACAAATGGTGGCTATTAGGTTTAGTTCCAAGAGTTAGTTCTGCCTAATGGTTGAGATTGTCTCATCCTAGTGAAGAGCCATCCGATCACTCCACCGGTTACGTTTGTCCTGCCTCACTAGAGCATCATTGCAAAATAGAAGTCTTTTCACTTAGGGTACTTGGAATCTGTTTTACTAAAAATTGATTGGTTAATTAAAATGTGGTTTTTGCAAAGTATTATAAAAGGTTATTCGTCTTTTTTCAGCAACGTTTTTAATGGCTTCAGCCACTATCAATTTACTAAGCGCCGAAAAACTAAATGGCCTAGACTATTCAAGTTGGAATTATATGCTCACGACGATACTCATCATCGAGGATCTCAAGTTTGTCCTTACAGAGGAATGTCCTTCTATTCCACCTCAGGACATTACTTGAAATGTTCGGGCGGCGTACGAGCGTTCAACACAGGAAAACGAGAAGGCCCGAGCCTATATTCTGGCCAATCTTAATGACGTGTTTGCCAAGAAACATGGGTCCATGGTCTCAGCACGTGAGATCATGGAGTCCTTACAGGGAATTTTCGGACAACCGTCTGAATAGCTCAAGCATGAGGCTCTGAAACGTATCTTCAGCTCCAAAATAAAGGAAGGCACCTCTGTTTATGAACACGTGCTGAAAATGATGGTCCACTTTAGCATGGCGGAGATGAATGAGTCTAAAATCGATGAGGGCAGTCAGGTTAGCATTATCCTGCATTCATTGTCGAAGAGCTTCCTCCACTTTGTTAGCAATTTGATTCTTAACAAAGTGGACTACTCCCTTACCACTCTCTTCAAAAAGTTACAGACTTACCAATCCTTGCTGAAAAATAAGGAGAAAAAAAGGAGGTGAGGCAAATGTTGTCTCGTCCTCTAAAAAGTTCTATCAAGATTCGACCTCAGGAACAAAGTCTGCACCTTCAACTTCTAACTCTGAAAAAAGGAAGAAGAATAAGGGTGATAAAGGGAAAGGGAATGCGCCTGCTAACCCACCACCTGTCGCCCAGAAGAAGCGTCCACCGCCGATTGGAAAAGAAAAATGTTTCCACTGTAACCAGGACGGACACTGGAAGAAGAATTGTCCTCGTTATCTGGAAGAAAAGAAGGCTGCCAAGGCAAAAAAAGGGGATTAGATCCTGGCAACAGTTGAAGGCTGGTGACGAGACACGGCATCTCAGCTGTGGTAGTAGGAGACATCCAATTTACTTTACATAATAGGTTTCTTATATTAAAAGATGTCTTTGTAGTTCCTGAACTATAAAGGAACCTTAGTTCTGTAAAGTGTATGTTATAATACAATTATACTATTTCTTTTAAATTGAATAAAGAGTTTATTCGTAAGGATGGTGTTAAAATTTGTACAGCTAAACTGGAAAATAACTTGTATGTCGTAAGACCTTTAGCCTTAAGTTCCCTCCATAACATAGAGATGTTTAAATCCATCGTAACTCAATCTAAATGCCAACGAATTTCTCCAGAACCTTGTTGGACATGGTTCGTTCGATGATGAGTTACGCTTCCTTACTAGACTCGTTTTGGGGTTTTGCAGTGGGGACTGCGGTATACATTCTCAACTATGTTCCTTCTAAGAGGTTACAAGATCACCTCTGGAGTTGTGGAACGGGCGTAAAGCTAGTTTACGTCACTTCCGCATATGGGGTTACCTAGCACATGTGCTTAAGGCAAATCCCAAGAAGTTGGAATCACGATCAAGGTTGTGCCTCTTTGTAGGCTACCCCAAAGGTACACGAGGAGGTTACTTTTATGATCCGTCTGAAATCAAGGTGTTTGTTTCCACGAACGCTACTTTCCTAGAGGAGAATCATATCAGGGATCACAGTCCACGTAGTAAAGTCGTATTAAGTGAGCTTTCCAAAGAAACTACTGAAGCTTCAACAAGAGTTGTTGAAAGATCTGCTTCATCAACCAGAATTGTTGATGATAGTTCACCTGGTAGGTCGGTTCCACCTCAAGAATTGAGGGAACCTCGATGAAATGGGAGGGTTACGAACCCGCCTAATCGTTATCTGGGTTTCACGGAAATCCTAGCTATGGTGACAAATGGCGACGTTGAGGATCCATTGTCCTATAAAAAGGCAATGAAGGATGTTAACCGGGATGAATGGGTCAAAGCCATGAATCTCGAGATGGAGTCAATATACTTTAACTTGGTATGGGATCTTGAGATCAGCCTGATGAGGCTCTATAAGTTGTAAATGGATCTACAAGCACAAACGGGATGCTGATGGGAATGTGCAAACCTTCAAGGCTTGACTTGTGGAAAAGGGTTATACCCAAGTGGAGGAAGTCAACTATGAGAAGACTTTCTCACATGTTGCCATGTTAAAGTCGATCTGCATGATAATGCATCAAGGTGACGTGATCGTCATGAAGATCGCCTCAGAGAAAAATGTTGCTTCGTTTACAAAGGCTCTCACGGCTACAATGTTTGAGGGTCACCTTCAGAGCATGGGTCTATGGGACCGCCCGCGGCTGGACTAGGGCAAGTGGGAGATTTTGTTGCACTGGGTTTTTATGCCCTAGTTTATTGTTTTTATGCCCGACTACAATGTTTGAGGGTCACCTGTTTATGCCCTAAAGTCTCGTGTCCAGTAGTTTGTAAACAACTTTGTATGAACACTTGTGATATATAATATAAATGATATTTACTTCACTACTTGACTTTGCACATTTAGATTTTACCACAAACAAATAAACTTAATATCTCTGGTTATTTGTGTGTAACTTAAGCATGTATGTGGTGACATACAAGTGGATCATGTCTTGAGTGATAACCAAATTGTCTGTAATATATGGATATAGGAGGGAAACCTTATCCTGGTAATGCTACGGATGCGGCCCACTTTGTGGAATGGTTACAAGTGTTGTGACTTGTCACAGATGATCTAATCCTGATCATTCGTGTAGGGGACATACGAGCGGGGGCGTTCTATACAAAGAGTTTGTATAAGACCTAACCACGAAGTGTTAACGTCTTGTTATATTACACCGTTCATAACTGAGACTTCACTTCACTAGGATGACCATAGGTAACATGACCTCAATCCTGAGTGAGTTGGGAAATCCTGCCATTGAGGGCGGTCTTTTGATTTGCATGGGTGCGAGTGGCCAGAACGCCGACTCAAACCTACCATTTTGGGGATTCGTCTGATTTGGGAGCTAGGAACTCAGCTTCACAAGATTGAATTCACTCTTTCCCCAGGCAGGGGTAAATAGATAGATAGCTCTCTTAAGGGTTGAATTCAGGGCTTGAACGATGTGGCGCCACACACATTCTCATGGCCCGAAAGGTGTTCACACATAGGAGGACTATGTTGTATTGTTCATTAGAGGGATCAGTGGTACTTAAGGAGGAAGATGTAATTACAGGGGTAAAACGGTAAATTGGCCTACTATAATTACGAGCATCTGTGAAGGGTCATCATACTGATGATTGGCTGGAGCGTTTTGACGCTCCGAACGTGAGGCGTGCACGGAGTGGAAGTTCCAGTTCGTGGCTTCAAGTGCTCGAAGTGGTAGTTTCAAGCAGTTTTTGAATTTTAATTATTAATTTCTAATAATTAATTGTATTTATTTGATGTTTATTAATTAAATTAATATAAATGTTATATTAATTTAATTCATGTATAGGATGCCAATTTTGTTTCATTATTGCTTTTAATATTTATTATACATGTGATGTATGAATTATTTATTATATTGCATAGTATATGTCATATAGTATAAAAATCCTATCATAGGATAAACATTATTTCATGCATCATTTTAATATAAGTGTTATATTATATAGTTTGCATGATTTAATTAAGCATGCTCATGCATCATATCTAATATAATTGTCATGTTATATGATTGCATGCATTCATAATATATCCATGCATCATTTTATATTATAAGTGTTATAATATATAGTATGGATGGATGGATGAGTGTTATGTTATTTTCACTACTTTACTATATAATTGTTATGTATGTTGTAATGAAAATGAAGATGCAAGAGCATGACACCATTTTAGTAAAATTATAATTGTTATAATTTTTTAAAGTATGTCATTAGATGCATGTATAGGTTTTAGTTATTTCATTAATTCTTTATAAGTGTTATAGGTGTAAAGAAATTAGAATTAAAATCTATAATAAAAGGTTGCATGCAAACATAGGTTAGAATTAATTTTAAATGGTTTAAAATTAATTTCTTTTAGACCTATGTTAACAATATTTCTAATACGATTAAAAATAAGTTTAATCTTTTAATTTCCATTTAATATGATTAAATTGGATTAAATAAAATAGTAAATTTATAATATAATTGTCTATAAGAGACCTTTGTTTAAGGAATGTTCTGTCTGAGGTTGGGGTATTTAAGCTTATGGAAACAGAACACTCCTACTTGGAAGGTGAATTAGACAATAATGTTATAAGCATGCAATAGATGATTAGGTTTATTAAAATGTTTAATAAACAATAATCATATATTGTTAAACTCTCCAATATAAGAGTTACATTGGGTCAATTTAACAATTCACTTAGATAAATTTATTGGCCAAATTTACCTAAACAATGAACCCTCATTTGTAAAATACTTAGTGGAAGGGAAAAGATGTATATGATATGTCATTTTTTTTTACTCATGTTCTCTCTAAAAGTTCACACCGTAAGACTCATGATCGACCTTGAGGCGCCCTGGAGCGTCCCCCTTTGGATGGTGTTTGCATGGATCAATGTCAAGGTGAATGAAGAAAGTATTTATAGTAAGTGGGAGAAGGATATGTGTCAATATATCCTACC
>NC_052355.1:24044322-24127063 GCF_009727055.1 Benincasa hispida | reverse complement strand
TGCCTGCGCATATCTACACGATCGTCTAGCACATCGCTTAGCTCTGTGCATATGTTATACGATCGTTTACATCGTTTAGCTCCCCGTATTGCTACAACGATCGTCCAGCGCCCACCTACATGATCGCCTACCTCATCGTGTAGTGCACCCATTTGCTACATGATCGTCTACCCAACGCCTTGCGCTCAACATTTCTCTTTCACTACTCTTGCTCACGCATACCCAACGTAGGAGCAACTCTTGGTAACGCCTCTTGCCAATACTTCAACAAATGTATCATATACAACAAAACCATTAATCAAATCGAATTTCAAAGGCCATAGACACATAAAAAGTAGGCCCAAATCTAGGAACAGAGAGACATATTGAAGTGAAACCACAGCTGGCTTTCATTAAGAAATTTACAAAAACAGTCCAGAGGCGTAACTTAAGAAAAAAAATTGCTGTGAGTTTAAGAGAGGAAAGAGATGAAGAGCATACTGATCTGGACGAATGACTAATGACAAACTTCAGATCTGGACTCCAGATTGAACGAAGAACGACAGCACACGGATCAGCGTGTCTGCTCATCATCTAGTGTAGCACGGCTATCGTTTAGCACTCATGCCCATCGCGTAGCGCCATCATGTAGTCTATTGCTTAGCGCCTGTGCATTTGCTATACGATCGTCCAGCGGCCGCCTACACGATCTTCCAACGCCCACACATCTGCTATATGATCATCCAGCGCCCGCCTACACGATCGTCTAATGCTAAGAGGAAAGTTGAGAGGTGTAACATTGAGACATTTACACAAACAGTTGAGAGGCGTAACATAAGAACAAAAATTGTTTTGAGTTTAAGAGAGGAAGAGAAGAAGAGTATATTGATCTAGACAAACGACGAACGACAAACTTCAAATCTTCAAGATCTAAAATTTAGATCGAACGACGGCACACAGATCTGGGTGACTTCAGATCTGGACTTCAAATCCGAGCGACTGGGTGTGGCGGCGCGAGTTGCACGATGAACAAACCTGCACAGAAGCCAGATCTACACCACGACAAACCTGCACGGATTGCATGGCGGCGCGGGTTACGCTACCCATTGGCAAGGGTTTGGAAGAGAGAAGTGAGAAAGAAAAGGGTCTGAAGAGGGAAGTGTGAGAATGAAAGGAAAAAGAAAATAGGGGGAGGGTGAAAAGGGAAAAATTAAGCGGGTCTTTAATGTCGGTTTAAAAACCGACATTAAAGGTACCCTTACCATGTCGGTTTAAAATCGACATTAAAGATCCGCTTTTTTAAAAAAAAACAAAAACCGACATTAAACATCTGATTTCACTTTTTTCAACCGATATTAATTAGATGATCGTATAGCAGATGCGCGGGCGCTAGACGATCGTGTAGGCGGGCGCTGGACGATCGTATAGTAGATGCACGGGCTCTAAGTGATAAACTACACGATGGCGCTACGCGATGGGTATGAGCGCTAGACGATAGCCGTGCTACGCTAGACGATAAGCAGACATGCTACACGATAGGCAGAATGCTAAGCGATAGGCGAATGCGTTAGACAATAAGGCATCGACGCTAAATGATGGAGGTAAACGATGGGTGCGGTAGCTAAACGATAGCCTATGCGCAAGATCATTTACTAAACGATTGAGCTACATGATGGGTCGTTGGAGCTAAGCGATAGATACAAGAACTAAACGATTGATTGGCTTGAAAACATGTGCATTATGCTAACTAAATACACTAAAAGAATGTTTGACTCACAGTTTTAATAAGTTTTAATTGATTACTCACAGTTTTAAAAAGAAGATTATCTCATTTATTCAACTATTGAGTTTTCTTATTTTGCAGGTGCAACAAAGGAGTAAAGATTTGGTATCGCAACCTCTTTATGCTTTTACTTGGGGAACTCTAATAAAGAATTTTGCCTTGAATGTACCATTTATATACATTCCCAATAAACACGGTTAGTTAAATATGAATTCTGATCACATTTTCACTTTCAATCCTTTGTCTTAAACCTTTTTTGTTTGTGATCCTTTGAACAATAGTGGTCAGACAAAGATACCTATAACCAGACACTGTTGAAGCTGGGGGGTCTGTTCAAAAAGAATTATGAAGGGATCCATACTTACCAAGTGGAGAGGGACAGTAAACTCATAATGTTTGTATTACTTGTAATTTGTGTTTTCAAGGGCTGAATTATTGTACAAACTTTTAAATTATAATTTTATAGCAGAATTTGCGGATTAAATATTATAGATTTGCAATCCATACATAAATAATAAACACGGTTTGTACTATATACGAATAAGAATTATTTTGGTGTAACAATTGGTTAAGAATGTCTCAATCCAGTAAAAGAATGGTTGACCACCCTTTGGTGGCTTTTATTCTAACTCGATGGAATATTATGACAATAAAAATTTTGAATAAAATTCAATGAGGTTCATATTAAATCTATTGGGTTTATTCTTTTAATTTCTATGTTGAATTAGAATGGATAGTAGATTGTATATAGTCAATTAAGATGTTTTATATAATTCAAAATTATGTCATTTTCTTTCAAGGTTTTAATTTTTTTAATTACCGATATAAGTCAAAAGGTTTGATAAATATGTTATTCTGAAAAGCCATCAACACATAATGGCAGTATACTTTTGTCTTTTATTTGGAAAATGTTCTTAAAATGAATTGTTGACAATTCATGAAGTGTTCATGAATAATCTTTGCAGTGGTAGCTTACTTTATTGTCTAGATAACATATTATGTTTTTGGACTATAATATAAAGTCATGATGAAACATATTGTATGTTGGAGTAGTGGAAAGCTATATGACCTCCAAAGTTAAGTATTATCTGAGTCCAAGGAAATCATAATGACTAGAGCTAACGAGGGAAATGTTTCCAAATTAGTTTGGAATGTCACGTGATGAGGAATTTTAGAAATACCTCAAAAGGAAGAAAATAAGAATATGAAAATTTGATTTAATAAGTTTTGGGTGGAGAATACAGATTCACACCTTGATAGTTGAATAATGATTCACTATCAGAATTTTTCTTCATTACAATTAGATTGTAAATCTTGGCGAATACTTAATTAAATGGAATAGTTCTACTAGTTGGCAACGAAAAGCTCATCTCAGTTAAAATAGTGGGAGACATTAAAATATTGTTCATTTATGCTGAATATGGTGCTTTTATCACCATAAGAGAAATTCAATTTCTCTATACGTTATTACTAAACATTTCATAGAGTATAAATAGTTTTAGTGATAAAAACATATTTTCAAAAGTTGTTCTAAAAATATGTTCAATTTTAAATAAATACATTTTTGCGTGTTAAATTAAAATGTTGTTTATTTATGCTCAATATAGTGCTTTTAATCACCATAGGCAAAATTCAATTTCTCCAAACTTTATCATTAAATATTTCATAGAGTATGAATGGTTTTAGTAATAAGGCATGCTTTCAAAAGTTGTTTTGAAAATATGTTCAGCTTTAAATAAATACATTTTCTATGTGTTAAAGATTCACATCTGTATATTAAACTAAGAGAATATAAGAATTAATGAATCCAGAAAGAAAGAAATATTTTATTCTCCTATTGGGATACATGTCTTTGGCTTTTAAATGACACTTAAGGTAACCCTCTAAGAGTTAGAGTTGAATTATTATTACTTGTTAAAGTCTTGTTTTTATGCAGGTGTGTCATTGAAACTTTAATAGATAAGGTTACTTGGCCAATGTCGAACTTTAGGTGTGTCATTAAAATTTTATTATATAAGGTTACTTGGCCAATGTCGAACTTTCTTTGACCCAGGTGGTCTTATGATTGAAAGCATAAGTCTGACTTCATAAATAAATCATTAATATGATTGATGAGTATTTATGAATAAATGTATCTTATTCTAATGCAACTTAAGTCTTACTTTCTTTGAAATGTTCAAAAGAAATTAGACTAAGTTTAAGTCATTTAGGAAAGCGTATTGTAATCTTATGATCAAATCATAATGATCAGTTTGGGATATTTATTGTACTAAGCCTAATTGATAGAGATGAGATGAGATCTCAACTTTGAGCGTTAGGTACAACTTGGTACATTTTAGGTATTTTGTTAAACATAGTCCTAATCTTTTAAAATTACACTGATGCCTGACTCCACTAAGGATATGCAATGGAGATTGTAATTTTGAACGTTATTTCCTCCAAAATGTTTGCAAAACAATGATAGATTATGAAGGTGTTGTAAAACAAACTCTTGATGAAATAAATGTTCAAAAGTATACCTAGATGTAGGCAGTTCTTGAGGAGTCAATAAATGGTCTTTCGGACAGTCCAAAGTAAAGTGATGTATTTATATGACAAAGACTAATTTATTTGGAAAGTAAAAGATTGCAAACCTGTAACTCAAGCTATGTTAATGAATTAATTTCAAGTAAAACCATGTAATAGTCAACAAGTATTGTTTACCGTTTATTTTTATTTAAACGTCATTTTTTAATTGTCAAACAGATAAATCTGCATCACAGTGGGAGAGTTATGAGATAAATCAACCTCTGTAAATGCTTACTTGAAGTCTTTATTGTCATATAAGATGACAAGATGAAAACTTATAAACCTTATAGTAGTGAGCGAGTTATGCGATGATTCAACCTTCACTGTTACTTATTGGAAGTCAAAGGTGTCATGATGAATGAAAAGAATTGAAGGAGGTTAACAAAGAGATATTTTGTTAAAGTCAAAATTGAGATAAAGTAGTATACTTAATCAACTTTTTGTAGATTTTCGTTGATGAGGGCAACCTCAAAGGATATAAATAGATTTACAAAAAGGAGACTTGCAAGTGTAGTACTTGGAGATAGATGTTCGGAGCTAAATGGATGCCGTTAGTTCTAAATAACCCGAACCAAACAAAGTCTATAATTCACCTAACCTACATCTTATACTAACACGTAGTATAAGTGGCAAGCACGAGGTCGATCCACAGGGAAGGCTTGTTTAATCTTTTCTTAAGCTAAGTTTGACTATAAAAGCAATAAAACGGGGAGTTTTGTTTAAAATAGAAACATACCTAAAATCAAGAAACAAAGGATGAATGTAAACAAGTATAGAACAATCTTGCTCCTAATTCAAGTTAGATGTTCAATGCAATTTTTATCATCGAATTTTACAAATTAAATTCACAATCGAATTATGCTCGCAACTACTTACTTAACTCGATTAAGCTAGCCTCTACTCAACTAGCAATAACCTAGTCAAGAGAGCATCCTAAACATTGATTAAGGTTGGATAGGCCTAACCTTATTCAACCTACATGCTTCTACCTCTATTAGGTTTGATAGCGGCCATATAGAAAAGAAAACATGTGCATTAAATTTTAGGATTCAATTGCGCCAATTAATCGTCAAGATAGCTTATTCAATTAACCAAATTTTCTCCAATCTAGTAATTAATGCATTCTAAGAGTAGAACACACAATTACTATTGCCTCTTGTAGATCTTGGCTAGGCATTCTATCGAACACATTGAAAGCAATGCATTCAATCATGATTGTGACAAAACCAAGCATCTAGGCTATACATGCTCAAGATATAGATCATTCAACATGCTTCAAGAACAAAAAAAAAAAAAAAAGAGAGAGAGAGAGAGTAAAAAATACTCAATTCAGATTGCAAATGATAAAGAAAAAGAGAAAACTCAAAAGAATTACAATAACCCTTGAAATTAGAAACAAGATTTAACAACTACTTCATAAACTCATAGACAAATTCATAAAGAATTACAAAAATATTGCTTACAATAAAAAAGAAAATCAAAATCTAACCTAAATGGGAATCAAAATTATCCAAGAGATGAAATGATACAGAGAGAAATCCCAGCCTCCATAAGAATCGTGCTTCTTTTTGCAAAAATGAAAGAAAAGATATTTATATTAGCAGGGTAGCGTCACGACGCTGAGGCTAGCGTTGTAATGCTAAATCGTAAAAATGGCCAAGAAGCATTGAGCTTGAGTTGTGACGCTGCCCTCGATGTTGGGTTGTGCAAGGCGCCCGCGCGGACAGTATGTCAAAATCCAAAGTGTTGCAAAACTGTTGGGAGTGTTGCAATGTTGCCCTGTTTTGCAGCAAAAGGATGCGTTCTGTCTTCAAGCATTGCTCGACGCTTCTGGGAGAGTTATGACACTCAGTTTGATGGCATTTTGGTAATATCTTTGATTCTCTTCAACTTTCTTAATTTTTTGGTCAATTTTCGATCATTTTTAGCTCAATTTCTCAGAATGACTCTTAATCGCTCCCGAGACCGTTTTACCTACAAAATGAGTATTAAAAGCAAAAAAATAACACAATGTTGAAGGAATTAATGTAGAAAATATACATCTCTTAAAAACCTATCAATAGAGATCTTTAAAGTAAGACTCTTGACGTCATATGAAAACCAGTGCTAAAACTGTTGGGTGAAAATGGATTGTGAGTCAATTTTTGAACTAGCTTTTATAATAGAGTTTTTATGCATTATTTAATTCATTGTTGCATATTAGGTATATAAAAATGAATAATTTATTTTATAAAAAGAAGTTCAATGCATCTACACAGTTCTTAAGAAAGGTTTCAAAGATTTAATTGCAAAAAGCTTGCAAAATTGGTTCATTTGAGAAATAAATTTCACAATTGGAATATTTGAGAATAAGAATTTTGATATAGTATCATAACCAATGACTTTGAACGATGACGATATTCTTGTATAGACAAAAAAAAATGAAACGTGTGTATTTATCTGTTTTATATTGATATTTGTTCATTATGAATGAAGTGGAAATCAATATGAGAGTTTGACTATTTAAACAATTTTCAAATAGTTGATTTGAAGTATTTTTGTATATTAAAAGTGAAGGACTATGAGGTCCGAAGCGGAAGCAGGATCGTATCCCAAATTCAATTTTCACAGTGAATTAAAATTATAAAAGATATAATTATGCATTCTAATTAAAAACTACAATATACTAAAAAACAAATAGAGAATAGGAGAAAGGGTTTTAAGTCATACTAACCCTTGAAGCCAAATAATTTTTCACGAAATCCTCTCGATCACGAACCCTTCGATCTTCTTGGAGTACAAATGCCGATAAGGAAACCCAATCCAATCTTGAACATTACGAATTAAGAAACCTCTGTATTCTCCTTAGGGTCAGAAATTGAGCAAGAGTGATGGGCTTTGCTCTTAAATTTGGTCGAAAGAAAGAAAATTTGAGAAGAATTTTCTTTTGTTCTCTAAAGAGAGTAGTTGGGAGAGTAGTAGATCAATCGAAAAAGCACACACACAGACCTTTTGTGTATTTTATTTATTTATTATTATTATTATTTTTTTTGCAGTGAAGAAGATGAAGATCCACACCAACCACCCAACCACATGTAAATTAGAGTAAATAACGGAGTGAAGTTATTTAATAACTCCCTTCTTTTAATTTAAATTCAAATTAAAATTAAATTTTAATTTAAATAATAATATACTAACTAATTTATTTATATGTTATATCAAATATAGCACATAACCTATAGTTTATATTATATAAAATACAATATAACCTATAGTTTGTAATTCTCTCAATAATTTATGGTATTTAATATAAATCAAATTTATATTAAATTTAATTATATGAATCTAATCTGTATAATCAATATTTGAATCATATTCAAATATTTATTTTATCTGAAATAAACTTTATATTATAATGTACCAAATACATTATATTAATTATATTATATAATTAATTTATATAATTATATCATATATAATTAANTTTCTTAAATGGAAAATTCTGATTCTAAGACTAATAAGAATCTTTCTATAAATATGCTTTGCGAACTTGATCTTGAATTATATAATTAATTTATATAATTATATCATATATAATTAATTTTCTCAATTAATTTAAATAATTCGAATTAATCCAAAATTAATTTGATTCTTAATTATCCCAATTAAGCTACAAAGGGATCTTATGAATCTATAGTTTGAAGCTCCAATGATACTTGATCAATAAATTAAACTATTTTAATTAAATTAATCAACTTCTATTAACTGCCAGTCACTTCACTAAAGACCTACAGCTGCACTTTTCGCACTACAAATATACTAGTGTCCATTGGATATGACCAATTAATAGTGCGATGATCCTTTACAAATTGCTCATAAGTATAACTAGGCCAAAATGACCGTTTTGCCCCTGTAGTTACACTTAACTTCTTAAGTACCACTGATCCCTTCAATGAACAATAAATCATAGTCCAATTATGACCAAACCCCTCTTCAGCTAGGAGAGGGTGTGATGCCACATTGTTCAAGCCCAAAATCAGCCATTGAGGGAGTAATTTCTTTATTTTCTCTAACTACAGAGAAAGAGTGAATTCCTTCTTGTGTAGCTGCATTCCTAGCTCCCCAATCAGACGAATCCCCAAAATGGTAGGCTTATTGAGTTGGTGAACTGACCACTCTCATCCATGTAAATCAAAGAACTGTCTTCATAGGCAAAGTTCACAACTCATTCAAGATTCAGGTCAAGTCACCTATGGTCATCCTAGAGAAATGTAAGTCTCTTCTATTAACGTTGTTATATAGTGAGACTATTCATTTCATGGTCCGGTTTTATACAATCTATTTTTATAGAATACCCACGCTCATATTTCTCCACATGAATGATTAGGATCAAATCATTTGTAGCACTTTATAACAATTGTAACAACTAAAAAGCTGGTCATATTCGTAGTGTCACAAGGATAAGATACCTAACCTTATTCATCTACTACAGACAGTTTAGGTTATCACTTAAACATGATCCACCTGTATATCTCCACATATATGTTTAAGTTACAGAAGATAATCTTAGATTTTAGTTTATTGGTTTTATGGGTTAATGCTACTAAATATCAAATAAAATGCTTCAAATTTTATTAGATAAATAAAATGTTTGTATAATAAAATTACAAAATACAAGGCCCACGAGATTTAGGGCATCAGCCCCAACAAAAAGTCCATATATAGATGTTTAGGATATGATGTTAAATTTGTCTCATGCATCTTACGTTTACAAAGTAGTTGTTAAATGTTCGATACAATTACTTCAATGGAATGGTAATGTACCATTCTACAATAAAATTGATATGTCTAAGGAAAAAGTTTCCTAAGATACCTCAAATGTTGAGGGGGTGTAAATCTTACATGAAACTTAATTAACATTTGATATATAATTGGTTAATTAAATTGGTAAAATTGATGGTATGACCATTGAGTTTTGAAAATTAAAATTTATTAATAATGAGATATAGGTGTATATAGTTTAAGATTTGATCTTTTACAGGATACCCTATTTCATATTAGATTTAGAGAAATTCGTGTTTTATCCTAGTTGGTGTATAGTCGATAAGGCAATTTTTGGTGTGTGAAGCAATAATTTGCATAAGTCAAGTGTGTCCTAAGATATTTGAAAGTTGTTTCAGATATAACTTAATCTATCCACTTTTATGAAATAATGTGGTGTAAGAATTGAGTTTGAGGACATATGTAACCACCAAGTTGTAGGAATAAAACAGAATAAGAGAACCATCTTGCTGGTGAACGGATGGTTTTTATTGACATAACAGTGTGAATTATATAAAAGGATTCTCTAGACTAAAGTGTGAGAGAATCTCCTAGACAGCCTGGGACTACGAGACATGTCTCTAGTGTGCTAAGGCAAGTGAGAGAGCATGTAGGATATAGGATATGCCCTAGGACACATGTCTTATTGGCTTACATTTCCTCGACTTGGGATGTATGCCCTAAAGCCTCGTAGTTATATGTTATTTGAATCAATGGTTGATTAGTTTTATATGCAATAATCCATTAACCAAAGATTCAAGATCACCTTATGTAACTTAAACTGTATGTGGAGACATACAAGTGGATCATGTTTAAATGATAATCTAAATGGTATATAGTATGTGGATAAGGTTGGGTGCCTTATCCTGGTAAAACTATTAATACATCCCGCTTTGTAGTTATTACAATTGTTGTAAAATACTACAAATGATCATTGATCATTCATGTGGAGATATGTGATGGGAGTATCTTATACAAAGAGTTTATACAAGACCGGACCATGAAATGCATAGTCTCTCTTTATAACACCGTTGTTGGAAAAAACTTACATTTCACTATGATGACTATAGGTGACTTGACCTGAATCCCGAGGGAATTGTGAACTGTTGCTTATGAGGGCAGTACTTTGATTTGTATGAGTGAGACTGGCCAGATTCTCTGATTTAATAAGCCTACCATTTTGGGGATTCACCTGATTGAGAAGCTAGGAATACAACTACACAAAAAGGAATTCGCTCCTTCCCTATTATTAGGGTAAGTAGATAAATTGTTCCCTAAAGAGTTGATTTCGGGACTTGAACAATGAGGCGCCTCACCCTCTCCTGGCCGGATAAGGGTTCAGTTATAGTTGGACTATGACTAATTATTCATTAGAGGGATCAGTGGTACTTAAGGAGTTAGATGTAATACTACAACAGTAAAACGATAATTTGATCCAGTTGTACTTACGAGCAATTTATGAAGGAGCAACGTACTGTTGATTAGTTATATCCAATGGACACAAAAATATATCTATAGTGCGAATAGTGCAATTGTTGGTCTTTAGTGGAGCGATCGATAGTTAATCAAGGCTGGTTAATTTAATTAATTAATCAAGTACTATTGGAGCTTTAATTTATAGGTCCATAAAGTCCCCTTGTTAGCTTATAAGGACTAATGAGAATCAAATTAATTTTGATTTAATTTGAATTGTTCAAATTATTTCAAGGAAATTAATTGTATGAGATACAATTAAATAATGTATGTTTATACATTACAAAGTATAGTGTATGTTGACACATTATATAGTTTTATGAGATAAATAAATATTTGAATATGATTCAAATATTATTTATATGAATATTGATTCATATAAAAACTATATGTTAAAATTAATATAAACATGATTCATATTAAATTTATATAGTTTTATGAGAGAAATAAATATTTGAATATAATTCATTATATGGATATGATTGATATAGAAACTATAAGTTAAAATTAATGTGAATATGATTCGTATTGCAACTATATTGTTATTTGAACATGATTCAAATACTGATTTATAAAAATGTAATTATATAAAAACTATAATTTATATTGTATGTGATATAATATAAACTATAGGTTATATGTTATATGTGATATAACATATAGTTTAATATTTATATATGTAGTAAGTTAGTTAATATATATTATATTATTATTAAAATTCAAAATTTTCTGAATTTGAATTTTAAAATTAAAAAGGGATGAAGTTATAACTCTCTCAACCCCCAACCTCCAAAAAATGTGAAAACAGAAGAGAGATGATCATCTTCTTCTTCATCCCTCTTTATATCTCTCTATGTGATTCTCTAAAAAAAAATCTCTCAAGCTCTCATTCTTCCCTTTTACCAAGATTGAGTGCAAGCACACGAAACTCTACATGATTCTCATCCATGAGAATAACAAGGAATTTCTCGTGGTGGTATCCCCTTCTTTGTTGTTGTGTTCGTGGTGTCAGGTTCGTGAGATCGGGAGAAGAAGACATGGTGTGGAGAGGAAGCGAGAATACGGAACTTTAAGGGTAAGTGATATATCTTTCCCCTCTTCTCTATTTTCATCACAATACAAGCATGCTTAGTTTATTATGTTTATCCTTGTGTTTCCATCGCTTTGAATTATTCTATAAAACGAAATTAAAAGACAACGACATCCAATTACTTCTGCTGCGGGGAATTCCAATCCCTTCAATATTAATTAAATATATGACACTTAATTAATTGATATTAATTAATTTGAATTTAATTAAATTAAATTAAGTAGGATTTAATTTAATATTAAATTAGATATTAATGTTGATTCCTCAGTAGTTAGCAAGGGAGTTGACGTGAAGTTGAGGGGAGTTATCTCCACTCACATGAGTAAAACATGGAAGTAAGTTCTTGTTGAAACACAGAAGAAGTGATTTCTTCTGTAGATATTTTTCACTCGTCTTCCTCTCAATAAAAAAAAATATCTCTGTCTCTCCCTCTCTCAAATTGACTTCCCTTACCAAAATCAAGGAGCCCACACATCTTTGATTCTTATTTTGAAGAATAGCAAGGAAAGCTCAGTGGTGGTGTCCTGTTTTACGTTGAGTTTGAAAGAGAAGTCTGTATAGAGAAGTTCATGGTTGTTCGTGAGTTGTAGAGAAGAATTTCTTGAAGATAGTTTTCAAGGATTAGTTCTAATACATTCTTATCTGTAAAAACATGCTTATATATATACGTATGTTTATCTTATACTGATTTGTATGTTTTCTCTGTTTTTCACGATTTCTAAAATGAACTTTGAAAGCACACACGTTCACGCGCTTCCACTGGGGAATTCAATTCCTTCATATAGGGCATGAAATGCCTTGAGGAATACACTTGAGACAACTTCAATAGAGATGTTATGATCTAATATAATCACTAAATTCGGAGTGTCTCCAATCGAAGTCTTCAAATGAGTCATGAACCAAGTCCATGATGCATCATTCTCACCATCTACAATACTGAACGCGATAAGATATATGTTGTTATTGCCATCAATAAATGTTGTTATTAACAACATACCTTTGTATTTTTCGTGCAAATAGGGCCCATCAATAATGAGTATAAGATGGATACAGTTCAAGAATCCCCTAATCACGGACCAAATGCACAAAAACGTACTTAAAGTATTGTTTATCATATGATCCTTCCAGCAACCCTTGTGTGAACGTCAATGCATACTCTCTTACATATAAGCCCGTCTGTAGCTTATATTCACCCCATAATCTCGCTTAACATCTTCATTTATATCCCTTAGGCGGTATTCGACCAATTGATGAAAACAACGACATCCAGGATGCATCATTGCTAAAGATATCCAGGGGGGTGGTCACGGATGGGGAAGGCTTTTTCGTCCCCGTCCCTGACCCCCATTCAATCCCATCCCCACAGGGAAAATTTTTCGTTAGTTTTTTTTTTAATTTATTTATTATTTAACAAGTTTTTTTTTAAAAAAATTTTCTCAACGATATAATTTTTTTAGAACTTTCTATATTAAATCATCCTTTCCAATACATTTATATTTAAATAAAACACTATAATTTTTTAATATATAAAAACAACAATATTTTATTAGCATAGATATAACTAGAATAGTTCATCTCATAGTTTCTAAAAGTTAAAATGTAAATACTAATCACTAGCTTTCAACTTAAACATTACAATATACACGTCTTAAAAGTAAGAAAGTTTTGACGTCTCTATTTTAAAAGAACATTAAAGTATGAAAAAACTTATGATGAGAATTGGGAAAAGACTAATTAATAAAAACTATAGTTTCATAAAACTATATATATATAATTCACAAAATATATAAATATATGTTGTGAGTTATAAATCATAATCATACTTCATCTATATATATATAATACATATATGTATATTATAGTACATACACATATATATGGCGAGACAGGGTGGGGAGTTGGGGCGGGGGACGGGGAATATTCCTCGTGTTCTCGTTTGGCTAACGGGGAGAAAATTCTCCCCATTCCCTCCTTCATTCTCTATCTAATCGGGGATTCCCGTTGAGGGACTCGCCCTCATAGGAAAAATGGACATCTCTAATCATTGTCTTCTAAAAAGAAACTAAGATCTTCATCATTAACTATGTCAATTTGGGGAATTGAGGCCAATATATTGTAACAACACTTGATGCGTACATCAAACATATCCGGGTGATATTCCGTTGTTGGTGCAAAGTACTCTGTTCACCACACATTATATCATTTCCAACCTTCAAACCTTTCATAGACCTCCAACATAATTGCTTCCGGATTGGTCCCATTCCCCACCAAAATCGTACAACGATAAGAGTTACGTCATTGATCTGCAATCAGAAATTCACAATTGGATTCAAATTGCTATTAAAGCAAGCAATCACCCAACAAGTTATAATAAATCGCCCAACAAGTTATAATAAATCACATAAAAAATTATAAGCATTTGCCTAGTAAATTATAAGAGATCACCCATATTAAGGTAAGTGATTGTTTAGTTGTATATAAACGATCGTTTATATAATACTGAACGATCACTTACATTATGGTGGACAATCTCCTATCTTTATGAAAGCGATCTTGGAAGAAAAATACTACGCGAACACTTACATTCTCTCTGTTTTTTGTTCTAATGAACGTGAATTCTGTGTACCAAAAGACAAAATGAACTGAACGAAGATGAAAGCGATCGACAATGAGAATGTTGGACTGAAACTCTGAGAGAAAAAGTTAGGCAGTTCAAATAAAAATGAACAAACAAGACTGACCTTACATTCTCGATATCAATAACATTCAATGTTGTTGGTAGAATATTAATTGAGAATAAATGCTCTCTTGGAATGTTGGTGTTATATTGAATACATGTGCTAAATCGTGGAAGAAATTGGAAGAAGAAGGTAGGTAGATTAAGAGGTTTTAATTTTAGGGATAAATCTGGTACTTCACATGTAAAAATATTAACAACAATCGAGTTTTTAGGAATGGATAAAGTTAGAACTTTTGGGGGTGTTGGGTCATTTTGTGAAATTTTTGTAAAAGAATATTCAAGATACTAATAATATGTTCAGAAGAACACCTCCCTGTTGAAATGATCTCTTAAACATGAAGAAGGAACTTAATACATATCTGGCGCCCATTGCTATCAGCATCTCGTATTCCGCAATCCTCTTTACTGAATTGGGGTTGCAACCATTTTCTCCGATCACCTCCGCCGTGTTTGTTGAGCTGTGCGCTCCGGCGAGAACTTTCTGGTCAAACTATTAATCCGTTGGAAGAGAAGCCGATTTCAACTGAGTCATAACAATGCCGAACTCCCTTCAACTTCTTCATGAGCTCTGTATTCAGTAAGTCCCTCTTGTGCACACGCTCTATCTTTCTCTTCTTCTCGCATTTCTTGAATGTAATTTATCCTTTTTTGTGATTTTAGGTTTTCGGAACCAATCATCAAATCCCTTTCGAAAATCTGCGATAAACCTTCAGAGGGGTCGAATGTCTCTGTTAAAGCCATTCTTGAATCCCTTCTACCTCGAAAAACCTCAGTTTCAGTTAATCCTTCTGAGGATGATATTTACTCCTCCATCAAAGATTTCGCACTAGCATGTGCTTTAATATTGTCTTCCCGTTCCTCGACCTTTGATCTTCTTTCATGGATTCCGGAAGACCTCTCACTTGCTGCCGAGTCAGCGTTTCGAATGCTCTCGAAAGCGTATGCCTCTGCATCCTGCGATGGGTTTTCGAAGAACATTGAGGAGCTGGGTTTAGATTTTAGTTTGATACCGGAGGAGAAAAGATTGGTGGTGGAAATCATTCCTAAGGTGCTTCCGTTGTTGAAGGAGAGGATTAAGGAGAGCTCTATAGATAAATCTGACGAGGTTGATGAGGTTTCCGCTGCATCAGCGAGGGTGCCTGTGGGGTTTGCTATTGTTGCGGCCCATCAACTTGGATGGTTCATTACTCAGGTCTGAGGTTTTGTTCTTGTTAGGTATACTGTAGTTCCGTGTGTTGCTGGTATTTTGTGTTGATTTGGGCTTTGTTTTTGGAGAAATTCTTGCAGATTGATTATCCACATTTAGGGAAGTTGTGTAATTTGGTGATTCCTTGTGCACTGACTGCTCTTGATCACTGGTCACCGGAAGTCAAAGTAAGCATTCTGATTTCCCTTTTTGCCATCTCTGATACTTGCCAACTCTATTGAATATCATGCTTTTTCATGCTGGAAATGGAACTTAGTATTTTGATTCAGATTTATGCTGTGTGAACGAGAAGCTTATCTCTTAATTTCATAGTTTGCAGTTGCTTCTGTACTAAATGAAAAATTATAATTTCTTTGTCTATTTTCAGGGGCAGGGCATGGTTAGCTTTATACATCTTGCAAAAAATGTCAATGCTGCAGAGCTTGGTCGGTACGATGATGTGATTCTTGATGCGTGCTGCTCAAATGTCCCTTCAAGTGATGAGATATGGCCTTACGTTGTCGAAATGTCGGTTCTTCTTGCAACTAGCATTCATAAAATGAATCCCCGTAGCTCATGGTAAACTTTTTTGTTGTAATGCATTCTCTCTTTGGTAATAAGTGGCAACACTGCTAGAATTCATGCTTATCTGACCTAGTCATTTTAACTGTATGGGTTTGGTCGTGTCAAACACACATATAAATTTTTTTCATTTGTATGCTTGCATAGGATTGAAAGGATGGTTAATGAAATGTTGGGTCACTTGGAGCGGCAGCCAAGAAACAAGGAACGCCGTATTGCATGGCTTCAACACATTGAACCTCTTTTCAACTGTATGGGTTTGGTGTTGTTGGCTCATACAAGGCGCATATTTCCACTTTTCTTCCAGTGGATGAATGCTGAAGATGATGAAACCACTTTACTAGTAAGAGATATATGATTTTTGTCATTTAATTATACAGGATAATATTATATGGTGAATAATACTTCCTGATTGCATCTACTGGGGGCCATTATTTTTTTTACTAGTAGAAGAGAAGAATGGAAAATAGGAATGAGAGAAGGGAGATTTTCTCTTTTTTTTTTTCAAAGCAATAAATAACTGTTAATTTTTTAATGGTGTTAGTAGGTAGATTAAATATTATTCATATTATTTCTATTCTCTGAATTCTTTAGATGTTATGACTCTTCTACTTCTGTTAGGAAGAAAACATTTTTGTTTGAGAATATATCAGAGGATTTTAAAGTGAACTTTCTTCTGCCAGTTCCTACCGGAAATTTTCTTGTGTCGATTTCCTGATTTGCAGCCTTTCAGTTCAAGCATCAAACGAATAACTTTTGGATAACCGTCTTCATTTTGGAATGCAAGGGCAAGGGGGACCTTAAATTTCTTACAAATGTTTTGCTATGCGTAGGAAAGAGCAGTCCAATTTTTCCTTCTACCTTTTATTTTCTGTATTTTTATAGGTATTTAGTTGGGATTTGTATCAACCATACCTTTAAACGGTAAATATTTAAAGAACCATACATGTCTATAATGAATTTCATGAACTCACTTTTTCTCAGTTGAGAAGAAGTCACTTCATGGACCTCTAAATAACGTAACTCTTATTTCGAAAACTAATTTTCTGATCAAATAGGTTTTCGATTCTTGACGCTGCTCTGCATTTGAGTCCTACAATAAATCTTTTTGTAACTAGTCCACTTGTAACTTGTATCAGTGTCATTTCTTGAAAGTGAGAGAACTTTTATGTGATTATTTATATTTGTGATTTTAGTCCCTGGAGTTGCGCTGATGAGCAGGGTTTCACACCTTGCTAGAGTTTCGCAGTGCTCACTCCTGGAGACTTCTTTCTCATGCGAACATGTTGCCTTTTTCTGACGGACACTATTGCATAAGTTTAGTTCATTTTGTGTGCAGTTCCTGGATTTCATTAGTTAAACTTATTTTGTTATCATTGGGCAGGTTCTACAGAGAATACAAACAGTTGTGAGGTTAACATGGATAAGGAATACGCCATATGTTGAAAGGTTATGGATTTTTATGTTTTACGTTTCTTGAATTTGATGATATCTTTATTTTTCTTTTCTTTTATAATTTATAGTTTTTGATGTAATCTTTTTTGGTTACGTTCACAATTTCATCCCGTTCAGATTCTGCTGTGCTTTCGTTACTTTCACCTGTTTTCAAGTGCTTAATGAAACTATCTCCAGTTCAAATCAAGCAATCGTGCTTTCTTTGCGTACTTTCACCTGTCCTGTGCTTGATCAAGCAGTGTTCTGTAGGAATAGTCACATACCCATGGTTATTTAAGAAGAAAATATGGGAGAGAATCTGTGTGGGAACATAGGGCATTTGTCAAGCTATCCTATCCATCATATGGGACCAACATTCAGTTGTTAAACTAGTTAGCAAAGGAAAGAGATTAGAAAGTGGTAGGTAATAAAGAAAGTCAGATTTTACAGTGTCCCCCTATCTGAATTTTGGAACTAGGAAATACATCAATTGAGTATTGGAGAGGACTGGAGACCTCCCTAATTCTGTTCTTTTTTAGTGTTCCATGAAGTTCAACCATAGTTCTTTCAAGATCATAATACAGTTATTCTCTTTGCATTACTACTGTTGCATGACCTTTAAATGGATTAATTTCTGGTGTCCATGAAGATCTTTAGAAACAATAAAATATAGCCATCAACTATAATAACAGGACAGCACTTATTTCTCACACCATTTTAATGGCCATCTTCATATTTGTGCCACATGCTGCTGCATCTATCAATTGCTTTAGAAGTTCCACTCATATGGTTGTATACTGGTGGCAGATTGGTGGATGAGCTTGCACTGTTATACGAAAAGGCCGAATCAAGAACTTTTGGTGATGCAATCAGAAAGCATGTCGTTGATGCACTTATCCTGCTCCAACAGTAAGAATAGGGCGTTCTCATATCATGTTTGCCTGTCCTGATTGAATCTTCAGGTTCTGATTTTGGTTGTTTTCAGGAGCAAAGGCGTGCAGTTTCAAGCAGCTTGGAACAAGCACAAGGATCATCAAAACTTGGTTTCGCTTACTACATCTTTAACAGGATTGAACATCACAGATTGTGTTGACTGTTAAGCCTTAGCATATTATAGTTAGTGGGGACTCAATAATCTGAAGAATCAGTGCAAATTCTTCCCATGAATCCAGAGCTGGTTGGCAGTGCCAAAGTATTTTTGGTTGGAGAAGTTTCTGGAGTACAGAGTTTCTTGACTTTTTTTTTTATTCCCTTTTTCTTGCCATTGATTGCCTTTTTATTCTTATGTAAGTTAGTTTTTTCTATTTTTTTTTATAAAAAAACTCAGTACAGAATATATTAGCTACATGTATAAAATTAGTGCATTTTTTAATTTATTACCTTGTCTCAATTGGGTCCTTCTCCTTCCATAAAAAAGAGTTAAGTACAAAGTGGTAATGAAATTTGAACAGCACATAGAACATTGAGTTCGTCCACTAAAGAAATCAATGTTGATACTATGTTGGAAGGTTAATTTTATGGATATATTGATAAATGACTATTGACCTATATTTTTGTTAATAAAATATTATAAAAATTATTTAATTTTAATAATTAAGTTGTTTTTAATTTTAAATGAAATTACAAATCTTGTTATTAGTATATATATTTATTTTGAGATTGATATATGATTAGTTTTTATTTTTTTAATGGTCTATAGGTATTTATAAAAGGTATTGGAGATATTAATTGATTCTTAATATTAATATTGATGTCGAACACTCTGATTTACAAGTATATCGATATACATAAATATTTTAATTTTGGGATACTAACAAAATTCATCTCTTTCCCAACTTTTTGTTAGGTTTAACAAAATATTCAATAAAACCATTTAACATTTTAGTACAATCCCTTCCATATTTAATATTCGTATTATTTTATGATTAAAATTATAAAAAGAAAAATATTCAATTCGAAAATATAGTATTAATTATCTATAGATTTTATTTTTTGAATAGACATTAATTACATTATAAGGAAAATTCTTATAAATAGAAAAATAGGGAATTGCATCAAGTAACTTTTTTAACAAATATATTGGCATCCATATCATCTTTTTTTTAAAAAATGCAAATATGGTAAACATATATAAAAAAAATATAACAAAAATATTTAGATTTTATTTGCTGGAGAATTTTTCTTTATTCCAAAATTACCCTCACAAGGTATATTTCCCAAATATTCATCGTGAAATTGTCTCCCGCTTTTCTTCTCCTTCAGCATCTAAGTTTCTTCAACCAGTCAGGAAGAATTGAAGTCAATTCCTTAGCCAATTTCGATTTTGCAATCAACTTTCTCTCGTGTTTTTTAGTTTCTTAAGTTTTGATTTCTACTTTCGCAATCGATTTGTGGATCAAAGTTGAGAAATTCAAATTTATGAATGGTTGTTACAATAACCAGCCTTAAAAATCGCGCTCAATTGGTTCTGATTATATGTTGATTTCGAATTTGTCAAGTTTATTTTCAAATTTCTTAGGTTTCGATTACGTTCTGATTTTGAATTTGTTAGGTTTTGATTTCTAATTTCTTAGTCGATTTGTGGAGTTTTTCTTTCTTTTTTTTTTTTTTTAAAAAAACAAACTTGTGATTTCGATTTTATGGATGGTTTGTTTTCGAAAACAAACTTGATATTATTGGAATTTGTGGAGGGTTTATTTTTGAATTTCTCATTATCGATCTGTACTCTTTTATTCTTAGTATTGGATCTCTCAGTAAATTTGGAATAGAGAAGAATTTCTCAGTTTGTGGAGGGTTATTCTCAAATTTCTCAGTTTCTGCCTTCTTTGTTTGTGATTTTTTTCACAAATAGAGAATAATAACATTGTATCTTACTCTAAGATTGATATCTAATTACTATTTGATAATAAGTAGTTTGTGTTTTTTTTATTGGCATTTGATTTCTATTTAATACTTTGTAGTCAGTGATTTCTATTTGATTATTATTTGATTGTCATGTGATGGCTATTTTTTGTAAGTTATATCATTGTGTTTGTTATCTGATTTCTATTTGATTTCCATGTGATTACTTTATGATGGCAATTAGATTACGATATTGAGTTATATATTATTTTTTAAAATATTTTTGCAGCATTTTGTAGTTATGGTTAAACTTCCAATAGTCATTTTTCATAGTGGTCAATGGGATGATCGACAATGCTATGTAGGTTACAAAACCATTGCTGTTTTGGTAGAGGAAGCAATGCTTTTTTAATCTTTCGTTAACTTCATACGGAAGGAACTTCAGCTTCATTCATTTATTAAACTTTCAGTTTTATTGAACTTAGGTAGCAATGGGGTTCAACATGTTGTTAAGATTCTTGAAGATAAAGATGTATGTTAGTTTCTAACTGTGATTAAGGATGAATTTACGAAATATCCTTTAGTTGCTCATGTTGTGAATACGATTTTAGAGGTTTTAGTTGCTTCCTTTCTTCTATAATTGAGGCTGATTTTGAAGGTGAATTAGAATTTTTTTGCCAGATTTTTATATCAACAATATGTCTTCTGTATTGTCTTTGAAGAACAACATGCTAATATAGAAATTTTGTTGAAACTGTTTCGGTTCATAACTGTAAAGAATAATTTTGAGTTTAGAACTTTGAGGTCAAATTCAAAATCTGTTGAGTTGAAATGTACTTAATGTTGGGCTTGCTCACTTAATTGCTTGATCAAGAAAAGCCCAAAAGATGAAAATGTCTTTAGTTGAAAAGGCTCACGATCTTCTAGCTGATGTGCAACACGTGGTAATCACCACTATCACTGCCTGATGGAAGTGACACCATTCTAATGGAAAAAGGGAAAAAAAACAAAACAATTTGATTTTCTTTCTCTCTCTCGTTTCATACTTTTGTTTACAGAAGCTTTCTCTTTAATCCTCTTATTGTTTGATCATTTGCATGAGTTTGCTGTGTGAATGAAGAAGAAGATGAAACATGCAATGTGATAAAGAGAAAGAAGAGGAGAAGAGCTATACAGAGATGTACGTGGTTCAGCAACGAAGTGCCTACATCCACGAGAAGGAGAAGAACTTCTATTATTCAAGAGCTATGCCACTTTTCTTTTACAGATCTTGTAGCTTCCTTGTGTAAAAAGATCTATCTACTAAATGTAAATGATGCATATTTATACTTTAAGCTGATACAAGTAGTTACATAACAAATTGTAAAGAAAGTGTAAATAGTCATTGAAGTCTTGATTTGTATGCTTGAGCTTAATTTTATACTTCAAATCTCCACCTTAAGCTCAACATGCAAGATTTTCTCCTCCCAGATCTAACTGGTCTTCACCCCTTTTCAGATAGCTAGAAGCCGATCTGACCAAGACAGTTGGAGAGCTTAAGCTTTGAAACAAGTTTGGTAAGCATATCAGCTGCATTCTCAGTGGTATGGACTTTTTGAATTTCGACTTTACCTTTTTCTATTTTGTCCCTTACGAAATGATATTTTATATCTATATGTTTGGCCCTTGAGTGGTATTGAGGGTTTTTGGAAAGATGAATGGCACTTTTGATTATCACAGTAGATCTTAACTACTGTTTGATTGATACCAAAGTCCTTCATCAACCCCTTTAACCACAACGCTTCTTTTATGGCTTCTAATAATGCCATGTATTTTGCTTCAGTAGTAGAAAGGGTTGTGATGACTGAAGGTTTGCTTTCCAACATAGTAAATTAGGACCATATAAGAATAGATAACCTATTAATGATCTCCTTTTGTCTTAGTCACCTGCAAAATCTGAATCAACATATCCATATAGCTCTAATTCTGTTTCTTTTGTACTTTGATATGTTAATTTAGATTGTTTAGACCATGTTAAATATCTTAATATCCATTTTTTTGCTTCCCAGTGCCTTTTTCTAGGGTTAGACATATATCTACTGACAAGACTAGTACAATAAGATAGGTCTGGTCTAGTTGATATCATTAGATACATTAAACTACCTACTGCTTGGTTGTAAAGGATTAATTGCATTTGAGTTAAATGTTCTATATCTGTTTCCTTAGGTGAATTAGCTGAGGAAAGTTTAAAATGACTAGCAATAGGTGTAGTAATAGGCTTAGCATTAGACATATTGAACCTTTTAATAACCTTTTCACAATAGTTTGTTTGACTGATGGTGAGGATAGAGGAAACCCTGTCTCTGTTTATTTTAATTCCAAGAATCTTTTTAGATTGACCCAAGTCTTTCATGTCAAACTCTTTCTTTAGGAGATCTTTGACATGTTTTATATCCTCCTTGGATTTCCCAGCTAGCAACATATCATCCACATAGAGGAGTAAATAGACTTTGTCCTTATAGGTAGTTGAATTAACATAAGAATAAATGTCATAGGTACTCCTTTGAAAACCCAATACTCTCTATGTAGTCATTGAATCTTCTGTACCAACACTTAGGGGATTGTTTAAGACCATATATAAATTTGTTTAGGAGACAATAAAGATTTTCCTTTCCTCTTTCTTCAAACCCTTTAGGTCTAGGTTTCCATGAAGGAAAGTTGTTTTAACATCTAATTGATATAATTCAAGGTTGTAATGAGCAACTAGAGATAGTAGAAGTCTGATAGAGATTTACTTTACTACTGATGAAAAAATTTCAGAATAGTTTATGCCTTCCCTTTGAGTAAATCCCTTAGCCACTAACCTAGCCTTATACTTAGGTTTTTCTTCTTTAGTAGAACCCTCCTTTAGTTTATATATCCACTTGGAAGCTATAGGCTTGCATCCTTTAGGAAGAGGTGTTAGGGTCCAAGTGTTGTTGACACTAAGTGATTCCATTTCTTCACACATAGCTTCAATCCAAGACCTAGCATTAAGGCAGCTCACTACCTCTTCAAAAGTAGCAATTTTTTAGTCATTAGAAGCTATTGTTGCATTTAGAACTAGGTTCATGTAATTAGTTTCAGTATACCTAGCTGGAGGAACTATCACTCTTCTTTGTCTATCCCTAGCTAATGAGTACTGACTCAAATCAGGTTGAGTTTCAGTATGCTCAGTAGACTCACCAGAGTTTTCCTCTTCTTCTTCTTTAGATTCATTAGAAGGATTGTAACTAGTGGATGAATCTTTAGGTGCCTCCACCTCAATCCTAGTAGTAGTAGGGCTTTTAGGAACTTCATAGATTGTCTTTTCCTTTTGCATCAACATCATTTTCTCTCTAAAAGTAACATCCCTGCTTACAACAAATCTTTTGTCAATAGGATTCCACATCTTAAAGCCTTTAACACCTTCTGAGAACCCAACAAACATACACTTCATTGCCCTAGATTTTAGTTTCCCTTGACTTTGGTGAATATAGCCTACACATCAAAATACCCTTAGATTATCTAGGTTAGGAAGATGTTTTTTCCATCTTTCTTCAGGAGTTAGGAAGTTTGGGGAGGAATGAGGACACCTATTTAAGGTGAAAATAGTGTAGCTTGCTGCCTTAGCCCAATACTTTTCACTAAGAATATCATCTGAAAGAAGATATCTAACCCTTTCCATGATTGTTCTATTAAGTCTCTCAGCAACTCCATTCTGTTGAGGAGTAAGTCTAACAGTCCTATACCTAGTTATGCTCGTTTCTTTACAAAACTTATTAAACTCTTCACTACAGAATTCTAGTCCATTATCAGTTCTCAGGTATTTAATTTCTTTAGAAGTTTGCTTCTCTATCATGAGTTTCCATTCCTTAAACTTATCAAACACTTGGTCTTTAGTTTTAAGGAAGTAAACCCAATTTTTCCTTGAGAAGTCATCAGTGAAAGAGAGTAAATACCTTGAGCCACTTAGGCTAGGTGTAGGAGCTGGACCCTATAGGTCTGAATGAATATAATCTAGGATAGCCTTTGCGGTATGTTGTGTTTTAGTTTTAACTTTGTCTTGTAGCCTTTCCTAAAACACAATGTTCACAGAAAGTTAGATTATCTGAGAGACCTTTAGGTAGAATCCCTTGCTTAGATAAGACTTTAGGCCTTTAGCATTAATGTGAGACAGTCTCTTATGCCAAACATTAGCCTTAGTGATCTCATTTATGGTGGCAACATATGTCCATGTCATCATTTCAACTTCTTTAACCACAAATAAGTCATTTACTTTTTTTCCAACAAGTATTACCTTAAAGTCTTTTAGCACCTCAAGAGTTCCTTCTTTGTCTCTGTATTCACACCCAATTGCATCAATCATTCCTAAGGAAATTAAGTTTCTCTTAAGAAGTGGAACATATCTTACATTTCTAAGAAGTTTATAGTTCCATCCTTAAGTTTCATAGAAACAAAGCCAATGCCTTCTATCTTACAACCTTGATTGTTTCCCATGTAAACCATTTCTCCTTCAATTTCTTTATAGGTGTTGAACCATGGTCTTATAGAGGTCATGTGATAGATGCATCCAGAATCTAGGACCCAATTATGTTTTCCTAGGGGATTTACATGGTTGGATTTATCTAAGGTTGAGGCTAGAGCATCTGAGTAGATATAAGATCCTTCTACCACAGAAGCTTCAGGCTGTTTACCTTTAGAGTCTTTTTATTTCTCTTGGTTTTTCCTTTTAAGAATAAAACAATCTTTGATTAAATGTCCTTTTTTTTCAGTATTTACATTTTAGTTTCTGTTTAGGCTTATTTTCTTCTGAATTATGTGGTTTTCTATCCTTCGAGTGATTTGGTTTAAAATTTCCTTTAACAAACAACCCTTCACCACTAGGATGATCTTTGTTGACAGTTTGTAACTCTAGCTCTCTAGTTCTTAAAGCTTATATTATTGTATCAGAACTCATGTTATCCCTTCCGTATTTTAGAGCATTTTTTATTTCCCTATAGGGTTCAGGCAGAGAATTAAGAAGCACATAGGATTCATTTTCATCTCCAAGTTTCTCTCCTAAGGTTTTGAATTTAGCAACAATTTTCTTGAATTCATCTAGATTATAAGTTAGAGACTTCGATGAATCTATTTTAAATGTAAAGAAATTTTCCCTAAGGTACATTTTACTAGGAAGATCCTTTGTAGTATATAAGTCTTCCAATTTAGTCCATATCCTATAGGCTGTTTCTTGATCTAAAACTTGCCTTAAAACATTATCACTAAGGTTTAAGACTAACGTACCATAAACTGCCAGCTCCCAATCTTCCTTTTCTTGAGTTTTCACTGAGGTTGCGAGTGTAGATAGGTCAAGGAGAGCTCTGTGAGCCTTCTGTTGGCCAAGAATTGCTTTAATTTTGTCCTTCTATAGACCAAAATCTCCTTTACCATCGAACTTCTCTACTTCAAATCTTGCTACAGTCTTTTTGCTCTGATACCACTTTGTTGGGCTTGCTCATTTAATTGTTTGACCAAGACAAGCCCAAAAGATGAAAATTTCTTCAGCTAAAAAGGCCCACGATCTTCCAGCTGATGTGCAACATGTAGTAATCACCACTATCACTGCCTGATGGAAGTGACACCACTCTGATGGAAAAAAGGGGAAAATAACAAAACAATCTGATTTTCTTTCTCTCTCGTTTCAAACTTCTGTTTATAGAAGCTTTCTCACTAACCCTCTTCTTGTTTGATCATTTGTGTGAGTTTGTTGTGTGAATGAAGAAGAAGATGAAATATGCAATGTGATCAAGAGAAAGAAGAGGAGAAGAGCTACACAGAGATGTATGTGGTTCGGCAACGAAGTGCCTACATCCACGGGAAGGAGAAGAACTTCTATTATTCAAGAGCTATGCCACTTTTCTTTTACAGATCTTGTAACTTCCTTGTAAGTTTGTAAAAAGATCTATCTACTAAATGTAAATGATGCATATTTATACTTTGAGCTGATACAAGTAGTTACATAACAAATTGTAAAGAAAGTGTAAATAGCCGTTGAACTCTTGATTTGTATGCTTGAGCTTATTTTTATACTTCACTTAAGATGATTGTCAATGGTTTGTTAGAGCATCACGTTATAAAAGTAGTGAATTGTGGATGATTCAAAAGTATATTAGTAAACATAATTGCTCTTGGATGGTTCGTGCTTCTCATAGGCAGACATCTTCATAATTTATTAGTCATTGTATGGTTGAAAATTTTAGACATAGCTATGATCATTCAACACCAAATGATATAATACATCATATGCAAATGAACTATGAGGTTGTTGTTAGTTATTATAAAGCTTGGAGGGCAAAGAATTCATTATGAAGATGTTGAAAGGAGATGCTGGTGAATCTTATGGCTTGATTCCCAAATTCTTTTTGAAGTTCAAAGAAATGAATCCATGTTTGTTTGTTCATTTAGTTTGGTTTGACATTGATCGATTTTATTGTAATCAGTTCACTAATATACCTATTAATTAGTATATCAGTGAAAAACTTGTACTAATACTAAGTGCTTTATTTTTTTCTCCTCTTTTTTATAGGGTCATTTACTGAATATGAATTAGATTTAAATGGTCATTTTAAATATTGCTTCGTAGCTATGGGGTCATCAATTGAAGGTTGGACGTATTGCAGACCAAATATTTCTGTTGATGAGACATGTTTAAAGCGTAAATTTGTTGGAACGTTATTGACTGCCTCAACAATAGATGGTAACAGTAATAATTTTTCTCTTGCTTTTAGTATAGTAGATTCAGAAAATGATTTCTATTGGATATGGTTTTTTTTAGAAGTTAAAAGTTTTTTTTGAGATCAGGAGAGATTAATTATTGTATCTGATAGGCATATAAGCATTTCAAATGTGTTTCCATTGGCTCAATTTTGTGTTTGTATGGAACATCTCTTGAACAACTTGAGGCTTTCATTCAAAGATTCTACAATAGAAAAAGTTTTTCGCCAATGTGTAAAATCATACACAATAGATTATTTTAAGTTGTATATGAGATGGATAGATCAAATATACCCATATATTAGATAATATCTTAGGAATGTTAGATTTGAGAGATGGGCCTGTGTCTACTCTAAGCAAAGAAGATACCAAATGATTACAACTAATGGTTCCGAGAGTTTGAATTCAGTGTTGAAAAATGATAGAAATTTACCTGTCCCTTCACTACTTGATGCAATTTGAGAGTTACTTCAACATTAGTTTTATGATAGAAGTAAATTAGCTTCCTCTTTGAAGAGTATATTGACTGCTTGGGCTGAAGGTGTGATGAGAAATCTAGCTAATGAATCACGGAGGTTCACTGTATGTAATTGCTATTTGATTGCTGCATCGTTATTTTATACTGATTATTGTCAAATTGTTATCTGATCGCCATATTATATTGATTGTATTAAACTTTATAAATTAGTTTAGGAGTTATTATCTTGTATATGCCATAATTACATTACTTATGTTGATTTTACAATTTGTTAGGTTAATCCCGTTGATGATTATGAATATCAAGTACTTATGGAGGTAAAACATTTTTGGTAAAGTTGAATTACAATAGTTGCACTTGTCATGTTTGAGATTTGGAAGAAATACCATGCAGTCATGCTCTTATTGTTATTTGCACTCTTGATTTAAATCCTTATTCTTTTGTCTCAAAGTATTATTTTGCTAGCACATTGGCATCAACTTATAATGGTGTTGTTCGCCTTGTCGGTAACCATAATGAATGGAGTATTGTAGAAATGAATGACACTATATTGCCTCTGATTGTTAAACGTCCAGTAAGAAGACCCCAAAGCAAAGAATCACTTCAATTGGTGAATTGGAAAAGCGCAAGAAGTGTACCCATTGTAAGCGTAGTGGTCACAATAAAAGAACATGTAAAAGTCAACCTATTTGAATGATCAGATTGTGGCCGTTAAAGATAGCTTTATTATTTGTTTTCATTTGAGTATATTTTTTCTCATTTGAGTAAGAACAATTTGTTGTTTTGATAGGTTAAGTATAACATTGTATTGGTTTTTTAGTATATTAGTGAATTTACTTTGCATCTTTTTTTAGTATATGAATAATGTTGCTATTATCCTTTTAGTGAAACTCAAATTCTCTGCACCACATTAAAGTTATAGATATGCAAGTCAGGTAATCTTGAATACATTCATATTAAAAGGTAATCAGATAACAATATGGCAAAGAATTATTACAATTTGGAATAGAGAAGAATTAACAAAAATAAAATGCAATCAGAATACAATCAATAAC
The DNA here is from genome assembly GCF_009727055.1 of Benincasa hispida. Lineage (NCBI taxonomy): Eukaryota > Viridiplantae > Streptophyta > Magnoliopsida > Cucurbitales > Cucurbitaceae > Benincasa > Benincasa hispida. The sequence goes on along the minus strand of NC_052355.1, from coordinate 24,098,301 downwards.
TATCAGAATGCAATCAGAATGCAATCATATGGCAATCAAAATGTTTTGCCTTTTCTTTATAGAAAGTTTTCTTTCGCATAAATCTCCATCCCTAAACCTGTTTTCTAAGCTTTCAATTCATAATCCACATTGTTATATTGCTATTGAATATATTTCTATTAGAAGTTAATCAGATAGTAATAAAAAAACAATCTAATAGCAATATCACTATCTGATCATGAATAACAATGTTATATATGTAATACACACAATTTAGGTAATTAAGAACCTTTCATTCCCAAATAACAAGTCCATCTGTTTCACTATCAACATATGTGCTAATATCAAAGTCATTATCAACAAAATATTATAACTTGAAGAAATTATCAACACAAAACTAACACAAAACTAGTGTAGGAAGTCCACATCAACACTAAAGCCTACAAAAGTTACCAAGAAATTCATTTTCATTTTGGTTGTGAAATGTGCAAATCAAAAGAAGGTGGTTAAATAACTGTGCTTGTATTTCTTATCTTCTTTGAAGATTTGTGTTTTTTCCCCATTTCCAAATCAACAGTCTTGGGTGTGGGTTTCAATTTTCTTCTTGGTCATTCATATTCTACTTCAGGCTTATCTTGTGAAAACTTTCTTGTATGCATTCTATTCTAAACAACCTAAAACAAATAAAGAATAAATTAGAAACAAGTATAAGATAGTAATAAGAAGGTAATTCTAATTGAAAAGCAATTACTTGGAAATCAAAAGGCAATCAGATAACAATCACATGGTAATAAGAAAATAATTGAAGTGAAGAGAATAATGTTATCGGTATCTTTTCTTTGCAATTTTTTTCTTCTTTGTCCTTTTATCTTCATTTTCTTCTTTGGATTTGTCTTCTTCAACCTGTTATCAAAACACACATTTCCAAGTGTATTAATCAAGTGTATCAGATGGCTACTTAATATTAAGAGAATTTTATTACCTGTTGTTTCTCTTTGTCATTCTTTTTCTTTGTTTTTATCTCTCTCTCTTTTTCTTCTCTTTTTTCTTCTTTTTTAATATCTTTGACAAGCTATTATATACAAAATAAAAAAACTGAGATTGTTTAGCATTAACAAGCTGATGGATTTCCAAATGGTAATAAGATGGAAATCAGATATCAAAAACTGCTATCTACCAAAAAATAGAGATGTAATCGAATAGAAATCAAAATGCAATAAGATGGAAATTAGATGTCAATTAGATGAAAATCATAAACTAATTAATGCAATCACCTGGTTAATGTTGATTATTTCATCAATTGATTCCAAAAGATCTTCTAACTCTTCCCGTTCTTGTTGTTCTTTTCCATCATTTTTTGGCACTTCTTATTGTTTCTTTTCATCTTTTTCTCGTTCTGCTTCTTCTCCTTCATCTTCTTTATCTTTTTGGTCTTCTTGTATCTCTTCACGATTTTCTTTTTCCTCTTGTCTTTCATTTTCCCCATCTTTTTCTTCTTCCTGTTTAGTAAGCAATGAAAAGTAATCATTATTAGTAAGTTAAGGTACATCAAATTGTATTAGTAAACAAATATAATAAACATTTTACCTCTTTGTCTTCCAATCGTTGGATATTCATCTCATCTTTAATTTTTTGAAGGATTGCTTTCGAATGTCTATTAGGATGGAAGGAGTCTTGAGATTGCTTCTCCATGTCTTTTGCAGCTAATTTTTCATTCATGGAGTTGAACAATTCAAACAATGCAGCTGTATTTTTCGAAATCTTAATAATTTTCTTCTTCAAAGATTCCAATTCCTCTTATTATTTTTTTGATGTCCCCTCTAATAGAACCATCTACACCTAAGCTTTGAACGTCTTAATCATTCCAAACTTCTTCATCATCTAAGCAGATTGACCTCTTATATTTCTATCTTTCTTCAATTACTTCTAGTGGCTCATTTACAAAATATTGGAAATAGTTTGAATGTAATTGATCTTCAAATGGATTCAAGTGGACAAATTTAAACTGTATAAAATGAAAACAAATGAATGAGGCAAGAGTAAATTAAAGGTTATGTCGAAAATAGTTGAATTGCCCTAGGGGTATATTTGTAATTTTTCCATTGACCTAGGGTTTCCTCTTGTCTATTTATTTGAGCAATCTCTTTGTATTCTGTGTATCAACTTCAATAATAAAAAATAAATCTCTATTGTGGTTTTTTCTTCCTGGTTATAAGGTTTTCCACATAAACCTTTTGTGTTCTTCTTCTTCTTCTTCGTCTATTATTTTCATCATGGTATCAGAGCTAAATAACAAAACACCAGCCGTCATTAATGAGACCTCTTCAACAACCAAACCCGAGATGACTGCCACTATTCAGATGGTTGTCCAACAATACTTGGAGGTGCCTTGCCTCATCTTTACAGATCAGTCGTGCAGCCGGTCTTATTCTGCCACAGACCTGTGTCGGATAGCACATCTCAGCCGTGACATGACAGCCCAGCCGCCCGATTTGCCGCATCCAGCCCAGTCGTTCGACAATCAGGCAAACGGCGATCTAGTTGCTTTAGCCCATCCGTGGATCGTGCAGACAGCCGCGTCAGCTTCTCCAAACGGCTTCGCACCCAATGCTGCAGACGACCAGCTACGTCAATTTTATTGGCTCGACCAGCCGTGGTGTTTCTGTTGAGTAGTAGCCACTACCGATTGGTCCAGTCACGTTCGACAGCAGCGACGAGGCTCATAACTTCAATCCAATGGATTTGAATGGCGCTACAGGCAATGGGCAGTCTATGGATGTTTTCCCTAGTGAGATCCAAAGGCGATTTGCTTATCTTCAGCAACAGATTGTGAATTTTGGAACGGTTCTTGTTACAAACTCGCAAAGTGTTCAACCAAATCCACCCACTAATCTTCCATTGTATTCTAAAAAACCCGATAAATTCTTTCCATACTTTACCTATTACAAATTTGTTGTCTGGATCAGTGAAAAATTCTGCAAGATTCATTATTGGAGAAAAGTTGAATGACCAAAATTATTTCCCTTGTCTCAATCTATCAAAATAGCTCTAAAAGGAAGACATAAATTTGGGTATTTAACTGGAAAGATACCAAAACCTGAACCTGGTACCCCCCCAAGAAAGCATTTGGAAAGGGGAAGACTCGTTGTTGCGGTCAGTTTTGGTTAACAACATGGAATCCCAAATTGGTCGACCGTTACTCTATGCGGCGACTGCCAAAGTTATTTGGGATGCGGTGCAGTAGCTATATCCAAAGAAGCATAATGCATCTCGTCTATATATAATACGCAAGCAAGTCCACGAATGCAAGCAATGGACCATGGACGTGAGATCGTACTTCAACAAATTATCCCTATTATGGCAAGATATGATCTATGCCATGAAATTATCTGGAAATGGGCATATGACGGGACTCAGTATTCAAAAATTGAGGAAGTTGATCGAGTGTATGACTTTCTAGTTGGGCTGAATTTAAAATTTGATGGTGTTCGTAGCCGAATATTGGGCCAACGTCCCACACCTTCTCTTATGGAAGTTTATTCAGAAATACACTTGGAAGAAGACAGATCTAGTGCGATGAATAATTCAGTAGTTACATCTACTGATGCTGCTACTTTTGCTACGAAATCCTCTGGACCTGATAGTGATAAGAAACCTCCACCTATTTGTGAGCACTTCAAAAAGCCATGGCATACAAAAGACCAATGTTGGAAGCTGCATGGGAGACCTCAAAATAATAGACGACGTCAATCTCATGACACGTCCGGACCTGGACGTGCTTTAGTGAACAATTCGACGAGTGACAAAACCCAAATGTAAGCTCAAGCAGACGATCAAAATAACTTAAGTGATGTCGGTGTCAGTGCTATTGCACACTCAGGTACGACTCAGTCCTTTGGTCTTATTAGCATTAATGGTAAAAAAATCCGAATTGTGGATTCATGAGCCATAGAGCATCTAACTAGTTTTTCTGATCACTTTATTTCATACCATCCGAGCATTGGCAATGAAAGAATTAAAATCGCAGATGGGTCCTTTGGACTTATTGCTGGAAAAGGGATCTTTCTCTGTTTGAGGGTTTAGTGTTGCGTGATGTGCTGCATGTCCCCAAGATTTCATATAACTTATTATCTGTTAGTAAATTTACAAGAGATTTGAATTGTCACGCGATTTTCTCACTCGACTCTGTTTTTTTCAGGATCTGAGCTCGGGGATGACGATTGGCACTGTCCAGCACGATAGGGAGCTCTATTTCCTGACTGACGATGCTTCTTCTATGGATGGTTATAGAATTAGTTTCATTTTTGTAAATTTTTCTACTTCTGAGAATGATTTTATGTTATGGCATTATTGCCTTGGGCATCCAAATTTTTCATACATGAAATATTTGTTTCCGCATTTGTTTCGTAATATTAATATATCTTCCTTACATTGTGACGTGTGTATCCGGACCAAACAAAGTCGTGTTCCCTTTCATTCTCAGCCCTACAAACCATCTAGACCCTTTAACCTTGTCCATAGTGATGTCTGGGGTCCCTCACCAACCACTATTTCTACAGGTAAACGCTAGTTTGTCACCTTTATTGATGACCACACTCGGCTTACTTGGGTATTCCTTCTGAATGATAAGTCTGAGGTGTCTTCTGTATTCTAATAATTTTATGCTACTGTAGAAACTCAATTTAACACAAAAATCGCAATTCTGCGAAGTGATAATGGGCGTGAGTTTTTTAAAAATTCTTTTTGGGATTTCCTTGCATCTAGAGGGATTGTCCACCAAAGCTCGTGTGCCTACACTCCTCCGAAGAATGGAGTGGCTGAGTAGAAAAATCGTCATTTGGTGGAAGTTGCTCATTTCCCTTATGTTGTCCACTTCCTTTCCTTTCTGCTTATAGAGGGATGCCATTCTTACTGTTGCCCACCTCATAAATCGCATGCCTTCTCGTGTTCTAGACTTTCACAATCCCCTTGATTGTTTCAAAGAGTCATACCTTACCACCCGATTGATTCCTGATGTGTCTCTCCAAGTGTTTAGATGTGTCGTCTTTGTTCATATCCATGGTCCAAATCGCACGAAGTTTACCCTTCGTGCTCAAAGGTGTGTCTTTGTTAGGTATCCTCTCCACCAACGTGGGTTTAATGTTACCATCCACCTTCTCGAAAATACTTCGTCTTCATGGACGTTACCTTTCTCGAGGATCAGCCTTCTTTCCCATTAGCCATCTTCAGGGGGAGAGTCCTAGCGAAGAGACTAATTGGTCCACGTACTCAATTCCCTGAGATTTTCCGCCTGAACCAGATCATGTCGGTTCCGTCCTCCCTACCAATCAAATCTCGTGGAGAACATACTATAAGAAGAATCTCAGGAAGGAAACAATGCCATCTGTGGTTTCTCCGACTCCAGTCCAAAAGTCTGACTCGGCTTCAGCTCTGGGTATGTGTATTTCTACTGGTGATATTGATAATTGTGTTGAGACTAACACGTGCAGAATGGGTAAGGATATAGAAAGGGGTGATAGTGCTGAGGAAACCGAGGAAACTATGGAAGATGGAGAGACTACTAAAAATAAGAATGCTGAGAAAATAACTCCAGAGAATGAAAGCAATGCAAAGGAAGATGATTTTGTAGAAGGTCCTTCTAAAGAAGGACCCTTGGAATAGACGACGGATTACAGTGGGAAACTTGACAAAATGGAAAGCCATGATGTTTCTCTCGATCTTCCTATTGCCCTGAGAAAAGGCACTAGATCTTGTACCAGGTACCCTATGCATAGTTACATGGTGTACAGTAACTTATCTCCCAAGTTCAAGGCTCTTACTACTAGTCTAGATACAATTATGGTTTCGAGTAGCATACATGTTGCAATGGAAACTCCTGAATGGAAGGCTGTAGTGATCGAAGCAATAAGGGCTCTAGAGAAAAACGGGACTTGGGATCAGGTTGCTCTTCCCAAAGGACACAAGATGGTTGGATGCAAATAGGTCTTTACCGTAAAGTACAAGTCTGATGGCACGATTGATAGATACAAAGCTAGACTGATCACTAGAAGCTTTACTCAAAACTTTGGAATAGATTATTTTGAGACATTCTCCCCTGTGGCCAAACTTAATATTTTCCGGGTGTTGTTGTCTGTTGCAGTGAATAAAGATTGGCCCCTTCATCAATTAGATGTAAAAATGTATTTCTTAATGGATAACTTGAAAAGGAAGTCTATATGAGCCTTCCCCCCAGTTTCAAAAGCCAGTTTAAGCACTAGGTTTGTAGACTAAGGAAGTTGTTATATGGGCTGAAATAGTCCCCGAGAGTGTGGTTTGATAGATTCACCACCTTTATTAAAGCTCAGGGGTATAATCAAGGACATTCAGACCATACATTGTTCACAAAAAAGTTAGGTTCAGGGAAGATCGTGGTTCTTATGGTTTATGTTGATGATATTGTGCTGTCTGGTGACGATAATGTTGAAATTATGAGACTTAAAGTAAGAATGGGCGAGGAATTTGAAATTAAAACCTAGGAAAGTTGAGGTATTTCCTTGGGATGGAAGTGGCTCGGTCAAAAGAAGGTATTTCAATCTCTCAACGAAAGTACACTTTTGACCTTCTCAAAGAGACAGGAATGACTGGGTGTAAACCTGTGGACACCCCTGTGGAGTATAATGCGAAGCTTAGCAATACAGACAACAGAGTTCCCGTCAACAAAGAGAGATATGAGCGATTAGTTGGGAAGTTAATCTACTTATCCCACACTAGACCCGATATATCCTATGTAATGAGTGTCTTCAGTTAGTTCATGCAGGCCCCTAGCGAGGAACATATGACCGTTGTTGAACGCATGCTACGATATCTGAAGGCAACTCCTAGTAAGGGCTTAATATTTAGGAAGTCCAATAAACATTGCATTGAAGCCTACACTGACTCTGACTGGACAGGTTCTGTTATTAATAGAAAGTCGACGTCTGGGTACTGCACATTTGTCTAGGGCAACCTGGTCACTTGGAGAAGTAAGAAACAAGGTGTTATAGCCAGAAGTAGTGTTGAAGCTGAGTACCGGCCATGAGTTTAGGGATATGTGAAGAGATCTGGTTGAAGAAAGAGTTGATAGATCTTCATTAAGACAGCGAACTTCCAATGAAATTGTTTTGCGACAATAAAGCAGCAATAAGTATTGCGAATAATCCAGTTCAGCATGATATAAACATGTTGAGATCGATAGACATTTCATCAAGGAGAGACTAGACAATGGAAGCATATGCATCTCCTACATTCCTTCAAATCAGTAGGTTGCAGATGTTCTCACAAAAGGATTATTGAGACAGAGTTTTGGCTATTGTATTAGTAAGTTGGGTCTTATTAATATCTGCGCCCCAACTTGAGGGAGAGTGTCGAAAATAAATGTATTACCCTAGGAGCATATTTGTAATTTTGCCATTGACCTAGGGTTTCCTCTTGTCTATTTATTTAAGCAGTCCCCTTGTATTATGTGTATCAACTTCAATAATAAAACATAAGTCTCTATCGTGGTTTTTTCTCCCTGGTTCTAGGGTTTTCTACGTAAACCTTTTGTGTCCTTATTCTTCTTCGTTTATTATTTTCATCAGTAGATAACAATGAAATCACAATGGTTGATAAACTTACATCGCTCGCTTTGAAGATGCGCTCTTGGAGATAGTTCCAATCAAGCTTCTTTATTGGTCTCCATCTTAGCATTCTTAGGCATTCTTCATTCACATGTGTTACAACTCCAACACCTTGCTCAGAAAGTTTTGGGATTATTTCATAGGCCCAACATAATAAGACTTGAGAGAATCCTTGTAAGGTGCAATTTGTACTTTTCGTTTGAGCAACCCTTCTAAAGAATTCTACTGTCAATGTAAAAGCTAACCTACCCCAAGGAAATGTGTTTAAAGTGTCATCATCCTCAATCATCTCTACGTTCTTCCATTCCACCTAATCATCCTTTTGCTTGCAGTTAAGAAAAAAATTCCAAGGTATACAAGTTGGTAAGCTTAAACATTTAGTCATCGTCATATTTACGTACTGCTAAAGGAGCAGCTATGTTATTCCTATCAATGACATCTAAGTTGTTGAAGACATTATCTCTCAACAAATGTATTCTATCCTCTCGATTACTTAATTCTATGGACTTTGGGAATGGATGACATCTAAGACCAGTTATCAAAGAAAAGTCTTTCAAGGAAAATTGAACTTTATATCCTTCTAAATGAAAGACCAATCGTTCATCATTGTTATCTTTTTCAAATAGTCTTTCTAATAGATGAACAAGTAATTGACCTTAAAAACTTATTTATCCCATAATCTAAAAAGAACCCAAATGGTCTACTTCTAAACTTTTCTTTTTGTTCTCGTGTGAGTGATCTAAGCAATTTTTCTATCATTTCAAGTTTTGAATAATAATGAACCTTGTACCCATGAGGGGAATGTCCTGTTAAAGTATGTTGAAAATTTATTAATTTTACTAAATGAGTGCAACATACAGTATTCAGTTATTACATGAAGTAAAACAGACGTAAATCAATAGGCAATCTAACCATGTTGTAATATGCTAATCACCTCATTGTTATTTTTGTTTATTTTCTTTTGTCTGTTGTTGATGTTTCACACTTCTCAAATTTCGTTGTTCTTTTATTTTATTTTATTTTTTGTTTGCTTTTTTCTTCCTCTTTGGCCTTCCTATTGGTTGCAATAACAAAAAATAAACATATATCAATCACAACAGAATCAGTTGACTATCAGATGTTTGAAATAGTTGAGAAAAAATAGAAGGTAATAAGATAGTAATTGGTTGTCAATCACATGGCAATATTACGAACTAATATTTCAACACATCATCAAATGCAATCAAATCTAACTCATAAACATCCTTATCTATTACCTCCAAAACCTAAATCCAAGAAATCAAAAGACCAACAACGTCGAACATCTTTCGAATTGAAAGAATAAAAAAGCAAAAAAAATTAGTGAACAAAAACATAGCATATTGCATGCAGAAACAAGTAAATGAAGGTTTTAAACATAAAAGTACATAAACATAAGTTGAGAAGAATGAAAAATCATTAATAATTTTAACAGCATATTCCATGCAGGAACAAAGAAGCATGAAGTTTATGATAGAAATTTAAAAATATAAAAATCACACCTCATTCTTCTTTGGAACTTCAAGCGACAACTGCCGCCCTAAGTAGAAAATCAAAAGAGGAAGAAATCGAAGGAGAATGAAGAAGAAATCGCAGGAGAATCTGTCGAAGAAGAAAGTGAAGAAAGAACCAGCTTCCTAAACCTGAAACTTTTGTGAAGACAAAGAAGCTAGGCACGAATAGGTTTTCAATCGTGGGGGTATTTTGGACTTTTGGTTATTAATCCATGAGTGGAATTGGATTGGGCTGATGTATTTTGCCATTTTTTAGAAATCCATATAATTGAAACTATGGGTCTAATTTTAATAATATTTTTAGACATGACTGCAAGTGCCCCTAGAAAAATCCCAATTCGATAAGTTTTTGTAATTTTGAAATTTTTTGCTATAAAGTATAAATATTTTTAAATAATTTTTTTATATTTAAGAAATCCTCATTAAAATCAGGTTTTCATTTAATAAATATTATTTTAATTATTAACTAATATGGTATATATTCCTAGAATTAAGGAATACTATATGTCACTTACGTTTTTTTTTTCCTTGCATCGCTAAATTCGATTTCTTCTTTTGGGTTTTTAATATATTACGATGTAGATTATTATTGGTTATACAATGCTTTATTATCATTGTGGTTTATTCACCATATTTTTGTAATATTACATTATTTCAGCGAAAGTTGATTATGAACATGAATTAAAAGTACAGTATATATTACAATGTATATGATTATTGATCTTATAAATTTTATTGATTTATTCGCCATATGTAATACAATATATTATATGGTTAAACAACAAAACTATACTACTGAATTAAGAAACGTCTATTTAATATATTACAATGTATCTTTTACTTCATGTTGGATGTTTTATTATATATATGTTTTATTTGACATGTTTTTCTTTCTTTTAATTCGATAGACTTCACAAATGGAAATCTTTAGATGTTAGAACTTCCCTTATTTATTGTCTGAAAAGTATATTTAGGTGCAAGTTTTTATTATTTTTTTCCATATGTGACTTTTCGTGTTTTTTTTAAAGGTTATATTTATGTAGGGGTATAATAGACTTTCAGGCCCGACTTTTATGCAATATCCTAGAATATTAGGTTATTCATGAAAAAAGATTTAGGACACTCTTGTAATTGAGCCTACTTAAGTAGGCTATTAGTGTAAAAAGCCCTAATCGATATATTATGTAGGGATGTTAAAAAAGTCTGATTACTCAAAAAAACTCAAATCAACCCAAACCAAATCATACGGTTTGGATTGGGTTATCAATTTATTCGAATTGGGTTGGATTCAAATAAATAAATAAAAAATTATGGGTTGGGTTGGTTTATGGTTTCACCTAAAATAACCAAAACCAATCCGAACCAATCCAAATTTATTATTAATTTTAAAACTATGTTGTTTTTACTTATGAAACAATTATTTTTACATATTTATTTTCATTTTATTTTATTTCATGATTATTTTATTAATTTATTCTTCAACAACTACTAAAAACAATTTTTTAACACTTTGGAAGATAATTTTTATAATATAAATTGACATTGAATTACTAATCTTAATTCAATACATGAAAATAATTACAAATTTTATATATTAAAATATTACTTATTTTTAGAACAAACATTTAAATAAATGACCTGACCAACCCGATTCAACCCAACTCCAATATTTCATGGTTGGGTTCATTATTTAATCACTACAAGAATTTTGATTATTCTTGACAATATTTTGGCCCACAAATAAAAAAGAGTCGGCAGTTTCAACCTATCCCGACGGTGGAAATAAGGGGTCGAGAGAAATATTTATCTCGACGATATACGAAAAATCAATCGGGATTTTAAATACTCCCGACGGTCTCCTAAGACACCGTCGGACTTATTGTACTTTTGCTCGACGGTTCTATTCGACCGTCCAACTTTTTAGTTTATCCTGATGGTTAGCAAAATCTGTCGGGAGTTCTTATTCAAGCCCAACGGTGGTCAATCTACCATCGGGCAAGGTGTGCAGTATACAAAACCCATTTACTAGAATTTTTTATGTTCACCCAACGATAGGCGTCGGACCATCGGGGATTTATATTAAAGCCCGACGGTTCCATGTAACTGTTGGGTATTCTTAGTTGTAATATAAATATAAAAAGTTTAATTGATATTTGTAAGATTCAAACAGGTATGACATTTGGAAAAAAAAAATAAATCTAAGAAAAGAAAATAAATAAACAGATTTAAATACTATTTAAATCTGTTTATTTATTTAAAGAAATTCCGATAGTAGAGGGGTCGGGCAAAGAACTCCCGACGGTGACTAGAAACCGTCGGGCTTTAAAGATATCCCGACAGTGGTTGGAGACCGTTGGGGTAAAGGACATAGCCCGACGGTCTCTAACTGTCGGGCGATAGATATATCCCGACAGTCTACGTCACTGTCGGGTGAAAAGTAAAATGCTCGACAGAACCCTCACCGTCAAGATAAATTACCTTATCCCAACGGTTCACAGACCGTCAGGCTAATAGTCCAATCCCGACGGTATACCATCAGGGTTATGCCTTTTTTCCGATGGCTTTCTTTAGGGTCGGGAGAAAAGTCTCATCCTTATCCGTCGAGATAATTCTTTTTCCCTATGGTAGGGCTTCCAAACCGTTAGGAAAGGTTTTCCTGACGAAGCTTCCCCCCACGATTTTGCCGACGACGTGTCAACCGTCGGGAAAGATTGTCCCAACGACCTTTTTAGCTTCTGTCGATGGCCCCCAGCGTCGGGATTAACCCAAAATCTTGTAGTGAATAAGAGTTATTTAAGGTGAAAAAAATTACAACCTGAATAATTGGATTGGATATAAAAAATGTTTCAATCTAACCCAACCCAATCCACGAACACCCCTTATGTTATGCTTCTTTTGAAATGTTCAATACATTAATAATTCTCAATTAGATACTTCCCTAAAAGTTTTGTTAGAATTTGTTGACACAAAATTGCATAATATTAAATTATTGTCTTAATATGTTTGGCAACCATGGCGGAAAATTTGCACAAATTTTTTTTTATAAGAATTAGTTATGTTAATTCAGTTCAAGTTTTTACAATTTTATGGTTCTAAATAGACGTAATTGAATAGTTTCACACGCTAATGTATCGTCAATATCATTTAGATGAAGGAAACAAAATTTTCTATGTGCTACTTTTTCTAATTTCCAACTTAAAATTTTCTATGTGCTACTTTTTCTAATTTCTAATTTTTCTCAATTTTTAGCTTTATTTTTTATCCAAAACTTCCATATCTAAAGAAATTGAATTTGAAAAATAACAACATATATTTATTTTTAACCTCATTCAAACTTTCTTCGTTAAATTTTCACATCATTTCACCAAAAATTGAATTATTTTTAATTTTTCTTTTACCATCCAAAATATTCATTTTTACACAATTTCACCTAAAAATATTCATAAACTTTATATTATTTTTCCATTTCTTTTTAAATTTTTTACTCACACAACTACATTACACAAACGTTTACAATATACATCTATTATTATCTTATTATATAGAAATGATAATTAAAATGATTAGTTATAATCTAATTAAAAACACAATGAAAGTTTCATTAACTAATTATAATAATTTAAATCAATTTCCATAAAGTTTTTCGAAATTTTCATCAACCATGGTATTTTCATCAATATTTCTGTAAGATCAAAACTTCGGCATTTCTATTGATATTTTAAATNCACTCATATGCTACTCCATTAAAAGATGTGAGAGTTCAAATTATTACGTAACTGAAAATCTCAGTATATTTGAAATTTAGGAGTAGAATCGAAAATTTTAAAAGTAACCCCAAATTGAGAATAATAAAATAATTTTGCCCTTGAAGAAATTATGAGGACTAAATTGCAATCGCAACGGAAATTCCCGCCAAATCCAACTCACTCTCCGTAACAGTGAAGCAGTGTACATTCCACACATTCCCCCAATCTAAACTGCCAAATCAACCGCCGCCGATCAGTTCTCTCTCCGGCCGTCTTCCGCCATGCCGCTCCGGTCAATCTTCCTCACCATTTCCCTTCCTCTCTTCTTTCTCTCACTTCCCCATCCAACCAACTCCCTCACCACCATCGGCGTCACCTTCTCCGCCGCCACCGTCAACTCCACCCACCGCCTCCAGCCACCCGACTCAGTGGCCAAAGCCATAGATTCTCTCAAACTCACCGCCGTGAGACTTGAAGATTCCGACCCCAACGTAGTCCGAGCCTTCGCCTACACCAACATCACACTTCTCCTCACAATCCCTAATTTCATGGTCGCCCCCATCGCCGCCAATCGCTCCGCCGCTCTCGGATGGCTTTACGTTCATGTCGTCCCCTTCTACCCTCGGACGATCATCACCACCATCTCCGTCGGCAACGACTTTCTCGAAGCTTCCCCTGAATTCGCGACGGTTCTTTTGCCCGCAATCAGAAATGTTTACACGGCGCTTCGAAATTTAGGGATTCGTCAAATTTCGGTTTCTACTACGTTCTCGTTCGTCAGTATAATGGCGACTCCGTTCCCTCCTTCGGCGGCTAGGTTTCAAGATCCCGTTTCCGAAACTGTGATTAGGCCTTTGCTTCAGTTTCTAAGAGACACCAATTCGTCGTTCTTGATTAATATTTACCCTTACAATTTGTACAGATTGAACTCCGAAATCCCAATTGCATATGCTCTGTTTCAGAATCACCCTTTCAATTTCAGGGATGATGTGATCACTGGTGTCCGGTACCAGAATCTTTTTGATTCCATGGTAGATGCAGTGATTAGTGCAATGGTAGTGGCCGGACACGAGAATGTTCCATTGATCGTGACGGAGACTGGGTGGCCAAGCTTGGGGACCGACTCCGGCGAGGTCGAAGCGAATCATGCTTATGCAGAAATGTACCTGAAGGGGTTGGTTGCACACCTGAAATCGGGTTTTGGAACGCCGTTGAGGAGGGAAGGAGTGATGCAAACTTACATATATCAGCTGTTTGATGGGGAAGAAGAACAGGGAGCTCGACCTGTGCGAAAATGGGGGCTTCTGTATCCCAATATGACTAGGAAGTATGATGTCGTCTTCTCCAAGTCTGCTGGAATTGGAGAGCAAAGTGCTTTTCTGAAGATTGCAGCCTGGTATTTTGGGGTTTTTGTTCTAACGAAGTTGTGGTAACATCTTACTCATTTCATTTTCGTAATTTTTTCATTAGGTTCTGAATTAGGTTCAGCTCTAATTCCTGATGAGTTTAACCTGCGTTTTGTGAATCCTGTGATTCTTGAGCTTTGTGTTGCTGGTTCTTGTTATGGCAACCTCCCTTGTTATTAGAGATAGCTTTCATCGTTTGTTTAAATGTCAATGGCTGCAAATTCCTTTTCTGAATTTGTGTTCAGATGAGTTAGAATCTTTCATAGAATATTCAATGAAGTTTGGTTCTTATTTTCCACAGAGATTGCCTCTTTTTGTTTATTGTTTTTGTTGAATCATTTGGATATGGTGTATGATGATTGGTAGTAAGTTGGCCAAACTCATCTTTTAACATTGTTAAGTATGTCATTTGCATTGGGAATGGAAGTACATGCATATCATTATTTTCCATTCTAAACTTAGAAATTCCTTTTAAAAAAAAACACTATTCAAGCACTATTAGATTTCAGTGTTTTAAGGACAAAGTGTTCCCTATCACCAAAAAGATGGTAGGTGAGTGGGGGATCCTAAACAGTTGGTGATTGATTGAATGAATAATTGAAGGAAAACAAAAGTGAAACACTGGTCTTGAGAGAGGGAACTAGGGAAGTAAAAACCGAAAGGTGTCAAACAAAGAAATTGTTGAAAATTTCTTGGTCAGCAAACAAATTGGTATGAACATGGAGAAGAGGGCATAATATAACAAATAATGTGTACAGCTGCTGGTGCCTGGCTGTTGGTGTCGATGCCGTTGAAGACGAGGAATGTAGGATTGTGTGAAACTCATCACAAAATCAAATTATATACAACAAAATGAACATGCAACTGTCTCCTTACATTCGTGATTGCCTCCATTGAATGGCATGAACATGATGATCCATAGCAACTCCTCCGACTGTATGTGCTTCTTTTTTACCATTTTACATAAGAGAACTTGTGTGAGACTCAACCAGCTGTAGAGAAGCCTAAATTGACTTATACCGTGCAATATCTTGGAATGGCTCACATGACAACAAATTTCCAGAGTAAATCACTTTCTTTGTGTGTTTACTCAATTTTTGATGATTGATATTTAAGTACATGGGGTTTGGAAGCTTATAAATACGAGTTCCAACTGATGGTGCTGACAAGGCATCCATGTGGCTGCTCATCACACCTACAACACGGAATCCCTCGTTCTGCAATACAGCTTGTTGCTGACTGAAGTATTCCCGATGATCTATCTTCATTCCATCATCCATCCTGCAAGAAATTTTCAAACAAAATGTTCTTAAATATGCATAATGGTCATAAGAAAGACAAAATCTATACATAGAACATAAAAATTATGCCCACATAGGCAGAAAAAAAAAAAGCTAGGCTCCAATTATATCACAGATAGAGAAACAGCATGCATGATAAACAATTGCATTATATCTTTTTCACTTTTCAATGGGAAAGCCCGAAAAAAATGATAGGAATGCTATTAGTTAGAGAGTATGTTCGTAATTAGTTAGAGAGGTCGTTATGGAATTTGGTTATAAATAGGAGGGAGATTGAGAAAATTTTAGTGAGTGATTTAGGGTTTGAAAGCAATCTCAAGAGGGATGGTCCAAGTACCTCGAATACTGATTTTATCTATATATTTGGGTTCTATCAAAAACTTGCAGTCTTGTTGAATATTTCCAGGATTTGCCAACTAGTTGAACAAGTTTTGTTTGAGCAATAATTTTGATCTGATATGAAACAGAGCACCTTGATCCAAATCAAAAGAGGAAGAGGAAGAGGAAGAGGAAGAAGGATTTCAACAACATCGTAAACTAAGGTAAATTTTTATTGTAAAGCCTGCCTATAAAATGGAAATATTGAAGATACCTCATAATCAACTGTAGCCAACCTTTATACCCTGCAGAAGTAAGATGTTCAATAGTGGCATTCCTATTAACGTCTGACTTTCTTGATATTAAGGTTATAGGCCATCTGCAAGATCTGAGTTTCTTGTACAATTTTAGAAGAAAGTTTTGCTTCAATCTCTTGGCCTGGTCGACACAACTACTGCACCCATAATTAAATTGATCAAGAGAATTTATTTTTATGTTACTCAACCAGGAACCGAAGCAGAAGACTGTAATACAACAATACTAAGGTCTTGTTTGGTAACAATTTCGTTTTTTTGTTTTTCGTTGTTGAAAATTAAGCCCATCTCCTCCTCATTTTTTTACCATGATTTGCATCTTTCTTAAGTACGATGGTTAAATTTTTAGCCAAGTTCCAAATTCCAAAACAAGTTTCTAAAAGCTACTTTTTCTAGTTTTCAAAATTTGGCTTGGTTTTTTAAACCATTGGTAAAAAGCAGATAACAAAGGAAGAAAATTTGAGGTGGAAGTAGTGTCTATAAGCTTAATTTTAAAAAACAAAATGATTACCAAAGGGAGCCTAAATATTGATATTCACACCCATAATGTTCTAACATATTGCATTTCTCACGGTTGAAGGTAAAGTCCATTGAAAATCTAATTTCAAGGTGGAAAAGGATCTTGAGTTTTCAAAAAGTATGAAGATGAAATATAATGCTATGGGAAACAACCTAGTAAAAGAATAATATAAAATTTGGTGTTATCATGACCAATAATGATAATTATCAATGATAGAACAGAAAGAAAGAACACTACACAGATATCAGGAAAGTACCTAGAGATTAGCAGGTCGTTGTAATCACGGTTAGTGAAAAGAAGGTCATCTATGTCCATCAGCACGATATCTTGACTGTTGCCTACTTTGGCAGCACTACAGAAATACTTGTCAACCACCTGCAGTATAGAATACAAATCTCTTTCATATTGCCCGCTTTTAATGTATTGAATGGAAACATCCTTGCAAAATGAAGGTATCCCATCTGTTTCCAGGCTATTTAGCTCCAAATGCACAGATAGAGCCTTGCAATAGTCATAATCAACACTTGATTTTTGAATCTCAACAATTCCTCCACTTCTGTTTTGACAATATTGCAACATTACAGTCAATGAGACCAGTAAAGTGATAAGTAACACTCCAACAGTAACTAGTGCACCAATGAAAATTGTTGCTGTTAAAGGTGCCATGTAGAATCCCGACTCTATGATATAGCGGCTTCCCATATCTGCCTCATTAAAAGGATAACAATAACTATGCATTCAAATGATCCTCAAATACCAGTAAAAGTTCTTCCATCACATTGTTATACATCAATAATCTAATAACTGCAATGTTGACTACCACAAGAACGGCAAAGACGATGGCACAGTACATCTCCTATCAGATTAGCCTCACTCGTTTTCAAATTACGGCCTATTAATGATACTAGGTAAGGCTTGTTTCAATGAGTATTCAAAAATTATATCTGAAATGTTTCCTAGTCCAACAAGTTGTTTGCAAAGATTTTTTAATTAAATGTTTTCATTCATTCATGGTTTTCCTGTTCATTGTATTGACTAGATAGTAGATGGTAGATACTGTAGAATTCAATAAAAAAAAGGTTATATGAAAAGTAAATATTAGTCGCCAGATATTTTGTGATTATCAGTTCTTTTCCATTGATGCTAATTCAAATACTTTCTGCAATCTCCTTTGTTCTTTCTTTTAGAGATAACTTATCCTCCTCTTTGTGCACATCTTTACATCAGTGCATATCCTCTTCTATGTTTCTCATATGTATATTGTTTTCTGCTTTTTAACAATGTAATCTATTTTCTGACAATAATTAGCTAAAAGAGAATCCTCAACATCAGAATATCCTGTATCTTTCTTATTAGTTATTACTAACAAAGAGAAAACTGATCATAAAACAGCCTGAAAAACTTATCTAAATTCTCAACTATGTTTTTAGTAATCTTTGACATAAAAATAAAGGAAATCATATCAGGCAATAACAAATCCTCATGAAATCAAACATTCCATATCTGGAAGTTTTTGAATTCTCTTGTTGCTTCTATGAAACAAGCCAAACATGCTTCTCTTTCAGTAAACTGATTCAACTTCATGAAAAGAGACCATAAGGGAAAGAGAAGGATGTATTAAATTCCACACCTGAATTCCCAGAACTTCCCCCAGTAGAATGACTCTGAGTAGAGAACTGGCGCTCCATTTCATTCCCATAAGCAGACATTGTTCAAACAATTTCCAATATCTCAGAAAAGAAAAATCCTCAGCATAAGGGTCATCTGTAAACATCCCAAATGTGCAATCGATAATCAGAGTTCAGTTTCGAAAGCCTAGAAAAGCAATTTCAAATAAAAGTTTGAACATCCCAGCACAGAACAAATAAAAAATTGCAAGTAAGCTTTATATTGTTGACTTACTCAGAAGCAGAAAGCTCTTCAATCAATCTGTGAAACGAAACCCAATTTCAAAACCCATCTAGAATTAGATCAGAAGTAAACAAATACCGAAGGATTCAGGATTGGATATGAACATCATACCAATAATTTTGGTCGATAAGCCAACAGTTACCAAGTTGAACACAGAAATTTATGGTGGGTCATAAGCTATCGATTTCTGGGCTAAGAGACGAGACTTTCTATTTTATGGGTTTTGTCCGGGAGGTGGGAAAAACTCGGAAAACGTAAGAAAAATAATACCCAAATGTAAGCGAAAGCGACACATCTACTGTTTTGGCGATGGGTCTGTAAAAGATTCGAAGCAATGATCAAGAAATCAGAAAGAGAATGGGCAGAGTGATCTTCTTCAACCTTCCAGGGGTGAGATAAATTAGGAAAAACCAGAACTATAAAGAAGTGAAGATCTGTAGTTTTTTTTTTTTTCTTTTCTTTTCTTTTTTGCTCAATCATTACAGGAGAGATCAAACCATCAACCACGGTATATGCTGGCATGGTATCCTTAGTACTCAATAAGTTAAAAAATCAAACCATCAACCACGGTCATTCTTTTATACTCTGTCGTCTTGAAGTGATTTTTTATTTATGGGGGGCAAACTTCTTTATCAGTGACCTATTTTCAGGGACCCAAATGAGATTCGACTTTCAACAATTTACGATTTTTGGCTTTTGGCTTTTTGCTTATAGCAGCATAAGGTGAAATTACTAAAACAACTAAAAATGCACGCACGATGGGTTTTTGTTTCTTGATTCTCGCTTCCAGTTCAGTTCTTTTCTTTCTTCAAGCTTATTTCTTTGTTCTACAACCTCTTGGATTCAAACCTTCTAGACTTTTTTCTTCGTTATGCAAGAGCTCTCTCTTCGATGAGCGCAATCTTCCATCATCATCCCTCTTCTCCATAAGCGTGAATCAGAATCGGACTCTCTCTCTCAGACAAATCGAGAAGCACAATCTATTCACCCAGAATCGAGAAGCGAGGGTGACAATGGAGTGGTGAGAAATTTATAATCATAGAAGAAGTAAATTGAGGAGGAGATTAGAGGAGCAGGAATCAAGAAAGCGAAAGTGAGATCCTCGGATATCACGTGTATTTTGGTCATTTTGGTAATTTCACCCATCATGAAGTAAGCAAAAAGCTAAAGAAAATAAATAAATAAAGGAAAACTATGTTTTCAAAAGGTAGAGTTAGATCTCATTTGAGCCCCTAAAAAGAAGTCATTCTTACAAAAATCACCTCTTTTTATGGACCCAAATGAAAAAGACGAGAGTTTTGAAAAGTTAAAATGTTTTTTTACCTTGTGTACGTAATCACATCGTGAAATTACTGGAACATCCCTGAAAAACATGCTGGTGGCCTAACTACTCGATACTCATTCTAATTACTTGATTCTATGCAATCATGCTAAATTTCATTTTCGTACAATTCTTCAGGTCGTTCGTATGAATCTCCTCAAGTTACTTCCTCACATAATTAATAAATTGTTTATTTTAATTTCATATGGTAATGATAGGTTATATTTTGCTGGAGATAAAAAACTTGCAGAGGTGGAGAATTTGATATCAACTTTTAGATGGTAATCGATACATTATTTATTGAGTTATATTTTAATTGACTAGTGATATTAGGTTCTAAGATCTTACCTATGAAATATAATGATTCTTAAATTAGTTTTAAAAAATCAAATACGTTTATAGATTTTTAAAAAAAAAATCGTGAGATTATGATATTTTATTTTTGAGATGTGGTCCATCTATTCAAGAAAATGTAGTCCTATTCAAATTTTCTTTTTTAAAATTGAGTAATATTTAAATACATATCAAAATGTAACTTGCTCTAATTATATATAAAAAAATCTTCAAAAATATTTTTGAAAGTTAAAAAGTGATCTAGATTGCATTCCAAGTATTTTTTTTTTTTTTTTCTAAATTTTAGCAGATATAATTCGCATTAGAAAAAGTTAGTTTGGTACGCAACTATGTTTGTAAAGATTTTGAAGCTATCTATAAATAAAATTAAGTTTATTATTTGATTTGTCTAAAATTTAAGACTTTAGTCAACTATCATGATGGTGTATGTTTAGAATAATTAAAGTTATTAATTTTTAAAGATAAAAGAATTTATGAATAGTTACACTTGTAAAGTAATAGCATCATCCTTCTTAAAATAAATATTAAAATTGTTGTATGATTTAGTTTAAATTATCAAACTCTTAAAATCTTATCATTCATATGATGTGACAATCAATTAATCAGAGAAAAACTTGATGACCTCTGTTTCAAATCTCTATTATTTCTAAATATTCACAATTTTTTTTTCTCAATCTACTCGCTCATCAGTCATCACTCCTCATCTACCATATCTCTGCTACATACAATTTTTTTTTTTTTCTAAATATTCACAAATATGTTTTCTTTCTTTGAGTGCAAACTTCAAACCTCATGTAAAGATGGACGATTGTTATATTCCTAAATCGAGCTATGCTCAAGTTGACATAGTTTTTCCAATTAGCCACAGTCAATATACAAACACTTACCCTCTGCAAACTTCATGCGTTTATTAAGTTACATAAATTTTTATCTTGTAAACAGGTCAGAAATGGGAACAGGAATATAAGGCTAGAACCAAAGTTGAATGTTTAAATGTTATACAACACTTCAAAAATGTGACCTAGTGAAATCAATGCCCCCTTAGAATTTAGAAGAGCTCTCCTCTGTTCACAAGATTCAAGGCCATGTCTACATCCTTGGCCAATTCAACCGCTGCTCCAACATAGCTATGAGGTGTTAGATTCAACAGAATTGTCTTACCTTCATTTGGTAATTCCAACCCTTCAATAAATCTCCTTATGCTTTCCTTAGTAACTGTTTTTCCTCTGGTTAATTCCTTTAGCTTCTCATAAGGCTCAGGGACACCATATCGTCGCATGACCTTCAAGAAATAGATAATTGATGATTATGGAAATACAATATCATTGGACTATCCCTATGAAACTTCATGAACCAAATAGATATATCTAACTTTGGTGTGACCGATCTGATTACTACAGTGCTAATGAGCTGAGCAAAATGCTACTAAATGGGGGCAACGTAACCCGCTCCAAGCAAACAACCAGCAGTCTCAGTAGAGTTTATATAACACAAGCACCAAAGGAGCAATTAAAGAAAAATGCTTATCAACATACGTACCGTTTGTATGGGTTCGGCAAGGACCTCCCATGATTGGTCCAAATCGTCATTGATACGGGTTTCATTAACCTACAATGCAATGATAATTAAGTTTAAGAAATGCCCCATATAGACTATATGGACAGAACAAACCAGGAGGAAGAAACTGTGTTAAGAACCTTGAAACATATGAGATTTAAAAAGCAAAGTAACAGTTAATTCCGTCAGTTTGTTACATGTGGTTTTTCTAAATCACCCATATGATGGAAAAGGTTATTTGTGCTTCCTAGTAGCCAGTATTTTATTACTTCAGCACATCTGCAGATGAATTCTTTCATTTGGATAAGTTAATAACAGACTTAAAGTTTCATTCTTACCAATCAATAGATGAACATTAAGGGGTTATCAGTTTTCTTAACCACAAATCAGGCGTCCAATTCTATTGAATCTCTACCTCTTTTTCTCATTAATGTTGCACGCTCACTCACTGTTTTTATTCTCATTAACTTTATTTCTCCCATTATACATCAGCAAACTTGAGTAGTCACAAATTATAACCCACCAAAAAAGTGGAAGACGATTATCTGACAACTACAATTTTTCACAAAACTAATGGTAATTAACGTTTATGATGATTATCTGAGTACCTGAAGCTTTGATATCCCCTGAAGTGTGCTTTTGTAGGCAAGAAGAGAGTGTCCAAGTCCAACTCCCATGTTCCTTAAAACAGTAGAATCAGTCAAGTCGCGCTGCAAAAGAGACAGAAGTTCTCCAAGTTAAATACAATAACTGAAGACCTACATGAAATGAAAATTTTGATGAGTCAGTGAAAGATAGACTAGCGAATACAGTTTTTACATTATTAAATACATTTTTGTGTTATTTAGCATAGTTGTAATAAAAATAAAATCCATAGCCCAAGACTTCAGAAATCACGATTATGGTACTAGAGCCTACACTCACATTGTCACATCTCACACATAATTACCATTTACCAACTCAAAGAATTGAAGAAAAAATCAAATGTCAAGATAAAGGTATACCTGCCATCGAGATATGGGTAACTTCTCACTTAATTGGGCCAATGCTCCATTAGCTACACCAAGATTACCTTCACTATTTTCAAAATCAATGGGGTTTACTTTGTGAGGCATTGTCGAAGAACCAATTTCACCTGCCTTTGTTATCTGCATAAAATGGTAAATAATCAAATAATCTATCTTTTCCTCCAGAGATAATAACGATGAGATGCATTAAAACACTCACCTGTTTAAAATAGCCCAAAGATATATAACCCCAAATATCTCTGTCAAAATCAATCAAGATATTATTGTATCTCACAATGGTAAAAAAGAGTTTAGCCATGTAGTCATGAGTTTCAATCTGAAAAAAAGAGTACAATAATACAGTTAGCAATTTGGGAAAGTAATCAAATTGTCTAATTTTAAACTCTAAAAGCTTATTCCACCTAGTGTCTAATATATATGTCTATTAGATAACTTCGGAAGATAAGCATTGCAACCATGTAGACTAAAACAATCTTTTCTTTCTTTTTGATAAGAAACAAGCTCATATATCCATCGGAGAACAAACGAGAACAGCCTAAGGGCAGGGGGTTGAGAAGACCTCCCCCCCCCAAAAAAAAAAAAAAAACACTAGTGTATAAGAGCCTTCCAATTGGTGAAAATCATCGAAAGGCTATAATTACAAAAGAATTTGGTGTAATAAGTGTACCACCAAGAAGTTGTATGTTGAACAATAGTCTAAAAATAATCAAAAGAAGCAAACTTATCTTTAAAAATTATACTATTCCTTTCTTTCCAAATGCACCACAAGAGGGCCCGCGAAGCACATCTCCAAAGGATATTCCCTTTAGCACCAAAGGGTCTACCAATGAGCCCATCCAGCATCCAGTTGACAACTTTGTTTGGGAGGCAACAATCTAACCCAAAAGTTCTAAATAAGAGAGTCCCCCCTTATCAGTGTAGGAACATATGATCAAGGGTCTCTTCATTTTTTCAGGCAAAGGCAGCGGACAGAGGGGCTAAGAGAGTAAATTTTGAGTTTCCTTTGAAGCTTATCGTGTGTATTTAGGCTTCTATAAGTAAGGGACCAAAGGAAGAACTTCACCTTTTTGATTTTAAGCTTCCAGACAAGACTCACCAACAGAAAAGTGGAGACAGAGATTCTCTGAATTTCAAAAAGGTAGTTTTAGTTGTAAATTTCCCCGAGGGGTCTAACTTCCATTTAAGGCAGTCACGTCCACTCTGAGGCGCCCAAGAGTTCAAGATTTCCACCACAGCTATCATATCTCCCAACTCTCCATCCAAAACATTTATTCTGAGGCCAAGCTCCCAAGACTGATTGGAAGCACACCAACAATCCGCAACCACGGCGNACCACGGCGTCCTTTTTTCAAGGACAGAGAAAAAATATCAGGAAATTTCTGAGCGAGGGGTTGAGTGTCACACCATATGTCCATCCAAAATCTGATAGTTTTCCCATCACCCACTAGAAAATCTGTGAAGTTAAAAAATTGCTCTTTATGTTTAAGAATACCAGCCCACAGCCTAGAGCCTCTTCCCCTTTTAGTATTATTAGTATACCAATGAGACCATCAAGCCGAGAAAAGAATATAAAGTCAAACTTAAGCCTAGCAAAGAATGAAACACCAAAGAAAAAAGCCTACACAAAACATTTCATCAAAAGGCAAGTCAAATTCCAATATAAAGACAAACCTGAGTTACGTAGGGATTGAAGCTCAATCCCAAAGAGTTCACAAACTCTTCGGCCACTTTAGGCCAGTTAACATTCGGATATGCAACAAGATGTGCATTATAGTTTCCAACTGCGCCAGCAAACTTTCCCATTATCTTGACCTTGGAAACTTCCAACCTTTCTCTACTTAGTCTGACAGCAAAAATTGCCATTTCCTTTCCCAGGGTTGAAGGTGATGCTGGCTATACAAAATAAGGAAAAAAATAACATATGAGGGTTTTGCTCATAAGAATATCACACATTTTTAAGTCACTGAAAATCTTAATCTAACACACTAAAAATGGCACAAGCACCAAATCATGAAATAGTTTAGGGTCTAAACAGTCAAAAAGATGAATACATCACATTTTTGGTCAGCCTAAAACCTGTCCATGGGTGCGGCAAAGCATTGGAATGCAAGCATTATCTTTGGCCATGGTGCTTATTGCATTTGTCAGCTTGTCCATAAAAGGAAGCACAACATTTTCCAATGACTCTTTCAGCATGAGTCCATGGGCAAGATTGTTAATGTCCTCGGATGTGCAAGAGAAATGAAAAAACTCAAGCACCTGGAATGCAAAAAAGAATCTTTAAAAGATCTTACAATGTTCTACAAACATATACAAGAAAAACATCTTTTATATAAACGGGAAACAGCAAGGTAAATCCCACCTTAGAAATCTCAGGATGTGATTGACACCTCTGTTTTAAGAAGTATTCGACAGCTTTCACATCGTGATTCGTCACTTTCTCAATGTTTTTGATCTCCAAAGCATCATCCTCACAGAAATTGTCAATTAGCCCTTGTAAAAAGGAAGAAGCATCTTCACTGAATCTTGGGACCTCTATGATTTCAGGTATTTCCGACAGCTTCACTAGCCACTTGATCTAAAGCAGAGTAGAAAACACAAAATCCCTTCAATAGATAACATTATAAAAACAAAGACCTTCCTCCTGTCCCACTATAATCAAAATAAAACTTAGAAACTGAGAAACAAAAACACCTTTCCTTCGCTGCAAGGAGAACATCAAATAAATTTATATAAGAACTATCTTACGAAATCAATCAATCAATCAAATTCAACAAGTACCTCAACCAGAACCCTGAAGAAGATTAACCCATATTCGCTTAGATAAGGGGCCAAGTCCTTGACCTTACCCCAATAACGACCATCTAAAGGGGATAAAGCCACCAAACTCGAAAGCTCATTTATAACACTGATCTTCTTCTGAGTAAAATGTAAAAAAAACAAAAAAAAACAAAAAAAAACAAAAAAAACAAAATCACAACCCAACATAAAAGAAACAGAAATAACTCATTTATCATCATCGTCCAAATATCTAAAGAAACAGAATCGAAACACTAACTCTAAAAGCAATGAATACCATGAAGTTCAGCTTAACAAGCATAGAAGAACAACCTTTTCCATGGGTACTTGGAAGTCTTTGAGAATGGCTTTGCAATCGAAATTTCTTGGGGGTTTATAAAAGGAAGCATTTGGAAAAATACTTGAGGGTTCTCTAGGGATTTGAAAACCCTTTGCCGCGCATAAGAATCGGGGCTGATCCAAAACCCTGCAGTTCGCTCCGATCTCCATGGAAGTTTTGAGAGTAGTGTTTTAAGAGTAGTGAGCTAAAACCCTTCTCTCTCGGCTGTTTTTCACCTGTGCTTCGAACTTTCAAAATAAAGATTTTTGGGACAAATGGACATATGAAATGAAATGTCCAAGTTGTCCCTAATGGGAAAAAAGCCCTAAAACGAAGTAAAAGGAATCTCACGCTGTCTTCTTCTCTCTCGCGCGACAAGTGATATCGGACGGGCGACAGTACCTTCGGACGGCGGTAACGTATCAATTAAGTGAAAGGGTCCACTTTCGCTCCTCCCCTCTCAGGTAGGAAAGTTTGTTTGAACCGTACGGACAACTCGGTGTTGCTGGGAAAATTTCACAAAATGACTCCAGACCAAAACACTTTTCTTGTCAATGACTTTTTACATTTTGTTCATGCGAAATTTTAAGGTTATCCCAAATTTTTAAAAAGCCTTCAAACCATACCACATTTCTTCTTCCTTCAACAATTTCTTCGGCCATTCATTCAATGTGCATTCAATACACCACCAAAACATTTTTCTCAACTAATATTTTTCCAATAGCATTGAAGAGAATGGAACGTAACTCTCATTATCCACTTTCTGTCGTCGAACTCCTTACGAAATTCTCTCATTGTTCTCTTGTAGCTTTCTCTCGGAGTTTCAGCCCAACATCTTCGTTGATTGCTTTCATCGTCAGATTCAGTCCACATTTTTTCTTCCTTCAACGGTTTTTTCAGCCCTTCATTCAATGTACGATTTCTTGTCTCATATCGCTTTCATAATAAGTATTGTTTAACATTAAATTAGAATACGATCATTTATACATTACTATACGATGGTTTATACATTACTATGCGATCGTTTATACATTACTATGCAATCGTTTACCATGTGTTCGTGTATAAATTACTACACGATCGTTCATAAATTACGATCGTATAGTAAATTATAAACAATCGTGTAGTAATTTATACACGATCGTGTAGTAATATATACACAATCGTTCATTACAATATAAGTGTCGTTTAGCATTAAATTACAATACGATCGTTTATACATTATTATGCAATTGTTTATTACACAATCATATAGTAAATTATAAACAATCATGTAATAATTTATACACGATCGCATAGTAAAATATAAACGATTGTATAGTAATTTATACACGATCGCATGGTAATGTATAAACAATCACATAGTAATTTATACACGATCGCATGGTAATGTATAAATAATGCATAGTAATTTATACACGATGCATAGTAATGTAAAAACGATTGTTCACTTATCAATGATTTGTTTGACCCATTGTAGATCAATAACACTACTTCGCATCTTTGTACAATTTGGTAGAGATTAGGATGAGTCCGGAAGAAATTATATTGGTGGTCATATGAAAAGTTTGAAAGTTAGAAATGATATAACAGTCAGTGAATTAGTGAGTATAATGTACCAACGACTGAATATCGATCCGCATATGTTTGATATACACATCAAATGTTGCTACAATCTATTGGTCTCGACTCCCCCAAAATGGTTTACAGTTGAGTGTGTGCTTACTGCTTACGCTGAACCAATTTCCCAGTCAAACATAGTCAAGAATGGGTTCAAAGACCATATGTTGGAGATGTTGGAGATTTTGAACCAATTCTACCATCGCAAAAGGTAGCAAGTGTAGGTCAACGTCAAACCGTCAGGATACCTTCAATTGGAGAGGAGCCACGACAAATACACAGGTGTATACGATGTGGTCAGAGAGGACATAATAAGAAAACGTGCAAACAAACATTAATAACACCTGGCACTGGCCCATCTAGACTAAACAATATGTAATTTTTGCTTCGTTTTTTCTGTACAACACCAATTATACTATACAAATTTATACTGTACAATATGTAATTTTAGCACCAATTATACTGTACAATATGTAATTTTAGCACAAACTTATCTAAACGATCGCTTAGTTATTTATTTGCTTATTTAAATGTACAACACCAATTGTATTCTACAAATTTAGTACAAATTTATCTAAACGACCGCATAAAAAAAACTAAATGATCGCATAACAAAATATAAACGATTGTATAACAAAACCTAAACGATCGTATAACAAAGACTAAACGATCGCATAACAGATATCTAAACGATCGCGTAACAAAAACTAAACGATCGCATAAACATATATCTTAACGATCGCGTAACAATTAGCCAAACGATCGTATAACAAAACCTAAACGATCATATAACAAAAACTAAACGATCGCATAACAGATATCTAAATGATCGCATAATAAATATCTAAACAATTGTATAACAAAAACTAAATGATCACGTAACAGTTAGCCAAACGATCGCATAATGGATATCTAAATGATCGCGTAACAGTTAGTTAAACGATCGCTTAGTAATCTCCATACGATCGCTTAGTAATCTCTATCTGATTTCTTAGTAATATCTAAGCACTCGCTTTATTCTCTAAACGCTCGCTTAGTATTCTCTCAACGATCAGGAAATGAACGAAATGGAGAGAGACCCTATCTTTGTAAAGTATTCATAGAGACGCGTGTTCACTAAACGTCTGAAGGCTTTTTAAAAATTAGGGGTAATTTTGGAATTTCGCATGGGCAAAAGATTAGTGGTAGAAAAGATTTTAGGAAGAGGTCATTGGTAGAAAAGTTTTTGGATTTCGGGTCATTTTCTGAAATTTTCCGTATTGTTGTTGGGGCTCTTAGTGATCAGCCAAGAGTGCCTCACTTTGTTTGTCCGTGAAGGACCGGACATGTGTAAAGTAGTAACTATTGGTTAATAAATCAACGTATCTTTTCGTAATTAACCAATTTAAAACTATTCCAATGACTACGAATAGTCATAAATCTTATTCAAATTACAAAAAAGAACTTTTTTACCATTATTTTTTTCATAAAAACATTTTTACTTTTTTTATAAATTGGTTCAAATTTGATTTATTTTCACAAAGTATAATTGGTTGGATCTTGTGGACGAGTAGTTCCTCTCATAAGAAAGTTAATTTGTTCTATCTTGGGAGATAATTACTCAAGAAACTCAAGCACTAAAGTAAGTAAAATTATCTTAAAAAAACACTGAAGTCGTTGGGTCAGATTCTCCCACGTTTACAAGTTTATATATTTTCTTATATTTTTGGTGAAATTATTAATATAACAATTTTAAGCATCAAGTTTGTAGGTATAATCTTTTTATTTTTTTTTTTATGTTGGTTTCACTTTAGTAAGGATACACCAGTATGTGTATATTCAGTTTTAGAATTATGTTTTAGGAAAATAATTTCATATATATACATAATTCTTGTATAGAAAAATATTTATATATTTTGTTTCTTATCTATTTACAATTTAACCCTCACTTACATTATATATATACATGCATATATTCTCTTCCCCATGCATATATTCTTTTCTCCTTCTCCCTCCCTCTCTTTTCTCCTAGTGGTGTGAGTTACAGGTGGGAGACAGATGACATGGGGCAAGCACGGAATGACACGAACAACAATGACGGACTTGAAGTGGACGAACGACAATAGCAAATTCGAAGCTATGAACGGTGATGGCGAACTTGGAGCAAACAAACAATGGACCCAATTCAACTTTTAAATTTATTTTTTTTCTATTTTTTATATTTACTAAATGGAAAAAATAACCATAAATGTATTTTCTCTCTCCAATTGATAAATGAGAAAAATTATATTAAATGCATTTTCACTCTATAATAAATGTATTTTCTCTCCCTATCATTAGAGTAGTTTAAGAAATAGGAAAATATATATAAAATTCGGATATAAATAAATAAATAAAAGTATAATTGTCCAAAATTAACCTAAAAGTCATCTTTGAAAAAATTTCAAATTTTAAGACAAGAAATATAGGGTTTTCTTTAGGCCTTCTACGTAGAAACCCTTTTTTAATTGCCTTATTTATGTACATTGTTACTATTATGCATAATGGGTATAAAGCATAATGTTTTCATGGTATTTTACGTTTCAAGCCTAATGAATAATGTCCAAAGTTTATTTGATGCCTTATTGATTTTATTTTGTGAAAACTTATTTGGTAAAGTTATTATTTTGTTTCACAAATATTTGGTGATCGATTTCACATAAATTTCATCAACGAAATCAAATTACTGTACCACATATTGTTGGTGGAAATCTTGGAGAAATTTAATGATGTCTATTCCAAATAATGGCAATATTTGATTTTGTCAAGTTTTTTTGAAAGAACACATTGTTGTAATGTTAAAGGAGAAGCCTACAAATAAAAGTTGTTTATACTTGAGGCATGGAAACACATGCAAAATATTTATGCAAGAGCCACATTTTGAGTGGACTATATAACACTATATAATGTGTATAGTGGTGGATATAGCAAAAAACTATGGGAATCATTAGAGAAAAAGTAATTTATATAAGATAGAAGATGTAATAGCAATGAAATTTATAGTCAGAATTTTTTGATCTATAAAATGATTGATTCCAAAATTGGGATAAGATCCATTATATGAATATCTCCCCCCATGGTTGAAGGTTAATTATATTATATATGGAATTTCATATATGAAAACATAGAAAATTTCTTATGAATTATGGAAAGGTTGAAACCTTCGTATCGTGGGGTATTTGAGAAAAATGGTTATTCCAATATAATAATCCAAGTTTTAGAATATTTTATAACAATTATGGAATATATTTGAGTTGTATACAATTTTTTTTTTTAATTTTTAGAATAGATGATATTATTATACAACAACAAGGAGGATCCCACAGCCCGAGATCAAGGCATCAAAGCAACAAAGCACAAGCAAAGACAAGGCAATAAAATGCAAACAAAGCCAATAAGAAAAAACCTGAGCAAACCAAACATAAATGTAAAAAAAAACCCCAAAACACCGGGGAGAAAGCTAGAGAAGAGAAACCAAAACCCTACAACAAGGGTCAACAACAAAACAGAGAGCAACAATAAGTTCAAAAAGAAGAAAAACAATCGTAAACACATAGATAAGACCAAGAAGATCAACCCGCGAGGAAGCAGCTCGAGCATGAACCGTAGAGATCATAAGGTGAAACAAAGCAGACATCGACCTCATACGACCAATATGTAGCCGCCGATTATGCTCCTGTCAGATGTAGTAGATGGAAGCACACCAGAATACACGAACAACTTACTACGCACCCCATTACCCGACCCCACTCGGCACAACCAATTCAACTAGACATCCCAACCCGCCACCCGATGTGACGAACCCAATTGACGCAACACACTAGACCACACCTTTCTCCCAAACCCCACACTCAAAAAATAAATGATCCCGAGACTCTATACCTTCCCCACACAGAAGACANATGTAGCCGCCGATTATGCTCCTGTCAGATGTAGTAGATGGAAGCACACCAGAATACACGAACAACTTACTACGCACCCCATTACCCGACCCCACCCTTTCTGACAACATACCCTAGCTTCTCAACCAATCCTGCGTACCCAACCTGTCCTTCACAGCTAACCACGCACAGAAGGAGTGGTGTGGAATACCACCCCTCGCCTACAAAATACTAGCCCAAGACACCCTAGAACGACAAGGACGCAAACTCTCTCATGCACTACCGATAGAAAACCGCCCACTAGCACCTGGCTCTCAAACCCAATAATCCTCCCCTCTCACCCTAGGCCCCACTGCCTGAATAAGGCCCCAAATCCTAAGCAACTCCCAAGTCACTGTAAGCCACCTCCAACCTCCCTCACTATCTAAGAACTTCGACAACCGTGCCTCCAAACTACTCCCTGAATCATAAACCACTGTAGACCCATATGAATCCAAAATTGCACCCCCCAGCAACCAAGGATCCCACCAAACGAAATAAGATCGACCATCGCCGACCATCAAACGAACCAGATGCTTGAATCTATCTCTACAACGCAAGATAGCCTTCAAGCACCAAGACCTCCCAACCTCATTCCGAACAGCCCACGAAGACCGTCCACGCAAAACATACGCCTCCACCCACGCCACCCATAATGAACCTGATTCAATTAAGAGAAGCTAGAGCAGCTTCATAATAGCAGCCTGATTCCATGAAGCCACATGTTTCACACCCAACCCCCCCTTACAGCGGCAAGCACACCTCAACCCACGCCACCTGCACACCACCTCGACCCACCGTACTTTCCTTCTATAAATAACTACATAATAGACGATCAACCTCAGGAGTTACACACGTAGGCAACTTGAAGATGCTACACCAAAACACCTGAAAGGACTGTAAAACAGACCTAACAAGCTGCAACCTTCCAACAAAAGAGAGGGTTCACACCGCCCAGCTTCTAATACGAGCTATAATCCTCTATACTAAAGACGCATAATCTACAGCCCTCAACCGACCAACCAATAACGGTAACCCCAAATACCTAACAGGCAGCGAACCAAGAGAGAATCCCATAAACGCAGCTAGTTTCTTCGCCTCACCAGGCTCCACACCCACATAAACATGGAACTCTTCCCAACATTTGTAACTAACCTAGACAGCCCTGCAAAATCCACCAGGACCTGCCTCACAAACTCCAAAGAATCTCTTTTAGCTGCATAGAAAATCATCAAATCGTCTGCAAAAACCAAATGAGTCAGCCGACACGCTCACACTGATCATGTAACCTAAACCACACAGGAGGTTTATTCAACAATCTGGACAAGACCTCCATCACCATCACAAACAAAAAAGGAGACAACAGATCCCCTTGCCTTAACCCCTTCCTACCAGGAAAAAAACCCCTAAAGGGAACCATTAATCATCACAGAGAACGTATGTGACGTAACATAAGCCCTCACCCAACTGACAAACTGAAGGGGCGTACCTATAACCAGACACACCAAATAGAAAATCTCAATTTAACGAATTATATGCCTTTTGAAGATCTACCTTCAACACACAACGTGGATTCCCCATGCCCTCCCTGTAGCCCCCTACAAGCTCCTGACACAATAAAATGTTAATTTAAAATTGACCTACCAAGAACAAACGTAGATTGGTTACCACTGATGAAAGAAGGCAACCACAACCTTAATCTCTCAGCTAAGGTCCTCGAGATATACCTATACACAACATTGCCACAAGAAATAGGGTAAAACTCTTCCATATGTTTAGCTCCCCGCCTCTTTGGGATAAGAGTAATAGCAGTAGAATTAACTCCACCAGACAGGTAACATGACTAAAAAAAGTTCAGCACAGCATCATAGAAATCATCCCCAACCACACTCCAAGCAGCTCTGTAAAAATCCATCGAAAACCCATCAAGCCCATGAGCCTTCCCAGACTTCATCGAGAATAAAGCCTTCTAAATCTCATCCTGACTCATTAGACTACCAAGCGCCTCCATCCCCTCCTCAGACCAGCTGAACTGCACAATATCCTCAATCCAGGTAGTAAAATCCCTATACCCCACAGGCTGAGATCTCAAACTATCCCGAAAGAACTCAACCACCACCCCTACTACTCTATCATGCACCGTCTGGCGCGTCCTCTTCAGCATCCATAATCGTAAATAAACCATTGCAACTATGACGAGATCGACACAACGATGGAAAAAAGTCATGTTCATATCCCCTAACTCCAGCCACCTCACCTAGCCTTCTGCTGGAGCGACGCCTCTTCCAATCTAGCTACTAACTAGAACACCTCAGTGGCCCGAGCCGCCTCCGCACAATCCGACTATGAGTGAGAATCCCTCTCCACTTCAGCCTGAGCAGCCTCCATAATCGGCCTAGCCACCCGCACCTCCTCAGATAACACAGAGATACGTCTACCAAACGATGCACGTAAAACCCACTTCACTGCCTTCAAATTTTGCACAAAGCTAACCATGGGAGACACATCCTCTGACTTTCTCCACACTGACCTGATAGTATCAATAAAACCATCAACCTTTGCCCAATGAGAAAAATAGCGAAACGTAGGAGGTGGCCTACTCCTCGTCTCCCCCGTAGAAACCAGATGAGGGCTATGATCAGAAATCCCCCACTGACCAATCTTAACCTCCGAATACGTAAAACCTACCTTCCACGCCTCATTAGACAAGCAGCGATCCAACCGGCGCAAGATACCATTCCCTTGAATTTTACTAGTCCAAGTAATCTAGTTACCTGTCACACCCAACCCAACCAGATCTACCTCCAACAACGTCCCATCAAACTCCTCCATCTCCCTCAAGCTAGAGCAACCTTCAAAATCCTCTGAAGTACTACGAATAACATTAAAATCCCCCAAAACAACTCCAGGAAGCTGCCACGAGGCACACACATCAATCAATTGAGACCACAAGTTTTTTTTTGCTCACGTGTTTAGAGGCATACATAACACCAATATGAACCCTAACACTAGATACAATATCCACCAAGGTTCTAAAAATGAACTTATCCCCATTGACATCTATAAAAAAATCATATACACTCTTCCGCCACATCACCCAGATCCTCCCAACTCCCCTCCCACTATAATTACACACACACCTCCAAGCATCACCAAACATACCCACCACTATATCAAAGTTCTCGCGACGAACCCTCGTCTCAAGCAAACAACAAAAAGTAACAAAGGAGGAAGCCAGGAAGTCTGCCACCACCCTACACTTGACAGAGTCATTCAATCCCCTAACATTCCAGGAACACCAAATCATGAATCTTACAAGAAATCACACCTACCACCTCCCACTGGGGTTTTGCCCAAACTTTTGAACATCCCTTCCATAATAGACAACGAATCAAGATCTGCCTGCACTAAAGCCAATGGCAATGAGTCTCTCCCCTCATCACACAAAACTTCAAACTAATTACGTTCGTCAACATGCTTTACAAAACCTAAAATTCCAGGGGACCCATAAACTACTCTGCTCCTCAAGGGTGTCGAACCCGGTGACCCACTGCCACCCTTGTGCCCTACACTTCATCTATCACGCCGACGACAACTAACCATAGTAAAATTGTCATCACTTTCCACACCTCTATTCCCAACCACTGGGCTAACTTCTCTCCCACCAATACCCAAATCCTGCCCCTTCCTCACACTCTCATGTCTCACATTCTCCCCCAAATACCCATCATTAACTGCCACAATACACAATTCCTGATCCTTTGTCACACATTGTTTATCACACACAGCCCCAGTATGCCTAAAGAAACCACAACAAGCACACCTACGAGGTTTCCACTCATACACTACTGGAATAATAAACTCCTGACTCTGCATTCTAACAGTGACTGAAGAGGGCAATAACAAATCACCATCCACCTGAACACAAACCCTCACATATGATAAATGTTGCCAATCTCTTATTGCAACATCAAAAGAGATTGGTTTACCCATGCACTAGCTAACACTGCTAAACCCCTATTTGTCCACAACTCCAGATGAACACGCTCCAGTTTAATCCAGATAGGAACAGAATAAAAAACAAAAGTTTCAGGAACAATACCTGGAGACCACTGTCATAATAAGATGAGTTTGCTACCCAAGTGCCATGGACCATTCTCCAGTACCCAATCCCGTGACTCGGCCTTTTGAAATTTAAAAATAATCAACCTGTTTTCCAACAAGGTAATAGTTGGCATCTCTACGCGTCCCCAAATTCTCTGAATAAGGCAACAAATAATAGAATACAGGAGTTTGTCAATCACAAACTGACTGATCAAAGATTTCTCCCATAAACACACACCTATATCAATAATCTCCTCACAAGGTTCAACAAATAACTTTGTCATTTTCATCCAAAGGGGGAATAAACTCTAAATTTCCCCTCAAATTTGACCCAAAAAGGGTCGTCCACGAAATTTCTCCTTTCACACCGGAATCGAAACCAACTGAATCACCCACTCCTTCAACCGGTCTGACTTTGGACCAAACCCCCCTACTGCCCGGTTTTGAGGACTGTCTCCTCTCTCTCACGAGAACCCCGCTCGTGCACCGAACGACCCTCGCTTCCAATAAGGCCAGCCCGTGTGACCTTCTCACGGCCTAACTTCTGCCCCCCCAAGGCTCCCAACTCCAACCCAGCACCACGCGACCCACCCTCTAAAGTGCCCACACCTTTCGACCCTCTCCCTAGCTCTACCTGCACCAGTTCACTCCCTTCACCCAGCCTCATCACACTTTTTTCCTGGGGGGGGGGGGGGGAAACCAAGGTTCCCCGCTTACCTCAACTCCCTCAAGGCCCAACCCAACACCCCTCACAACCCGGTTTTTCTTCAGTTCCTAACACCCTCAAGGCTCTTCAGACACACTTCTCACATCCTGGGACCCCAACTCCGCTCGAGCCCAAACTTCTCTGCCCAACCACTAGCCCAAACCCCAGCCCATCTGGTTCATTTCTTCTGACTTTATGATTAACCCTTCGACCACTGTCAAAATCCACCACTGTCAACCCCCTCAGCCCTACTTTGGCCATACTCCTCATACCAGACCCTTCACCCTCCTCAAGACGACCGTCAAACATCCCAAAACCCTTTACCTCCAAAGAACGAGCACCCAATCCCGAATCGATCTCCGATCTAAGCAGACGAAAGGGATGTCGAGCAACTCGACCTCCATTATTCTCCTTCAATCTTAAAGGGACCATTTACGCACCATCTAACATCACCTTCTAACCTCACCGTCTACAGATCTAAACTCACACCGTCCTCGTTGCTTAAACTACCATCTGCTAACGATTGTAACAACGAGAAACTACTGTAAGTCTGCTACTCTGTGCCCTACCTTCTTACCTACTACTTGCTACCGTACCCGATTGAATGTACCTGCCACGGAACAGAAGACGGCGACCTTCTTACCTACTACCTGCTACTCGTAAGCCGATGACCTTCTTACCGTTGGAACGAAGATGGCGACAGCAACAGATGATGACTGAATAGACGAAGACGACGACGACCTCACCGAAATGGCTATCCGACAACCCTCGGGAGATTGACGACGACAACAACAGACGCCTCGGGAGATTGATCGCCGCTCGTTCGCAACCCTAAAAAAATATACTTTGTATTCAATTCGATACCTTTGCAAGATATATATATATATATATATATATAATATATATATATATATATATATATATATATATATATATATATATATTATATATATATAGCAATGTACCTTTTTAGTGAATTATAATAAGTCTCGACCACTAAGATTTAGTTAAAAAATTAACTTTTTTAATTTATCGATTGTTTTTTGCCTTCTCGGTACATGTAAACTACACCGAGATTCTACCAAAATTTTCAAATATCATGTAATCTACCAAATCTTATGTTTTCAAACTTTTTCCAAATTCAATTACTTTTACCAAATATTGTATCATATTCTTGCGTAATTTTTCCAAACTTTAGGCCAACCTCAGTTTCCGCTATATGAATTTCAGTTCGTTTGTATAGAATTCAGATTCTGTTTTATGTTTTTCAGATTCACTAAATTTAAGAGATATGTCTTTAACATACAACTTGGATTCTGTTTCTGAACTATTTTTAGATTCTATGATCCAAATAATGCAAATTCTGAAAACAACATTTTTTATATTTTCATTGTATCTAGATTTTGAATTTTCAATTTTAAAATGCAAAATTATATTAAATAAAGATAAAAACATTTAGAAATACAATATGTTATGTTATAAACTAATTTCATTTTTTTTTAACAAAAGGATATATACTAAGTAAACATAAATCATATTCATAAATAAATTAATATAGTTTTATAGTTTAATGTCAACTAAATACTAATGAGTAACTGCAACTAGTTTTATGATTTAGAAATATAGTATTAAACACATTTTAAACAATTGTTTAAATTAGAATCCAATTTCTTAATTTGCTACCAAATACATATCCGAACTCCTTTTTCATTGAATCTTTTGTTTTCGAATTTATATTTTCAGATTCTTTACCAAACGGATCCTAAATTTCTAAATAAATTTACCAATTAGATGTTTCGTATGGATGATTGCATTTTGATTTTTAAATTTTGGGAAATATTAAATTTTGCAAAAAAAAAAGAGAAAATATATAAAATCTTAGTATTAATCTACCCGAGAATTCATCGATCTCTGTGTTAATTTGATCGAGATTAATAACAAGATTTTATATATTTCCATCTCTACCTGATTTTTTTAACAATTTAATCTTTCCCAAAATTTTAAAATCAAAATTCAATCACTTGAGATCCATAATATATATATATATATTTGAGTAATTGGTAAATTTATTTGAAACTTAGAAATTGAACTAAAGATTTGAAAAATTACTTAAGATTTTGATATAATATTTGGTAAAGATAACTAAATTTAGAAAAAATTTGAAAATATATAAAATTTGATATAAAATTTGGAATATTACATAATATGTGAACAAATGAGTATAATTGTAACCAAAAAATTTAATTTTTTAATTAAATTTAGTGCGATCTAGTTTGAGATAGACCGAAAAAAAATTATTTCAATGAATTTTCAAAAAAAAATTTCAACATGGTATGTTTGACAATTTCCCTAATTCACCCGTCAATTATTAAACATAGGATTTGAGAACTTTTACAACGTGTCCTCAGTCTACAGCTTATGAAGTGACAACTTCTTAATCTTTGTGGACCATCATTGACTCGAACGGACAGAAAGTTGAGATATTTGAGGTTTTTGTCAATTTTGTATTGATTTCCTGATTTTTTTTTATAAAAAAAATTGGAGGTTTTTAGCTTTCTTTTTTTCATATTTTTCTTAGCATAAAATTTTTGTTGGTTTATTTTACTTTGCTTCTTGCAAAAAGAATTGTTGTGGGTTGGATTATTAGGTGATTTAGGGTGCATATATACATGTGACTTGCGAAAATTGTTAGTTGGATTTATTTTCTATTAACATCACTTGCGGATATTGTTATTGGTTGGGTTTATTTTGGTTTGTTTCTTGGAATTTTTTTGGTTGGGTTTATGTTGCCAAAACATGTTTTAGCTATTTTTTTTTTTTTTTTTTGGGGTGATTTTGAGGATTTCATGTCATTTTAGGTGTTATTTTTTATATCTCGCAACTATCTTTACACACAAAAACTTCCAACCTCTACTCTTAACTCATTGTGACACATTTATATATGTATTTCAAGTTAATTAGGGTGGGTATGGATGTGTTTTGGCTCGCTTTTTAGTTATTGCTTTTTTATATTGCAACTATCTTCCACCGTCTAAACTTGAAACTTCTAACTCCAAATTACCTTTGTACTTATTTTCGGTGATTTAGGGTGGGTAGAAACATCTTTTAGAGAGTTTTAGGTACTATTTTTTATCTTACAACTATCTCGTAACATTTGTAATTATTTTGCAACATTCAAACTTGTTAAACCTTTAAATTCGAATCACTTTTATATATTTTTTAGGTGATGTAGGGTGGGTACAAGCATGTCCAAACCTAAAACGTCTAATTCCAAATCATTTTGATTTAGGGTGGGTACGAACATGTTTTAGGAATTTTAGGTACTATTTTTTTATCTCGCAACATCCAAACTTGAAACTCCTAACTTCAAATCAGTTTCATACTTATTTTCGGTAATTTAGGGTGGGTAAGAACATGTTTTAGCAAGTTTTTATCTTACCTTTGAAATTAAAGTGTTTCATATATATCCAACAACAAATAATGTGACATTTATTAGGATTGGTGTGTTTCATATATCTCTTACAACAATGAAACAATATAACAAGCATTATGTGAGTTTCATACATATCCACCAATAATGAAAGTAACTAAAATGTTCAACAATATTTTTTATATTAATCTTGTACAATTGACTTCTTAGTGTATGCAATTTGAT
This sequence comes from Benincasa hispida, assembly GCF_009727055.1. Classification (NCBI taxonomy): domain Eukaryota; kingdom Viridiplantae; phylum Streptophyta; class Magnoliopsida; order Cucurbitales; family Cucurbitaceae; genus Benincasa; species Benincasa hispida. Next base: position 24,058,236 of record NC_052355.1, on the reverse strand, counting down.
TACATCTGCCATATTTATGCAATATGGGAGCTTCACAACTAACGACATTCTCTTTTATCTTTTTGATGGCGAACTCTCGCCACTACCTCAATTATCGAAAAATATTTTAATTCCTACAAAAATCAAAAGGAAAAAATAAAACAAAAACACCTAAAATACATATAAAAGTAATTTGGTGTTGACATTTTGAGTTTGGAAGTTGAAAAGTTGTTACAAGATATTGCGAGATGTTGCAAGATAAAAAAAGATATCTAAAAAAAGTATTTAAAACATGTCTAAATCTATCCTAAATCACCTAAAGCGCATATAAAAATAATTTGAGGTAAGAAATTTCAAGTTTGTAAGTTGGAAAGTTGTTGCGAGATTAACAAAAAAAATGTCTAAGAAAACTATCTAAAACATGTCTAAACCGATTCTAAAATACCTAAAAAAAACATATAAAAATGATTTAGAGTTAGATATTTTAAGTTTGGAAGTTGAAAAGTTGTTGCGAGATATTGCGAATAAAAGAAAAGTATTAAAAAATACTATCTAAACATGTATAAACCTATCATAAATCACATAAAACACATATAAAAATGATTTGGGGCTTGGGGGTGTAAACCCCTAAACTTGTTTTACTAGTTAATTAAGTTTAAGTTCTCTTAATTATGTGTTAAAGATGTGTATTAAGATTATGAAAAAAATAAGCTAACCATGCTTAATCAATGATGCGTTTGAAATGTTAAGAGAAGGAAAATTTTCTAAGTATCACGAGTATATGCGCTCAGGTTATTAAGTAGTTGACATATAGAAAGTTGAGAAGGTTAAACAATGGCAAGCTAGGAAAAAGGGCAATAAATTATGCTAAGTATGGAATTTGAGTTCTTGGGTGAAGTATGAGGAAGTTAACGCTTAGAGAAAGTAGAGGACTTCATGCATTGGAGCTATGAGGCGCCATGCGACCAGTCCTGTTGAACTATGCGGCTAGATGTCCAAGAAGGGAATCTTATGGCTAAGCATAGCAAAGGGGTATAGAGGAAGTATGCGACCAACCTTGTATGCCAATGTTGAGGTTAAGCTGACAAGCTAGGCGACAGAAGATCATGCGTTGAAGGTGTTGCTCAGAGGAAATGACGATAAATAAAAGTATGCACTGACAGGAAAATGCTTAAGTGGCCGCAAGGCCACAGTTAAGCTGAGGAGTTCAACTTAATTAATTTGTAAGCAGGCCAAGTGGCGGTCTTAGAGATAATAATTGGAAGATAAGTATATCAGGTGGCGTTTAATTAGGCTGGAATGTTCATACAAACCTAAGTATTAATTAACCTTAAAAAGAAGGGAAATAGTTTGCCAAAATTTTCTTACACTTGAGGAAAAGAATGTTGCTGCCATCTAAAGACTTAGAAAGTGTGAAGAGTTCTCGACAAGCTTGAAGGAAAGTTGGAGATTTCCAATCAACTCAAAGGGAGAAATGCTCAAGTTCTAGGGTAAAAAAGTTAAGATGCTTATGAGCAAATTCATTAAATGAAGCTTAGCTAGTTGAACGTTGGAATTAAAGTTATGAAATCTAGAAACTTGAAATTTGAAATGATGTTGTGGATGAATAAGCAGGTAGCTGCATATGAAGAACAAGCGAGCAGCTGACCAATTGATGATATGCATTCATGTGTAGACAAAAAGTTCACAATTAAGGCACTTTAAGTACATCATATAGTAAACATTCATCACATAGGCTAAGAAGGTGTTTCAGTACTTATCCGAGCATCCTGAGGAAAGCTATCCAAATTTTCAGCCAAGTTATAAGGTAAGACGGCTAAGGATAACTGATACGGTGAAGATGAGTTATGATGCGTTGAACTAGTTGTGATGCGATGAATTACTAGTATGCAATGAAGTTAACTTTATGCACCAAGCTCAAAAGGGAGCTAGTTACTCTGATCAAGGGACCTTTCCATATTTCAGAGTAAATGAAATAGGACAGGCTTATAGACCCCTTGGATAAGTAGCTTAAGACAATGAGTGACTAGTTTTCAAAATATTTTCTAAATGTTTTACTTATGAATGTTCTATGCATAGTTACTTTTACTTTAATGTTCAACGGATGCTCTTAGTAATGAGAATCGAGTTTAATGCATGATTGATGTTTTTAAAGACATTTTTTATATGAAATTTCCATATGTTCCACTTGAGTTTTCATGCCATGACTTAGCATTTAAATGAATTATTTACTAATTTCGGTAAGTTTGACAAGCATGCTAGTTAATGATGTTAACATGTACGAAAATATGAAAACCTACTCCTAAGCTTTGGTATCGAAGGTATTGTAAGGTACCTAGTTATATGACTATCCTTGCTATCAAAGGTATGATAAGGTACGTAGGATCCTATTCAGTTCTACGTGCACGTAAGACTTATGTTATCAACGTTGATGAGATCAAGCAAAGGGGCTCTCTCTCAACTAAGGTTAGTAAGGATTGAGCAAAAGGGCTCTCCCCTATGTTCGGGCAAAGAAGTAAAGGAATTCTATAGGATATGTTGATGAGTTTAAACTGGGGTTTTCATGTTATGTTTTCTTTATTTCCTAATTGTTATTTTTGAACCCGGTATGTTAATAAGAATGCTTTATTATTAAGTTGTTTATACTATGAGTTACAAAGCTTGTTTTCTTAAAAAAAAGTCACTCACTCGGCTTCCAGCTCACTCTTTTTAATGTTTTCCTCTCCAGGTAGCGGTCGACGTACCTGAAGAAACCATGAGGTCCACTACGGAAGCAGGATCGTCCAAAATTTATTTTTTACAGAATAAAATTAAAGAACATTCAAATTTATGCATAACTAGTAATTCACAACATGCTAATCGAGGAAGAAGGGAAGAAATAAAATACCTTACCCTTGAAGCCACAAGGTCTTCACATATTCCCTCGATCCGATTACAAAAACTTCGATCTCCAAAAACTCAGATGGCCATCACCACAAGAGAACCTCCTGTATTCTTCTTAAGGGATGAGAATAAGCAGGAATGTTGGGCTCAGCTAAGATTTTAGGAAGAGGGAAAGGATTTTAGAGAGGAGGAAGAAAACAACTTTTCTTCTGTGTTTTCTTGGAAGAAAAAACCAGAATGATTTTTTTCAGTACATACTTCTACGTTAGAAGCAAGAGAGGAGAAGATACAGATCTTCAGCCAACCTCCTATAACTCCCCACACACATTTAATTGAGAGAGAATTAATGGGAGGGAATTGTAACTCCCTCCTTTTAATTTTGAAAATTTAAATTAAAAATAAAAATAAATTTAATTTAAATAATAGTTACATATATGTGTGTGTATATATATATATATATATAAAACAAACTTATTCTATGTATACATAACTATATGTTATATCAAATATAACATATAACCTATAGTTTTAATTTCTCTCAGTCATTCATTAGTCTAAATCACATTTATACTAAATTCAATTATATGAATCTCATCCACACAATTAGTATTTGAATCACATTCAAACATTTAATTCCTCTAAAAAACAACTTTATATTATAATGTATCAAATACATTATATTAATTATATCATATATGATTAGTTCCCTTAACTAATTTGAACAATTCAAATTAATCCAAAATTAATTCTCAATAATCCTTATTGAGCTACAGAGGGGACCTTATGGACCTGTAGATTGAAGCTCCAATAGTACTTGAATAATTAATTAAACTGTTTAATTAATTATTCAACATCTATTAATTATCAGTCACTTCACTAAAGACCGATAGTTGCACTGTTTAGACTATAGATATATTTCTATGTCCATTGGATATAACTAGTCAACAGTGCGATGACTCTTCATAAATTGCTCGTAAGTACAATTGGACCAAAATTACTGTTTTGCCCCTGTAGTTACATCTAATCCTTAAGTACTACTGATTCCTCTAATGAACAATAAGTCATAGTCCAACTATGACCTTCGGGTCAAGAGAGGGTGTGACCATATTATTCAAGCTTTGGAATCAACCTTTAAGGGAGCAATTTATCTACTTACCTCGACATTAGGAAAAAATTGAATTTCGTCTTGTATAGCTGTATTTCCAGCTCCCCAACAGATGAATCCCTAAATTGGTAGGCATATTGAGTCGACGATTTGGCCACTGTCACCCATGCAAATCAAAGGATCGCCTTTATAGGCAAAAGTTCATAACTCACTCAGGATTCAGGTCATGTTACCTATGATCATCCTAGTGAAATGTAAGTACTCTCTACTATTAACGACGTTATATAATGAGACTAGTCATTTCGTGGTCCGGTCTTATACAAACTCTTCGTATAGGATACCCTCGCTCACATGTCTCCACATGAATGATCGGGATTAGATCATTTATAGCACTTTACAACACTTGTAATATATACAAAACTGGTCGTATTCGTAGTGTCACCAAGATAAGGTACCCAACCATATCCATCTACTACAGACCGTAAACATGATCTACCTATATGTCTTTACTTACATGTTTAAATTACCTAAAATAACCTAGGATCTTTGTATATTGGATTGAATGCATGCTCATAAAATAACAATTATTTTAATAATAAAAATTTGTTTATACATAATTTACAAACTACTAGAATATAAGAGAGATTTAGGACATCAATCCCAACAGTCTCGAAGTCTAGCAGTTTTGCCAGTCAGTCAATTCTCAGACCCTCATAAAGTTTAAAGCTTAGGTGACTCATCATGTTTTGTTAATCATGCTTTTATGTTCATGTCATGGGAACAACGTAGAGTTTGTGTCAGAGCATTAAATAAGTTTGGTTTTTCTGAAACTACTAAATATGTTAAAGTAGATATTCTGATTAGTAGTAACTTGTGTGCTTGGAGCTGTTGCTGAGATAATGTGTTAAGTTCTAGAAAATTATAAACCTCTAATAAGGTTTACCATGTATAAAGGACACAAGTTCATAGGAGTATGTCGGCAGTAGTTGTCATGTGAGGATTGGCAACTACTGTCTTCACATCTCTTCACGGATTAAGAGGGTAATCTGGGGAAGGGTGTGACAAGTTGGTATCAGAGCATAAGATTTTGGGAACATAATCATGCATTAGATTAGGAGCATGTGAATAATGTTATGAGCCTAATAATGTATACGTTATAGGAACCAAACTTCAAGAAAGTGATGGACTGACATGGCGGATGGTTGAAAGGGATCGTGACCATACTGGAGATCCCGTAGCTCGAAAGAAACCATATTTAGTTAAAGGACTAGTAGTAGATGAAGCTACATCATAAGAAGAGTCTAATACCCCTCAGGTCAGAGAAAATCCTCAGGTGGAGGACAAAGTCTTTGATATAATCACCGAGAGACTGTCAGCTAGTGTAGGATCTGTATTGATGGATCCTGAGAAGAAGTATGGCATTGAGAGAATGAAGGCATTGAGTGCCACTATTTTTTAGGGTACTACTGGAGATGTTCACGGGGTGGGGTGGGGCCGGGGGTGCCATTCCCCATCCCTGTCCCCGCTTCCCATTTCATTCCCCATCCCTGTGAAATTCCCCAAAGGGATCGGGTTCCCTGCGAGGAATTTTTCCCCATTACCTTTTTTTCTTTTTTCCTTTTATAAAAAGCCAATTAATTTAAATCATTAATATGAGAAAATTTTAATTAAATAATTAAGATCACTAAATTGTTTATTATGGTTAGTTTTACATGATAATTTGAATTTAAAGATAAATTACTCAAATTTTGACTTAAAAAGCTAATTAATTTTTTTTAATAGAAAGAAAAAATATAAATCAAAGTGTTCATATATATAATCTAAATTTAAATATTCAATTTAAACAAATTCATTATCTTTCCCAATAAATAATCAAATTTGAAATTTAAATGTAATATTTATATAATAATAATAATATAACATTAGATAACTATACTAAATAAATATGTAAAAGCTAATCGGGGCAGGGACGGGGAATGCATTCCCTGTCCTCGCCCCTATTGAGCTCATAGGGAATTTTCTTCCCCCACTCCCTCCCCCATTCCTCGCCTAATTGGGGAATCCCCGTCCCCACGGGAAAATTGGATATTTGTAGGTACTACTGACCCTACAGATGTCAAGGCATGGTTAATCTAGATAGAGAAATATTTTCAAGTAACCGAATGCCTTGATGATCGTAAGATCAAGTTAACAATATTTTTGTTACAGAAATGGGCAAAAAAATGGCAGCGTGTGATAGATTCTAGAAGAAAAGATCAGAAGAGACGACATGGGACGAGTTCAAGAGGATTTTTGAAGACAAGTATTATCCTACTTCATACTGTAAGGTAAAGAGGAACGAGTTTCTGAAGCTCATTCAAGATAATATGACAGTTACTGAGTATGAGCAGAAGTATACGAAGTTATCTAGATATGCTTTTACGATTATAGCTGAAGAAAAAGATAGATACAGACATTTTGAGAGTGGTTTGAGAAAGGAGATACGAACTCCTGTTACAACCATAGCTAACTGGACAAATTTTCCCAGTTAGTAGAGACTACGATGCAAGTGAAGGGGAGCCTGACAGAAGACAGTCAGAACAAGGAAGTCTTCTGAGGGGAGAAGAGGAAATTTACTCTAAGAGAGTCTGACGGGAGATATTTTAAGTTTCGTTTTAGTGGGCCAATGACCTCTCAGGGTAGTACAACATGCAGTCAACAGAGGAGAGGCAGACAGAGATCCAACCAGATAGTTGGGGGATCTAGATCAGGACGTTCAGGGGAGTCAGTGCCCAGTATAGTAGGAAGCTTCAGTGTACTAGATGTGGAAAATTTCATTCCGTACAATGCTATAAAGGATAGAATATTTGCTATCAGTGTGGACAACCTGGGCATTACAGGAGGGAATGTCCTCAATTGATTTCAAAGGCGTAGACTGAGCAGAAGGCAGCATCCCAGAAAGTGATGCAGCCTAAGCTAGGCACAATAGGTGATGAGGGTACTGGTAGTGCCAACTATAAAAGTGCAGCGGGACGACCATGTTAGTAGGGCAAAGTTTAAGCTATGACCTAATAGAAGGCTGAGGGTACACCAGTGGTTGTTAATGGTACGGTCTTTATTCACGATAAACCTACATATGTATTATTTGATTCAAGAGTGACTCATTCATTTATTTCTAGATGCGTTAGGTTTCTATTTCTCTGATCTTATTATTCAACATTTCTCAATGTGAATGACACACATGTTCCTATTTCTAGGGTGGATGTGTTGGTTACAGAAAGGAGTGAAACACAAGTATTTTTTTATTTCTAAATCTACAGTATATTCTGACTCAATGCGTTTCTAGCTATCTTATTCTCTCAAATAGTTTTAGTTGAGTTATAACCTCAACCAGATGATCAAAATGATTAAAGCTTTAGAAATTAAGCATGCAACAAATCATAAACGCATTTATCACACAATAGTATGTAAACAGAGGCAAAAGTGATGGATCAAATGCATGATTTAATAAATAATGAAACTCTTTACAATAATAACACTTAATCGCATGTTATTTAATGATGTTAACATGTATAAAAATATGAAACCTACTCCTAAGCTTTGGTATGCAAGGTATGGTAAGGTACCTAGTTATATGACGATTCTTGCTAACGAAGGTATGGTAAGGTAAGCAAGATCCTATTTAGTCCTACATGCATGTAAGGCTTATGTTATTGACGTTGATAAGATCAAGCAAAAGGGCTCTCTCTCTCAACTAAGGTTAGTAGGATTGAGCAAAAGGGCTCTCCTGCATGTTCAAGCAAGTAGAGAAATTCTACTGGATATGTTGATGAGTTTAAACTAGGGTTTTCATGTCATGTTTTCTTTATTTCCTAATTGTTATTTCTAAACCCTGGTATGTTAATTAAAATGTTTTATTATTAAACTATTTATACTATAAGTTACGAAGCATGTTTTCATAAAAGAAGTCACTCACTGTGTTTCCAACTCATTCTTTTTAATGTTTTCCTCCCAGATATCGGTAGACATCTTGAGGCCTAGCAGTTCTGCCAGTTAGTCACTTCTCAGACCCTTAAAAAGTTTGAAGCTTAGGTGGCTCATCATGTTTTGCTAATCTAGCTTTTATGTTCATGTCATGGGAACAGGGCAGAGTTTGTGTCAGAGCATAAAATAAGTTTGTTTTTTCTAAAACTGCTAAGTATGTTAAAGTTGATATTCTGATTAGTAGTAACTTGTGTGCTTGGAGCTATTATTGAGATTACATGTTAAGTCCTAGAAAATAAACTACTAATCAGGTTTAATTGGTATGAAGGACACATGTTCATAGGAGTATGTTGGTAGTAATTGTCATGGGAGGATTGACAACTGCTGTCTTCACATCTCTTCACAGATTAAAAGGGTAATCTGGGGAGGGGTGTGACAAGGGGGTTAGACATTTTAAGTTTGGAAGTTGGAAAGTTGCTATGAGATATTGCGAGATAAAAAAAATATCTAAAATAGGTCTAAATCTATCCTAAATAACCTAAAATACATATAAAAACGATATGGGTTCAGGCATTTCAAAATTGTCAGTTGGAAAGTTGTTGTGAGATAACGTGAGATGTTGTGACATAAAAAAAAGTGCCTAAAAAACTATCTAAAACATGTCTAAACCGATTCTAAAACACAAAAACTCATATAAAAATGATTTGGGGTTGGACATTTTAAGTTTGGAAGTTAGAAAGTTGTTCCGAGATATAGCGAGATATACCGAGATAAAAAACATTACCTAAACAACTATTTAAAGCACTTAAAAATGATTTGGGGTCGGACATTTTAAGGTTGGAAGTTGGAAAATTGTTGCGAGATAAAAAAAAAAAGTATCTAAAAGACTATCTAAAACACATATAAATCTATCTTAAATCACCTAAAACACATATAAAATTGATTTTGGGTTGGATATTTCAAGTACGAAAGTTGAAAGTTGTTGCAAGATAAAAAAAATTACCTAAACAACTATCTAAAATATGTACAAAATTTAGCCTAAATCATCTAAAGTATTTATAAAATTTATTTGGAATTGGACATTTCAATGATTGAAGTTGGAAGGTTGTTGCGAGATAAAAAAAAAAATCTATCTCGCAACATAAAAAATGTTATGTTTAGTAGTTCCCACTAGAGTTGAAAAACTTTTTGCTAGAAAAAATTACCTTGCACAAAGAAAGGGAAAAAAAGAACTTAACCTAACTCTATTAACTATGAGTGGAAGGAGGAGATAAAAAAATCTATTGACAATAAAAAAGAAAAACACAAAAACTTACCACATAGAATGAGATTATGAGAATGTTGAACTTTCTAACAATCTTGGAGAATGGCAAGAGAGTCTTAGAGAAGAGAAGTTAGAGAGAAGTTGGAGAAAAGATTGAAGGGAAGGATGAAAGTCACAAAATGTGTGTTATAGAGAATAAAAAGGTTGTTTTTACACTAAGGACATAATAGACATTTCATATGCGCCCATTTGTACTAAAACTCTTTATTTTGAAAAACCATCTAAAAAATCTTTAACACCCTTAAATTTATCCTATTTTTGAAAATTTCCTGTCTTTGAAAGCAAGTACATCTTTATTCTCTTTATCCTTGTCCATCCCAGTAAACGAATGAAATAAAGTTTTTCTCTCAATTTATTGTTGTCTAAATTGGATTTGGCCATCGTTCAAATCAAATTTTGCTGTACAATTTCAAAATTTCGTCCATGCACATTTCACTTAGGGGTTGTTCTTTTTCTGTGAATGTAGATAACATGAATCTTTACATGCTCGGAATTATAGATGTTCGAAATTATAAATGTCCGACATCTTTGGATAACCATATTTGTTTTGCAGTAATATATTTTAAAATATCTAGGAATACTTGGATAACTTGTTTGTTTGGTAGGATTTCTACTCGTGTATGTTTTAACTTTACGTAATGTTCCAAGAATACCCTTACAACTATTCAATAATTTATAATTGATTTAATATAGTAGGAACTTATATAACATATTTGTTTTCACTATTTTTTAATTTCTTTAGAATTAGTATAGTTTTATCATTTTATTTGGCATTTTCTCAAACAAAATAATATATTAATTTAAGGTTTTTCATAAAATAAATATTAATTTTAATATCTTTCTGAAAAAATAAAAAATAAAAAACAACTCTAATTTAGCCAAAAAGAGTGAAATGCATAGCTCCCAATATTTATTTTAATTATAAAATAAAAATAAAGAAGGGTGATATTCATATATATATAAAAAAATTAGAAGGGTTCAAAAAGTAAAAAGGAAATGCCTTCAACACAAGAATACTGGAAACCCATGTTTAAGGAAAGCATCCAAAACTCTCGAGATGTCCTCCGTAAGGGCTTTCTAGGATGCTTGGAAATCTCAATATGTCCGGACATCTTACATTACTACAAAACAAATATGGTAATTTCGATGCCTACTCTATGGAAATCTTGGATTTCCACCAAACAAACAACCTCCTCATCTGATTTAACTATTCCACCAGATTGTCCTGTTGCAATGCGAACTTTATGATTTGGATTTGAGACCTCTTTTTTGGTGAAACTGAATATGCTCCATTAATGTCTGAAATTCTGATTATTGCCTTCTTTTGTTGTTATTTTCGTTAATTAACTCGTTGAAGTTGCTAAACTCTCATATTTCAAGGCTTTTGTATGAAATTTGTTCTGATCTTGTGTTATAATTCAATTGTGATCTACATTTGAGTTTTTAATGAAGCAAAAGGAAGTTAACATAACTCAATCTTATGTTTTTATGTAGTACTTTTTGAAGAATTTACGATAATCTGTATACTTCGTTTTTATGTAGTACTTTTTGAAGAATTTATGATAATGTGTATACTTCGTTTATCTTGTGCATACATTGCAAATGCCTTAGAAAATTATGAACGTCTTTTAGCTTTGATTTCATAATGCCCTACTCGAACTAAAATACCTAACTACAACTCATTTTTGACTTGTTTTATGTGACTTTGGGTAGATATAAACATATTTTAGCTTTGATTTAGATACTGTTTTTTATTTCGTAACTATCTCGCAACTTCTAAACTTGAAATGTCTAATTCAAAATCGATTTTATACTTGAAATGACAATCTTTATGTGTTAAGAGACACATTTGTATGGACAAGATCTAGGTTTTGGAGCAACTTTATTTACAAATAAATGTAATTTTCCTGCACTTTAATATAATGTAATTTATCTTGCACCTATCTTGTAGCGATGATTTTTTCTTTTTTCTTTTTGAGAAGAACATATAATCAAGACAAATAAGGAAGTGAAAAGGCAACAATCTGCCTCAGCAAGCTAGCGGATCCAATCAGGAAATCTTCCCAATACACCTGAGAACAAATCCTATCAAATACCCAAGAGATTAGTTTTTCTGCCACATGGTTTTGTGAATGGTTGATAAGCTGAAATCACTCCCCATCCGACATGCATTCAACTCCATAATCTCTTCCACAAAGGACCTCACAACTGTAAAATTGACCTTCTATGTCTTCAAAAGACATATTGTTGTTAAGCTATCAGGCTCCACTCTAATCAAGCTAAATGTCATAGGGTCAGTGTTTGAGATGACCAACCGTGCGGCACTTGTACTATCTCGCTATCAAAGAGCACCAAGTAAGCCCTTCGAGAAGAGCTTATGTCTATTCAAGACACTTAGGTATGCAACCTAGAGTTTTGAAGGGTGTTGGGCAAGTAGGTGAGTTTGAAAGAATATTGAGAGGCTTTATTGATGTATGATGTTGAGTGATTTGTGGGATGGTTACAAATGAGGCCCCTTTGGACTATTTATAGTGATTCCCACCAACCTAAGCCCCCTAAGGTCGACCATGGTCCTTTCTAGATACTTCTAAGGTGTCTTGATGTGTCCTTAGGCCATTCTAGGCCCTTCTATACACTTCTAAATACATACATGACCCTTCTAGACTCTTCTAGACAATTCTAGATCATTACAAAGAAATCTAGAGTATGTACTGTTTCTCGTGCTCTTTCGAAAGAAGCATCTAAAAATGACTTGTCATGGGCTTATGCAATGAAGAATCATTTGCTCAGGAAAAAAATTGTGCTTATGTGGATGGGTCACTTCAATTTCCCAAGACTCGATAAGGATATTTTCCTACAAAAGATGAAAAGTGCTTAGCTTCAAATGAGATGAAGAGGTGTTGGGACGTTCTAGCATGTCCATGAGCCTTCTAGAGTCATCTGGCACGTTCTGGCACTGTTTAGACTCTTCTAGAGATTTCCAGGGCTATGTGGTGCTGTCTAGCCCATGCTAGTACTGTGTGGGGCTGTCTAGGCCCTTCCAGCACTGTGTGGGGTTGTCCAGATGCTTCCAGACATGTTTGGGTGCTTTCTGTAGGTGTTGGTGCTGTCTCGTGCCTTCTAGAAGCTTTTAGGACTGTCTAGAACCGTCAGACACCTTTTCGTGTCTTCTCAAAGCATCTGGATCATGGGTGCATGTGCAGCATCGTGTGCACGTTTGGGTGTCCGCGTCTGTGGGGCACGCGCAGGGACATGCGCGCCTGTCACACAGGCATTGCCTATGAGCCCTACAGGTATTATTGCTCATGTGCGTCTAGACTTGCACACTTCGGATAAGGACGCACGCTTGGTCGTGCATCCATGAGCTTCCTCAGCCTTGCACGAGACCTTGCCTCTCCTAAGCATATGCGCGCGCTTGGCCACACACACGTTAGGCGTACATGGGCACTGTCCTTGGCACCATTCTTGCTGAGTTGCCTTGCCACGCCCTCAAATGCCTGCACCTGGGCATGTGGGCACCCTGACTAAGGCGCTCCTGTCTCGCCGTGCTACCTTGCCACACCCTTGTATGCTTGTTCTTGGGTATGTGGGTGCCCTGACCAAGGCAGCTGTGTCAGCCTTGCTTACCCTTGGGATGCCTTCCGATGGGTCTAGACTCCCTCTTAGCCATGCTATTGGAGTCTCATGCCCCTTAGTGGCATGATTTGAAGAATGATTTTTGTGGGCCGTGACATAAAGTCCTAAGATGCAACAATCTTTAACTCGTCAACAATAGCCCATACCTCCACAAGTAAAGAATCACACTCCCCACGCACATGCTTGCACCCCATGCCTTTAATTCTCCCTTTATGAACCCGTAAAACCCACCCTAGCGCCCCTACCCCATAATCTAAACACCATCTTGAAGGATCTCATACCGAGAGTTCCATGAGCATGTTCAGATCGCTCTGATTTCACAGTGACCGAAATACAAATGATATACATTCAACACATACAGTTATGCAATCAAAACTTAATTAATGGCATGTTATAAACAACAAATAAATAATAGGGAAAGAGTTCCATACCAGTTGAAGATTATCTTCACACTCCAGAATTCCAACACAGTGGAAACCCTCCAACAGATCTACCAATGCCCGGCGGGAACGTCGACTGCAACAACACGATCAACGCGAACACGAACGTCGTAATGGGGACGACACCACCACTAATGAGCCCTGGGTATTCTCGGAGTGAAAACCCAAAGGGTGGGCTTTGGTGAATTTGGTAGAGGATGGAGGAACACGAATCATGTAGGTGATAAACAAGTGGCAGAGAAAACAGTGCTATCGTATAACAGAAGTGCTTATCCTATAGAGGAGCTACACGATCGTGTAGGATTTGCTGAACGATCGTTTAGGAAAATGTATACGATCGGTTAGCAAAACCGGAAAACTATACGATTGTTTAGAGAAGTTATCCGATCGTGTAGGAAATAGCGTGTGATCGTTTAGCGCGTGGTAGACGATCGTCTAGATGAAGAGCGACTATCGTATAGGCTCTCGACGATCGTCTTGATCAACACTAGCGCGCTCTCACTTTTTTTCTTTGGGCGATTGAACAACTACGCAAAAAATGAAAACATTTTTTCATTTTAACCCATCGGTTACCATAACAAACG
>NC_052355.1:23953391-24043306 GCF_009727055.1 Benincasa hispida | reverse complement strand
CTGTCATGAACGGTGTTATATAACGAGAAGTTAACACTTCGTGGTCAGGTCTTATACAAACTCTTTGTATAGGACGCCCCCGCTCGCATGTTCTCAATATGAATGATCAGGATCAGACCATCTGTGACAAGTCACAACACTTGTGACCATTCCACAAAGCGGGCCGCATCCATAGCTTTACTAGTATAAGGTTTCCCTCCTATACCCATATACTACAGAACATTTTGGTTATCACTCAAGAATAATCACTTATATGTCACCACATACATGCTTGAGTCACATACAGATAACTAGGGATTTTATGTTTATTGGTTTGTGATAAAGTAAATTAAAACAAGTAACCAAGCAAAATACAAGATGTGAAGTAAATATCATATATTAACAACACAAGTGTTCGTACGTACTGTTTACAAACTACAGGACACGAGACTTTAGGGCATCAACCCCAACAATCTCTCACTTTTCCTAAAGCGAAGTGGAGTGTACAAAAATAAACTTAGTACAAAACAATAAACTAGGGCATAAAAGCCCAGTACAAAAAAATCTCCCACTTGCCCTAGTCCAGCCGCAGGCGATCCTGTAGACTCATGCTCCGTAGGTGACCCTCAAACACTGTAGCCATGAGAGCCTTCGTAAACGGATCAACAACATTAAAATGGCCTGGCTTAGACTGATCCATCTCATCTCCTCAACCTCTTGAGGCGTCTTAGGACACACTTTCTTAGACAAAGTGACTCCATGCCTGAACGGCAGTAGGCCCTTCCTGGAGTCCTGCATCGAGTACTTGAGCAACATCTTGTCAATGTACGATGCCTGAGACAGTGTAACATTTTTTTCTTACGATCCTGAAAGATATGTATACCTAGAACAAACTGAGCCTCTCCCAAATCTTTCATTTGGAATTGGGTCGCTAGCCAGTTCTTAACTGCAGTTAGTAGACCTACATCATTCCCAATGAGTAGAATAACGTCTATGTACAACACTAAGAAGACTACTAAGTGTTAATGATCTTCTTGTAGACACAAAGTTCATCAACGTTTTGGTCAAAGCCATACGATTTGATCGCAGCATCAAACCGTATGTTCCAAAATCGCGACGCCTATTTCAGTCCATAAATGGACCGATTCAGTTTGCAAACCTTTTGCTTTTGACTTTGGGCTATGAATCCCTTGGGCTGCACCATATAAATGGTCTCCTCAAGATTGCCATTCAGAAAGACCTTCTTGACGTCCATTTGCTAAATCTCATAATTATAATAAGCTGCAATGGACAAGAGGATGCAGATCGACTTTAACATGGCAACAGGCGAGAAAGTCTCCTCACAGTCGAATCCCTCTACCTGGGTATAACCCTTTGCCACAAGTCGAACCTTAAAGGTGTATACCTTCCCATCAGCACCCCGTTTGTGCTTGTAGATCCATTTACAACCTATAGGGCGAACTCCATCAGGTTGATTTACAAGATCTCATACTGAGTTGAACATTTATCGACTCCATCTCGAGATCCATGGCCTTGACCCATTCATCCCGGTCAACATCATACATTGCCTTCTTATAAGACAACGAATTCTCAACGTCACCATCTGCTACCATAGCAAGGATTTCCATGAAACCCAGATAGGGAACGGGTGGGTTTGCAACCCTCCCACTACATCGAGGTTCCCTCAACTCTAAGGTGGAACCGACCTACTGGATGAACTCCCATCAACAACTCTTGTTGATGTAACAGGCTTTTCAACAACTTTTATTGAAGTTTCAGTAGTTTCATTGGAAAGCTCACGCAATATGACTTTGCTTCGTGGACTGTGCTCCCTTATATGATCCTCCTCCAGGAAATTAGCATTTTTTGAAACAAACACCCTATTTTCCGTTGGATAAAAAAAATAACCCCCTCGTGTACCTTTGGGGTAGCCTACAAAAAGGCACAATCTCGACCGCGGTTCCAACTTCTTGGGATTAGCCTCAAGCACATGTGCAGGGCAACCCCAAATGCGGAAGTGACGTAAACTAGCTTTACGCCCGTTCCATAACTCCAAAGGTGTTCTTGCAAAACTCTTAGAGGGAACACAGTTGAGTATGTACACCGCAGTCTCCACTGCAAAATCCCAAAACGATTCCAGTAAGGAAGCGTAACTCATCATCGAGTGAACTATATCTAACAAGGTCCTATTTCTCCTTTCTGCAACACCATTTTGCTGAGGTGTACCTGGCGCTGAGAGTTGGAAAATGATTCCATGTTCTATCAAATAGTCTTGGAATATCAAGTCCAAAAACTCTCCACCTCGATCCGATCGAAGTGTTTTAATTCGTCTATCTAATGCATGTTTCAACTTCAGCCTTGAACTCTTTGAACTTTTCAAAGGATTCAGACTTCCATTGCATGAGATAAACATACCCGTACCTAGAGTAATCATCATAAAACTGATAAAATACTCATAACCACCTCGGCCTCACACATTCGTAGGACCACAAAGGTCAGAATGTACTAACTCAAGAGACTCCTTGGCTCTAGAACCTTTTCCAGTAAAAGGTCGTTTAGTCATCTTACCCTCAAGGCAAGATTCGCACACAGGTAAAAAATTTTCTTCTAACTCACTTAGAAGTCCATTCTTCACTAATATCTCAATCCTATTGAGATTAATGTGCCCTAAAGTAGATGCAAAAGTTGGAAATTTTCTTTTGGAGAAATTCGTCG
This sequence comes from Benincasa hispida, assembly GCF_009727055.1. NCBI lineage: Eukaryota > Viridiplantae > Streptophyta > Magnoliopsida > Cucurbitales > Cucurbitaceae > Benincasa > Benincasa hispida. The sequence goes on along the minus strand of NC_052355.1, from coordinate 24,040,612 downwards.
ACGTTTTGATTGAGTTACGACAGTTCTGAATATTTCAGTATTATGGAGAGAATTAATGGCTAACGACCTTAGCACAATAAATTCGATTTCAGATTTTTTGTGCAAATAAAAACACCATCTTTATGAATAAACGCTTTTTTCATATCAAAAGAGACAATATATTTACATTGCAATAAATACTTTACAAAAATAAGGTTCCTTTTTAGTTTAGGAACAATATATACATCATTTAAAACAAGAAACCTATTATGTAAAGCTAACTGGAGTCCTCCCACTGCCACAGTTGAGACGACGTGCCCGGTGCCTACTCGCATTGCCATCTCACCAGCCCTCAGTTGTCGCCAAGATCTAATCCTCTGAAAGAAGAACAAACATGATTAGTGTTGCCTGAATCAATTATCCAGGCAGAATCATCATTCTTCATTAAACAAGTTTCAAGCACAAGTAAATCACATTTACCTTTATCGGCCTTGACCTTAACCTTGGCTGCTTTCTTCTCTTTTAGATACCGAGGAAAGTTTCTCTTCCAATGTCCATCTTGGTTTCAGTAGAAACACTTTCCTTTAGCAACTTGTGGATGCCTCCTTAGGGCGACAGGCGGTGGGTTAGCAAATGCCTTCCTTTTTCCCTTACCACTCTTCTTCTTTTTCCCCTTTGCAGAGTTAGAAGCAGAAGGTGCAGACTTCGTTCCTAAGGTCGAACCTTTATGAAATGTCCTGGAGGATGAAGCAACATTTTCCTCACCCTTTTACCTTTCCTTACTTTTCAGTAAAGATTGGTATGTCTGCAACTCATTGAGGAGAGTTGTAAAGTTATATTTCACTTTGTTAAGAATTACATTGCTAACAAAGTGCAAGAAGCTCTCCGGCAAAGAATGCAGAATTATGCTAACCTAGCTGCCCTCATCGATGGTAGACCCATTCAACTCCGCCACATTAAAGTGGACCATCATGTTTAGCATCTGTTCACGAACAGAGGTGCCTTCTTGCATTTTGGAGTTGAATATGTATTTAAGAGCCTCATGCATAAGTTGTTCAGACGGTTGTCCAAACATTCCCTACAGGGACTCCATGATCTTACGTGCTGAGACCATAGACTCATGTTTCTTGGCCAAGCGTAAAAAAAAAACTTGTTAAGATGTAGTCTCGGGCCTTCTCATTCGCCCTTGTCCATCACTCATATGCCTCTCGAACATTTCGAGCGACATTTGGAGCTGGAATAGAAGGACAAGCCTTCGTGAGAGCGAATATGAGAACCTCAATGATCAAGATTGTCGTGATCATGTGTTTCCATGTTGAAAAATTATCGCCAGTTAGTTTTTCGGTGCTTAACGACGATAAGGTGGTTGTTGCCATTTGAAAAAGTTGCTGAAAATATGAACAAAACTTTATTAGATTTTTCTAAACCACTTTTAAACCAATTAGTTTTGCAAAACAGTTTCAAGTACCCTAAGTTATAGACTTCTATTTTGCAATGATGCCCCAGTGAGTCAGGAAAAACGCCATCGGTGGGGTGATTAGTTGTCCCTTTGTTGGGATGAGACATTCTCAACCATTAGGCAGAACCAACTCTTGGAACTGAACCTAACAACCACCATTTTTTTGGTCCAGAATCGTTAACTTTTAACTATTTCGTGTAATTGTAACCCCTCATTTTCGGTGCCAAAGTCCCGCCCTAATGTGCTTACCGTAGGAAAAAGACAGATTAGGACAAGAGACTAAGTTACCTTATCCTCTTACAGGAGATCAAATAAAGAAACGTGCAAAACTGCCATCTTTTAGGGGGACACTCCTAAGGTGCCTCGAGGTGATGCGCAGTAATTTTATTGAACCTAACGAGGGAGACCGAGGGATATGCTGTTGCACTTCGTGCTCCCACTTACTATGAACATTCTCTCCATCCACCTTGATATTGACCTACCCAAACACCATCCGTTGGGGGGACACGCCAAAGGCGCCGTGAGGCCGAGGATAGATCTCACGACTACTTTAGGAGAAAAGTGAAAGGTTTAAGTGAAGCATTTTATGCCCCAAGTACCTCCCACTGAATGTTCTACCTAGGGATTCATTAACCTAGACAATCCGGCTACTGATTTTAGTCTAAGTCATCTTTTTAAACTCTGCTTATAAACAACGTTTGTCTATGAAATATAAACAAGTTCAAGTAGTCACATTTAAACACTTTAATGGACTGTCCTTAAATTGCATGCATACATCAAATCTATCTAATTCACCTTTTTAGATAAGTTCCTAGGTAGGGGTGTTACGTTTTCGTCAACTTAAATACCCTTGCCTAGATAGAACCCGCCTTAGACAAAAGGTCCCTTATAGATAGATTTGCTACACTTTAACCTTTAATTAGCCAATTTAATCCTATTAAACTGATTAAAAGATTAAAGCCTTAGGGTTTCTAATCATATTAGAACCGTGATCTTAGGTCTATGTGATCCAAGTTTTAAACATTTTAAAACATGAATTAAACCTAAGTGAGCATGCATATCTTTCTTATTTCTTTTAGTTATAATTTCTCTTTAACTTTTAAAAAGAAACAACTAAAAACATTGCACACAACGAAGCATTTATAACATTTATAAATTAACCTATGTGTCATGCTTCATGCAATATCCGATCATTACTATATATAACTTTTATATAACGCGTAATAACCAAGCAAACATGCTACCATTCACCCTTATACTATAACAATTATAATATAAAGATGATGCACGTTAATGTTTTTTATGCATGCATAAATATAACTCTTATAATATATGATGCATGAGCATGCTTTTACATAATTAAAATCATGTTTCTCTAAATTATATCAATTACAATAAAGAGATGATGCATGATCATTGCATAAGCTAAGGTGGGATTTACTATATGTGCATACCATATGACATATAAAACATATATCGCATGTAATAAACAAAGGATTAATGGACCGAGATGAGCCTTTTAACCAAAACCTAGAATGAAAAACCCTATCTATTACATTTTTCATCGAGCAAACTGGTTCACAAGCGAACTGGGTCTTGAATAGCCAGGAGGTCTTCATCGTGTAGCAAACTCCAGCAGGTAGACGATTGTTCAGTGTGCACTAGACGATAGAAGCATAAGCAAATGATCGCGTAGACAACGACGAGGCTGCGAAGCCTGACCGTCCATGCGATCATGTAGCGCGACGACAGGTAAACGATTTACCTTGTGTTACCAAGCGATCATTTAGTCAGTTACTAAGCGATGAAGCTTGCTGACCTAAATGATCATCTAGCATGCGTGCTTTAAATGATACGCGAGCGTTTCATCATCTAACCGATGCGTGCAGCTTGGTAAACAATTTACCTTGCGATGCTAAGCGATCGTTTAATCAGTTACTAAGCGATGAAGCTTGTTGACCTAAACGATCGTCTAGTGCGGGCTCACATTAAACGATACTTAGCGATCGCATACCTGATCGTCAACTCGATGCGACCAACTTTTGATTGCATTCCCCATCGTTTAACTGATGCGTTCATCTGTGATCGCGTACTCTTTCATCTTTACGATGCGATGGACAACGATCGTGTAGAACTTCTTCTGCATGATGCGATCAACCCTAGATCATCTCCTTCCTCAAAGAGCCACAACCTTTGCCCAGAACTTCAACGAACGACTCAAGACTTCAAACAAACTTTGAATACAGACTCAATAACGATTATTAATGCCCAAAAACGCAGAGGCTTTTACAAATAACTGCAAATGTAAAAGGATCTTAAACAAACTGAGGCTAATCATCCCGAAAAAATCCATTAATCTGGCACAACCATAACAAATTTAACAATTAAAACAGTGTAGAAATGCACCCACCATGAATGTATATGTTATTTCGTTGCAACAGATGAAATTGGAGTATAAAAAACTTGACTCTAATACCAAGTGAAGGATCTCATACCGAGAATTCTATGAGCGTGTTCAGATCGCTTCGATTTCATAATGACCGAAATACAAACGATATACATTCAACACATACAGTTATGCAATCAAAACTTAATTAATGGCATGCTATAAACAAAAAATAAATAATAGGGAAAGAGTTTCGTACCAGTTGAAGATTATCTTCACACTCCGGAACTCCAATGCAACGGAAACCCTCCAACAGATCTACCAATGCCCGGTAGGAACGTCGACTGCAACAACACGATCAACGTGAACAAGAATGCTGCAACGAGGATGACACCACCATTAACGAGCCTCGGGTATTGTCAGAGTGAAAACCCAAAGGGTGGGCTTTGTGAATTTGGTAGAGGACAGAGGAACATGAATCGTGTAGGCGATAAGCAAGTGGGAGAGAAAACAGTGCTATCGTATAGCAGAAGTGCTTATCACATAGAGGAGCTACACGATCGTGTANATCGTGTAGGCGATAAGCAAGTGGGAGAGAAAACAGTGCTATCGTATAGCAGAAGTGCTTATCACATAGAGGAGCTACACGATCGTGTAGGATTTGTTGAACGATCGTTTAGGAAAAAGTAGACGATTGTTTAGCAAAATCGGTACATTATACAATTGTTTAGAGAAGTTATCCGATCGTGTAGGAAATAGCGTGAGGTAGACGATCGTTTAGACGAAGAGCGACTATCGTATAGGCTCTCGACGATCATCTTGATCAGCACCAACGTTCTCACTTTTTTTTCTTCAGGTGATTGAATGACTATGAAAAAATGAAAACATTTTTCATTTTAACCCATCGGTTACCATAACCAACGCTGCCCACTAACCCACGTCCGAACGTAGAAAAATGATTAATTATCATATAATTAATCAATCAATTAATTAATAATTATAATCATATTATATTTATATCCTATAGTTTGATATCACATATCTACTATATTATTTTCTCCTCTACTTGATATAAATCATATTTATATCTAATTTCCTCCAAAATAATGTATCTCATACATTTGCTAATTATATCATATATAATTAACTAGTCCAATTATATTATTAATAATCGAACTTCCTCTTGTCAATTTGAACATTTCGAATTAACCAAAATACTGGTTCTCGACTTTATCCAAGCTACCCAGGGGACCTAATGGACCTATGGCTCGAAGCTCCAATGGTACGTGAATAGCTGACTAAACTCTTTAGCCACGAGATCCACCATCCGTTAACTGTCAGTGATTCCTCTAAAGACCAACAACTAAACTCTTCTTACCACAGATATATTTCTGTGTCCATTGGATATAACCAATCATGAGTACGATGACCCTTCACAGATGCCCATAAGTACAACTGGGCCAATTTACTGTTTTGCCCCTATAGTTACATCTCACTTCTTAAGTACCACTAATTCCTCTAATGAACAACACAACATAATCCAACTATGTGTGAACACCTCTCGAGCCAAGAGAAGGTGTGTGGCGCCACATCGGTCAAGCCTCAAAATCATCCCTTAAGGGAGCTATCTATCTACTTACCCCTACTTAGGAGAATGAGTGAATTCCATCTTGTGTAGTTGAGTTCCCAGCTCTCAAATAAGACGAATCCCCAAAATGGTAGGTTTGAATTGGTGACCTGGCCACTCGCACCCATACAAATAAAAGGACTACCCTCAATGGCAGGAGTTCCCAACTCACTTAGGATTGAGGTCATGTTACCTATAGTCATCCTAGTGAAGTGAAGTCTCTACCATGAACGGTGTTATATAACGAGATGTTAATACTTCGTGATCAGGTCTTATAAAAACTCTTTGTATAGGATGTCCCCGCTCGCATGTCCCTAATACGAATGATCAGGATCAGACTATCTGTGACAAGTCACAACACTTGTGACCATTCCACAAAGCAGGCTGCGTCGGTAGCATTACCAGGATAAGGTTTCCCTCCTATATCCATATACTACAGACAATTTTGGTTATCACTCAAGACATGATCCACTTGTATGTCACCACATACATACTTGAGTCACATATAGGTAACCATGGATTTTATGTTTATTGGTTTGTGGTAAAGAAAATTAAAACAAATAACCGAGCAAAATACAAGATGTGAAGTAAATATCATATATTAACAACACAAGTGTTCATACATACTGTTTAAAACTATAGGACACGAGACTTTAGGGCATCAACCCCAATACATCCAACGTCACATGATAAAGACATGGCATGGGGGGAAGAGGACTTATCCATTTAGGAGGAACCACAACCATATTTGTTCCACAACCCTCGTCGTGGTTCTATCCCAACTACCATTGTGCTTACATGGCCCTCAAATTCTCTCACGAAACCCTGAATAGAATCAACTAAATGAGGGATCAAGACCTCACCACCCTAGAACACCACCTAATTACCCCAAGTCTAAATCTGCCACAATGCCATAAGTAACAGATTAAGCTCTCCCTTAAGACCATGTCGACGCACACAGTCTAAACAACCCATCGACATCTCAAGGTCCCTGTCACACAAAATGGAAGCAACATTAGCATTAAAAAGAGTTATCCAAACCTTCCTAACCACTTTATACTCCCAGAACAAATGCACCACAGTCTTTAGCTTTCTCCCACATATTAGACAATGCAGGTTTAGAATAACACCTCTCCTGCCTATAGTAGGTATGATATCTAAAAACTCCCTTTAACAATAGATTTTCACCTTAGATGGAAAAGTACTCTTCCATAGACCATTCCAAATTGTCATCAAACCCTCATTAGAAGACAATGATCCCTCACCCCCCGACACCAACCATACGCTCAATCAATAAGCATTTTTTACCCAAAAAATTTCATCCTTCCTTTTAAGCCCATTCTTTAGGATTGACAAAATAAAATGAGTCTCTTCCTTCAAAAATCATGATGAACCCGCTCAAAATTTCATTTCCCGCTCTCCATCGATAGCGATGTGACCAACAACCCCTAAACCTCTCACTCACCTGTCGCACCAAACCGATTTCCCATCTAGGCAACCAAGGGTCACAATCAATTTGGATGGACTACCCATTCCTCACCCGCCATCTATCTCCTTGCATGAACAACTCATGCCCCATAACATACTTATCAAGCATAAGATGATAACAACAATTAGGCATGCAAAAAGGAACCAATTCGAAAGTAACAACCTCGAAGCACCTGATAAAGTAACTCTTAGGTTGCCTGAACACTCCTTTGCTAACATTGCTGGTAAAAAAGTTTCAAATCACGGAAACCTAACCCCCAACTCATTTCCTACACATTGTAGCGATGAAATTTACACCATATAATTTTAATGAGACATATTTTTGACACATTTATATGCACTAGTCAAGAAACACGTGCATATGTACGTGAAATCTTGTTGTGTTTATTAAAAAATTTAAAACATAGTGAGTTTTTTGAATGTAGTAAATAAATCATTCTCTTTTAATTACCACAAACTTTTAAGAGTTAGAAGATGTAACAATTTTTATTTTCATGTTTCCATATTATCATTTTTTTTCTTGTAAACAAATTATTCTATATTGTAGTGCCAAACATTTCTTTTTTGTTAGTAACTATTTGAAGAGAATGATAAAAGAAGATTTTAGGAAAAATTAAGAATTAAATATTAAGACAAATATTCTCCTCTATAGTGCAGTTAAAAGAATATATTAAAAAAGGGGCTTTTTAAATATCGTAAAATATGTCAAAATATTAACAAAAAATAGCAAAATTTCTTACTCTTCAAAACTCACTCAAATTTTTCTCAAACTCTTCAAAGCTCTCTCAAATCTCTCAAAGTCCTCAATTCTCTCTTAAACTTCTCTCTCTTCAAAACTCACTCAAATTTCTCCCAAACTCTCTCAATTTTTTTCATTAACTCTTTCAAACTCTCCCAAACTCTCTCAAATTTCTCATGAATTTTCTCAAACTCTCTCAAAATTCTCTAAAAAATCTCTCAAAACTCTCTTTTACATTTTCATTTTGAAGGTAAAAATCTCTTAAAACTATCTCAACATTTTTGTTTTAAAGGTCCATTGTTTATTTTCATTTTTTTAATTATTGATAATGAAGGCATGTTCACTTATTTTTTTTAATTTATATTTATAGTTATGATAACAATCCTGACTAATCTTTTTAGATATTATATATAATACTAATATTATTTTTCATCTTTTCAGCAACTATATCTCACTCTTCTTCTATTTCCCCTTCAATCTATCATTGATAATGGCTGATAAATGTTTGTCAGTGTCTATCAATGATAGAAACTGATAGAAGTCTGCCAGTATCTATCAATGATAGAAATTAATAGAAGTCTGCTAGTGTCTATCAGTGATAGAAACTGGTAGAAGTCTATCATTGCTACTACTAGTGATATAAGTCTATCACTAGTAGAGGCTGAGAAGTCTATCAGTAGGGGTGGAATCGGTTCGGTTCGATTCAGTTTGGGGGTCAAACCAAAGTGAACCAAACCACACCATTTGTGCGTTTCAAATCGATCCGAACCGAATCATATAATTTTAAAAATTAGTTTCATTCTTGTTTTAAATTTTTTTTGTTTCCTTTGCCTTTTATTTTTCTTCTTCCTTCCATTTTGTCTTGCCTATGACACAATCTTTTTCTTTTTCTTTTTTTTTTTTCTTTTTTAATTTTACAAATTTTTCTAAATATAATTAAAGTATCAATTCACAGTAAGAACATGTCCAAATGACTACAATAAAAAGTTAGAAACTAAAGAGTTCTACAAAGTATACAATATAAAAATTTCAAACAACCACCTTTAAAGTTTAAGTTACATAAAAGCAAATAACAAGCCAAACACTTAATAATAACATAGTAACTTATTACAAAAGTCCAATCAATACAAACAAATTTATTATCTTGTCAATCATTATTCTCAAATTTGTTCATTTGCCTTTCACATCAGTCTCCTTCATATTCTTCCCATTATTTGTCACATTACCCTCCTTCTACTTGTTTTTTGCCTTTTCCACTTTGTTCAAACCTGTTATGAAGACTAAGTAAAAAAATGACAAACTTGTTAGTAGTTACTATTGTTGGGATTGGTATCCCAATTCTCTCGGAGTCTCGTTGTTTTGTAAAGATACACATTGTTCAATGAATAAATTAAGTGTTATTTAATTCTGACATTTACTCATATCTAATAAACAAAACTCCTTGGTTATCTTATGTGAACTTAAGCATATATATGTTAGTAGAGACTTGCATCTCACCTAAACGACCATAGGTGACATGACCTCAATCCTGAGTGTTTTGGAAACTCCTGCCATTGAAGGCGATCCTTTGATTAGTATAGGTGAGAGTGACTAGATTGCCAACTCAACATGCCTACCTTTTTAGGGACTTGTCTGATCTAGGAGCTGGGAACTCAATCCACAAGATGAAATTCACTCCTTTCCCGAAGCAGGGATAAATAGAGAGACTGCTCCCTTAAGGGCTGATTCCGTGGCTTAAACATAGTGGCCACAGCTTCTCTTTGGAAGAGAAGACTCAGTCATAGTAGGACTATGACTTATGTTCATTAGAGGGAGCACCGGTACTTAAGGAGACAGATGTTAACTACAGGGGCATAATGGTTATTGGCCCAGCTGTACTTACGAGCGATCTGTGAAGGGTTGTCGCACTGCTGATTGGTTAAGATGGACACATAATATATCTGTAGTGAGGAGAGTTCAGCTGTCGGTCTTTAGTGGAGTGCCTGGCAGTTAACGGATGGTGGATCCCGTGACTAAAGAGTTTAGTCAGTTATTCACCACCATTAATGAGCTTCGATCTACAGGTCCATGAGGTCCCCTTGGTAAGCTTTGAATTCATGTTGAGGATCAGTTCTTGGTGTTGATTTGAAATGTTCAAATTGACAAAGAGGTATTTTGATTATATATAATATTACGTTATGATGTATAAGATACATCTAGTGGAGAATTGATGAAATGAGATTACATTAAGTACCATGGAATAGAAAAAGAACTATGATTTATATGTTTCATGAGATGAAATATTAAAACTATAGGCTATAAAGTATATAGTATAATAAGTTGGTTATCATTTATATTTATATAATATTTAATTATTAGATAATTTAATACTTTTTTCTTTTAAAATAACCAAAATAGTGGGTGGTTATGAATCATGGTAACCGTGAGTTTAAATGGGAAGTGGTTTTCCATTTTGAAAAGAAAGTTTTACAAAAGATTGAAAAGAATTATTTGAGTTTTCTTCTCGGCGAAAAAGAAACTCACGAAGTCGTCAAGTAAATACAGATTTTACTAAACACGGTTGGGCGAGCTATCAATCGTGTAGATGGCGAGCTAAACGATCGTTGCATTGTTACTAAACATCGTATAGCTTTGCTAGACGAACGCTGCCCAAGGTAAACGATCGTGTAGAGTCTGTAGGCGACAGACCGAGCTAAAACGATCACATAGCTTTGCTAGACGATGTGCATAGCTTTATCTAAACGATTGGGCATCGACCTATACGATAGGTCTCAGCCTTCTCCACTATGCCCAGCTGTATGCGATCGTTGTTTCTCCGTTCATCTTGCCTCCATACCCCAATTTCGAACAGAGCCCACCCTCTGGATCACTCACACTGAGAATACCAAGGTCGCACTTGTTGGTGTGTTAGACTCAAACTCGAACACCCGTCGAGTTTTCTAAGAGGCCCGTTCGTGTCGTTACGGCATGAGCGCGTGTGTTCGTTATCTGTGCGAGGAGAATCGTTGAGGCGAGCAGTCGAATGCTTCTTTTGTTCATATCGGTAAGTCGCAGGTCCCTTTGTCCAGTATCGAGCGCTCGTGGTTGCTTGTTGTTTCGATCAGAGTGCGCATATAGAAGCGGGGAGACGCTTCTGATTTGTGCATTCCGTTTTTCTCTGTACATTGTGTATTTGACATTCTGTAAGGGAATTTCTGTATGCAATCCTAGATACCCGTTTGTCTGAAGTCGACTCGATAAACTGATTTGTGGATTCATGATTGTAATTTGGAAATAGTCTTATTCGCTACTTCATGGAAATCTCGATTCCGATTTCCTTAAACTATAATAAATATATAAATAAATATGTTAAAAAAATACATAAATATATTTAAAATATATAAACCTTCCTCGTCATCTACAATTTCCTCCAAGTATTGTCGTAAATCAATGCTAACTTATTCTAAATGTAACCAGTTTTGTGCACATACAAGTGCCTCAATTGTGGTTGGAGATAATGAGGTACGAAATGGATCAATTACTCTCCCACTAGTGCTAAATGCGGATTTAGAAGCAACTGTGGATACTAGAACTGCTAAAAGATCTCGTGCAATTTTGTTAAGAATCTTATATCTAGAAGAATTCCTCTTCCACCAATCTACGATATCAAAGTTATCCTCATGTTTAACACGAGGCTCCAGTAAGTAAATATCAAATGTTGAATCCACACTTTGTGAATCATCTTCATCCAAATCTTCATGATCAAAATAGAAAACCTTTGAAGCACTTGTAGTTCTAAATGGAGTGCTTTTAGTGGTACATGAAAATTGGGCCTTACTAGCAATTGATAGTGACAAATTGTATTCATTCAATAATACTCTCAAAACACCCTCTACCTTACTTCCTAAGGCTTTTGCCACATCAGCATCAAATAACTAATTTAGGTAATACAAAAGAAATTTCTTCTTATAACGAGGGTCCAAAACGAAGGCAACATACAAGAATAAATTTGTTCTATCTTTTTTTCCCCAATACTTATCAAACTTTTCTTGCATTTTCATTGCAATTTCATGCAAAATCACATCCTTAGGACCAGTTGCACTTCAATAACTTTTTATGCAATTTTGACTGATACTAATCTCATGGACGACTATATTGGAAGTAACATATAAAGTTCCTCAAAGCCTAACGGTTACTTCATAAATTACTGACAAGAATTTGGTAAATAGTCTGGCAATTTCCCAATCCCTAGTGGTTGGTTTTTCCTCCTCGTTCATGTAGACTGTGTCGTAGTCTTCTAACCTCTTAAATGCCTTTTCAAATTTTACAGCTGCCTCAAGCATCAAATAAGTAGAATTCCATCTAGTTGGAACATCAGGACACAACATAGTTTTACTATCTATGTTCTCCTCTTTGATATACTTCTTAAATGTATCAAGTCGAGCAGGAGAATATCTAACAAACCTCAAGACATCTCAAATTCGAACCAATGAATCATTAATATCTTTTAGGCCATCACATACAATTAAGTTCAATATATGTGCACAACATCAAACATGCAAGAACTCACCATCTAACACCAACCCATGCTTAAAATGCTTCTTCAGATCCTTTCATATCGTCTCCCCTCTATGGTTCTCAATTTGGGTGAAATTAAGAATTCTCTTATTTATCAATAAAGTGTGCAGTCAAAACCAAAAACTTCATATTTTGGATTGATGACCGTTGTGAGTGACACTCTATATCCTTGATTCACAAAAACGTCTTTCAACTTCTCTTTCATGCTATCATATATTTCCAAAATATCCCTAGTAATTGTTTTTTGAGAAAGAAGAACAAAATTTGGTTCTACTAAAGTCAAAGTTCCATTCACAAACCTCAAGTCTTTGGTTCTCCACAAATTTAAATGGCAACTCATCAATTACAATCATCACAGCAAATAGTTTTTTAGCACTCTCAATAATAAACATCTTATAGCTAACAAATGAATGTGAACTATCTCCAATACTCTCATTCTTCTTAGTGACCAACTTACTTTGTGTTATATCTAACTTACACTTCTTAATCTGCTAAGGATTTTTTTACAATAGTTTTCAATATGCATTCTCATAGTTGAATTTCCATTCCTTATAGAATGACATGCATACACCATAGTTACATTTAGCATGTGGATCATTATCACTATATTTAGAATATTTAGTAAATTGATCTCATACCATAGATGAATTTTTCCTCTTTCTTCCATTTGCACTTGTACACTTTGAAACTGTCTCCCCACTTTGATCTTTCGTGGTGGTGGAGGAGGCATCGAAATAACATCATCATTGGAATCGTTGATCTTGCCCATTGTTTGTGATGATATCTATAAAGGGAAAATAGAGAGAAAACTTAATCAGAGGATTTTTTATGACATCATATTCACACATATGTAGTCAAAAAGGAGATACATAATCAGAGGCCCTTTTTATCATTCCCTTAACTCGAATCGTTATTCTTTCTTATCTAATGTAATACATGATCATACATATTTCTAATTTGTAAACTAGGAGAAGGAGATACGAAAATGAAAACTTACTTGAGGTGATGCTGATGCAACTCAAAATTGGAATGGAGATTAGAGATGGAGTCGGAACGGAATCAGAAATTGGAGGTGAGCCTTAAACTTACTTGAGGTGATGCTGATGCAACTCAAAATTGGAATGGAGATTAGAGATGGAGTCGGAACGGAATCAAAAATTGGAGGTGAGCCTTACTTGAGGTGTGGCTGGAGATGGAGATTGAAGGCTGGAATCGAAACGGAATCGGGACCGTCGAGCCGTCGAGCGTCGAGCGTTGAGCCATCGAGGGAGATGATAGAGTAGAGATAGTTAGATGAAGATGGAATCGGGACCGTCGAGCATCGATTGTCGAGCTCGAGTCGTCAAGGGAGATGATAGAGAATTAAGATGGTCAGATGGAGATGGAATCGGGATCGTGAGCTCGAGCTGTTGAGGGACTAGGGAGAAAGAACTGGGAGTCTGAGAATGAGAAGATTAGAAGACGGAAGAATTAAAACCTCGAAGCCTAAACAAAAGTATATATATATATATTAAAATGTTTTGGTTTAGTTTCAGAAGCGGTTTTAAAACTTGGAACCGAACCGAACTGTTTAAATTTGGTTTTAGAATTCCAACAAACTGCATTGAACTGATTTTTCGATTTCATTGATAATTCGGTTCGGTTCGATTTTGCAAATCGATTCAGTTTATGCGATTTCACTGTCCACTTCTATCTATCAGTGTTTATCAATAATAGAAACTGATAAAAATCTATCATTGATTGAGGTTGATAGAAGTGTATCAATGATAGAAACTAATAGAAGTCTATCATTGATACTATAATGATAGAAACTGATACGAGTCTATCACTAATAGGCATTGTTAAAAGTCTATCAGTGTCTATCGATATCTTTTTTGCTATTTCTGTAAATAGTTTAATAATTTTACTATCTGTGGAAATTTCTCTATTAAAAATTAAGATTATATTTTAATCTTAAAAAACCAATGCAATACATGTAAACATTTAATTTGAAAACTAATCATTTCTTCTGCAATTCAATAATCTTAATTTTCTTAATTATTTTGAAATCTTTATTCTAATTTTCAAGTAAAAAAATCGAGATTCTTAACTAATTTATACACATTTATATAATTTAAGTCTATAAAATTTTTTATGCATATAAATTTACTTCATTTACTTTTAGACTTCTCTCATTAAAAGATCTTGTATTCTCCCCCGTCCCAAATTTTAGCTATATTAAATATTATTTTAATTAACAACATAATCAAAATACTTTAATTTTTTTTTTTCTTTTATATCTCCATTTCAAAACCTACATGTAAAGAAGCACCTGCTCGATGTATAACCTGAAAGGAGCATATGACTATCCGTAGTGGAAAATCGTGTCCCAATTTTTTATCTTACAGAACTAGAATTAACAAAGGATGGAAACTAATATACATTTACTCTAATTAAGCATGCTTTCATAGAAATTTGGAGAGGAAGAAGTTTGAAAAACGATTTTTTCACGTTTCCTCTCTAATATACTGCTCGAACAGTCTTCTTATCCCTCGAACACCGGAACTCACGAACATAATAAGGATTACTCCAAAATCCAGACACTACCACAAGGACTTCCTGTTTATTCTCTAGGTTGAGAATTGCTGAGACTTTGTGGGCTTCAAGAGATTAATTTGGTAAGAAAGAGTTTTGATTTGAGAGAAAACTTTTACCGAGAAGTCACACACTGAGATTCCAAGAACATAATGGAGAAGATCAAATCAAGATCTCTCTAACTAATTTGTATACTTAATGGTTATGAGAGAGTGGGTTGAAGGAGTTAAAATAACTCCCTCCCCAATTTTAAATTAAAAAAATTTATATATATAACTAATTTAATATATATATATATATATATATATATATAAATATTAAACATTATATTATATCTGTTGGAAGGTACCAATGCGCAGCGGAAGAAACCAGGATCCATAAGCACTCTAATTCATTAATATTGGAAGAAAGAAAACATGCTTCAACAAAAAATAAATGGGTTTCATGACATACTTTTGAAGAACTTCCTCTAAGCTTTGATTCAGTTGCAAATCTCCACAGAATCTTGTTGTAGACCACCCCAAGATCTTCCCTACTATTCTCTTAGAGCTCAAGATTGAGTAGTGGGACTCAAAATAAGCTGAAATTAAGGGAATTTGGAGAAGCTCATAGCAGCAACCAAGTAGAAGAACACTCTTCTTTCTCTCAAATTTTTCTAAAAAAATTTTGTTCGGTTGCAATTGTTGGGGTTGATGCCCTAACGTCTCATGTCCTATAGTTTGTAAACAGTTTGTACAAACACTTGTGTTGTATAATATATGATATTTTACTTCACATCTTGTTTTTTGCTCAGTTGCATATTTTATTTGCTTTACCACCAAACCAATAAACATAAAATCCCTGGTTATCTGTATGTAAACTTAAACATATATGTGGTGACATACAAGTGGATCATGTCTTAAGTGATAACCAAAATGGTCTGTAGTATTGGGTATATGAGGGAAATCTTATCCTGGTAATGCTACGGATGCGGCTCGTTTTGTGAAATGGTCACAAGTGTCATGATTTGTCATAGATGGTCTGATCTTGATCGTCGTTCGTCTTAGGGACATACGAGCGAGGGCATCCTATACAAAGAGTTTATATAAGACCTGAACATGAAGTGTTAACGTCTCGTTATATAACACCATTCATGACAAAGACTTCACTTCACTAGGATGACCATAGGTAACATGACCTCAATCCTGAGTAAATTGAGAACTCCTGCCATTGAGGGTGGTCCATTTGAATGGGTGCGAGTGGCTAGGTTGTCGATTCAAACCTACCATTTTGGGGCTTCATCTGATTTGAGAGCTGGAAACTCAACTATACAAGATGAAATTCACTCCTTCCCCTCAGCAGGGGCAAGTAGATAGATAGCACCCTTAAAGGCTGATTCCAGGGCTTGAACGATGTGGCGCCACACACCTTCTCTTGGCCTGAGAGGTGTTCACACATATTTGGACTATGTTGTATTGTTCATTAGAGGAATCAGTGGTACTTAAAGAGTGAGATGTAGCTATAGGGGCAAAATGAACAATTAGTTTATGGTTCTACCAATAAATCGAGTCCCTTCTAGTCATAAAGACGGTGGGGCCCCTTGTTCAAGACTAGAAGTCAGTACTTAAGGGAACAACCTATCTACTAACCCTGAAATTAGGTAGGGGTGAATTCCATCTTGTAGGACTATGTTCCCAGCTATCTACCCGGTCTTACCCCTAAAATGGGAGGCTTACTAAGTTGGTGCTGTTGAGCCACTCTCATCCATGCATATTAAAGAATAATCTTGAATAAACAGGAGTTCATAGTTAGCTCAGTATTAAGATCGAGTTACCTTAGGTCATTATGAAATAGTCAGTTCTAAGAATAAATGGTATTATAAAGAAAAGTGACTATTTCATGGTATGGTCTTATGCAAACTTGTTTTGCATAGGATGCCCCTATTTGCATGTCTCTACATGAACGATTCAGGATTACATCGTTTGTCTTAAATACAAAGTGAGTCACATTATAGTGTTTCCAGAATAAAGTACTTAGCACTATCCCTATACTTATAAACTGTTTTGGCTATATCTCAAACTTGATCCACTTTTGTGTCTCTACATAAAGTTTAAGTATTCATGCTATAGTCAAGGGTTCTTTAGTTTATTGGATTTAGACTTTTATAAGTGTAGTTTAAATATTCAATTACAACTTTACTGAATATACCTCAATAACATCTTTATTGCAAAATAGAAATGTTTAATGTTTATAAATTGCAAGTTTTAGTACATACAGCCCAACAGGTATAGCTCTTTGCCACTAGTCTAGCCTTAAAGGTTTGTACCTTACCATCTGCATCCTTTTTCCTCTTGTAGATCCATTTGCAACTTATAGGCTTTACTCCATCAGGTTGATCTACAAGATCCCAGACTGAATTGAAGTACATAGACTTCATTTCAAGATCCATAGCTTTGTTCCATTCATCTTTATCCACATCCTCCATTGCCTGTCATAGGACAATGGATCTTCAACATTGCCATAAGATATGACGGTCGGGGTTTCTGTTAAACCCATATAACAAATAAGCGGGTTCACAACTCTTCCACTACATCGAGGTTCCCTCAACGGTTGAGGTGGATGTGATCTATTAGATGTACCAACATCAACAAATCTTGTTGATGTACTAGGCTCTTCAACAACATTTGTTGAAGGTTCAGTAATTTCGTTGGAAAGTTCATTTAATACTATCTTACTGCACAGTTTATGCTCCCTAATGTGGTTCTCTTATAAAAGTATAGCATTTTTTCAACACTAACACTTTATTATCTTTAGGATCATAGAAGTAATCACCTCTCATTCCCTTGGGGTAGCATACAAATAGGTATAGTGTTGAACAAGGTTTCAATTTCTTAGGATTAACCTCAAGCATGTGTACTGGGCAACCCCAAATCCTGAAATGACCTAAATTACCTTTATGGCCATCCCATAATTCCAAAGGTGTTTCCAAACACTTTTGGATTGAACACGGTTCAAAATATAGGTTGTAATCTGTACTACATAACCCCAAAACGAATTAGGGAAATAAACGTAACTCATCATAGATCGAACCATGTCCAACAAGGTTCGATTTTTTCTTTCTGATACACCATTCTACTGAGGTGTACCAGGTGATGAGAGTTGGAATACAATTCCATGTTCTATCAAATAGTCCTTGAATTTCAAATCCATATACTTCCCACCTTGATCAGATTGAAGTATCTTTATTGTTTTACCTAATGAATTCTTTGTTGGGTTTTATGCCCTAAAACTCATAGATAGTGAATATAATTAAATGAACGTCATTAATAAATAGTTTATTAATGTTTTTCTCAATAAGTGTTATTGATATTTTATTTAATATTGTCTTATTAACCCTAAAATCCAATAAACTAACATCCTAGGCTGTCTTATGAATCTTAAACTATATGTAGAGACATATAGGGATTAATGTTCAAGATACAACCTAAAGGGTCTATAGTATAAGGGTAAGGTTGGGTACCTTATCCTGGTAACACTATGGATACAACCTACTTTGTATTTGATAAAAACGCAGTGATCCAACGTGTTCGTGTAGATGACACGCGAGTGGGGGTATCCTGGGCAATGAGTTTGCACAAGACCAGACCGCGAAATAGTAACCACTAGATGTTAATACGTTGACTAGTTAGGTTTCTATTTCAAAGGGGTGACATAGGCAACTTAGTCTTACTCCTGAGTATATTATGAACTTCTATTCATGAGGGGTTGTCCTTTGATTTGTATAGGTGAGAGTGGCCAGTTCGTCGACTTAATATGCCTACCATTTTAGAGATAAGATCGAGTGGGTAGTTGGGAACATAATCATATAAGATGGATTTCACTTCTTCCCGACTTCAGGGTAATTAGATGAATGTTCCTTTAAGTGGTGTCTCTAAGACTTGAACAACGAGAGGGTTTCTGTTTAATGGTTGGACCATAAACAAGTTGTTCATTAGATAAGCACTGGTATTTTAAGATGTAGAGGTAACCTAGGGATAAAACGGTAATATGACCTAACTGGTGTTTTGAACACTTGTGAAGGACTAACTTGCTGTTATTGATCTATACCCGTGGACACAGAAACATATCTATAGTAAGAAGAGTGTAGTTGTGGGTCTTTAGTGGAGTGTACTCACAGTTAATGAATATTGATTAATTTGGTTAATGAGTTTAGCCAATTGATCTCACATCGTTGGAGCTTCTGATCTACAGGTCCATTAGGTCTCATTCCTAGCTCGTAAAGGGTATTGAGGTAATTTGTCATTAAATTGAATTTGAAATGTTCAAATTCAGAACCGGGATTTTTTAATATATGTTGATACATTTTAATATAAAGTTTAATTTTAGACTTTATTATTAATTTTGAATATGATTCAAAATTAATAAATGAGAGAATAAAATATTTTAAAGGAGTTCAAATATTAATTTAATATGAATAAGATTCATATTGAATATTATAGATTAAAAATAATGTGCATTGGATGCGCATTAAAACTATAGGCTAAGTGAGAGAAATGTTTTTTTTAATATGATTCAAATGAAAAATTAAATTAAATATGTGATATTTAATTAGATGGTTAATTAATTATTTAATTTAATTTAATTTAATTTTGAATTTAATTAAACTGATTAAATCAAAATTATAAGTTAAAATTAATGCACATTAGATGCACATTAAAACTATAGGTTATGTAAGAGGGAACCATTTAAATATGATTTAAATGGTTATTATTTTTTATTCATTTAATTTAATTAAATAAATAGTTTTATTTAATTTTAATTAAATGAAAATGTAACTCCCATATAGGAGAGTTACTAGAGACGTGGGATGAATCCCATGCTTCCCCACTTCTCTCTCTCATTCTCTCTATATTAAGAAAAAAAAAGATGCAAAAAGAGAGCATTTTTTTTTTAACTCTCTATCTTTTTTAGTAGAAGCAAAAAAAAAAAAAAAATAATAATAATAATAATAATAATAAATAAATAAATAAATAAAAATAATACTCTACCCAAAATCCTCCCAATTTCTAAAGAGAATCTCACAATCTCCAAATCCTCAATTTTCTGCAAATATAGGGAGAGACTCTAAGGGGTGGTGCTCATTTCAAGTCGTACAGAAGAATTCCACAGAATTCCCAAAAGGCTTACAAGATAGGGTTCTTCTCTTTTGTAGGTTTTATTTCTAGCTGCATGCTTAATCTATTTTGATCGTTAGTTTTTATTCAATATATATATATATAATATATATATATATATAGTTTTTGATTTTAAATGGCATTTTGAAATACATTTTTGGTTTTGTAAGTTATGGCTTCCGTTGTGCCTTAGGGTTTTTCATCCCTACGTTCTCAACTTTAATTTAGTTCCAATGAACATTTTTACAAAAATTAAGTTCCTTTTGGAATCAGGAACTACAAATACATGTCCAACAACACAATAAGATTTTGTTAAAATTAACCGGAGCCCTCCCATTGCCATAGTCGAGACGGCGTGCCTAGTTCTCGTCATCTCACCAGTCCTCGGCTGTGCGCTAGAAAGTAATTCCTTAAAAGAAAAAACAAACATGATTAATGGCACTTGAATCTATTATCCAAGTTGAATCATTATTCTCCACTTAAGAAGTTTCCAATACGAGTAAATCATATTTACATTGTTTGGCCTTCTTGTTTTCTGCCAAAATACTTGGGATAATTCCTCTTCTAGTGTCCTTTCTGGTTGCCAATGAAATAAAATTTCCTCAGCAACCTTGGCCTTCTTGCTCTTTTGGGCAGAAGTGGGGTTAGCTTTTCCATGACCTCCTCCCTTCTTCTTCTTCCATTTTTTGGTGTCGGAAAGGTGCAGAATTTTGTTTCAGAGGTCAAACCTCTGTAGAACTTCTTTGAGGACGAGCAAAAATTTGCCTTATCTTTCTATTCTTTGACTTCATCAAGGACCGGTTGTCTTGTGGCTCATGAGTAGTAGGGTGGTCAGGTTGAAGTCAAGCTTGTTCATAACAACGTTGCTACAAAACCGGAAGAAACTCTTAGGAAGAGTTTCCAAATGAAGTTAACCTAACTGGCTTTTGTTGATGACAGACCCATTCATCTCCGCCCCATTAAAGTGGACCATCATGTTTAGAACATGTTCACAAAAGAGGCAACCTAACTGGCTTTTGTTGATGACAGACCCATTCATCTCCGCCCCATTAAAGTGGACCATCATGTTTAGAACATGTTCACGAAAAGAGGCCCCTTTTTTCATCCGAACATCAAATGTTGGGAATGTCCTAGAACTCGCAGTTCGTGTTAAAATTCTATTTATCAATAATAATGACTTGTTGATTTTGCATCTTATTATGAAAATCCAATAACCGTATCCTTGGCTATAGTTTGAATACTGTAACTTTATGTAGTGACATAAACAGGATCAAGTTGACAGTATATAACCTAAACAGTCTAATCAGTATATGGATGAAATTAGGTATCTCATCCTGGTAACACTATTGGATGTGACCCACTTTGTAGTTGTTACAAGAAGTTGTAAAGTGCTACAAACGATGTGATCCACAAATCGTTCATGTTGAGACATGTGAGTGGGGGGCATCTTATGCAATGAGACATGTGAGTGGGGGTATCCTATGCAATAAGTTTCCATATAGACTGAACCACGAAAATAGTCACTTTTCTTTATAACGACTATTTACTGTTAAAACTGACTATTTCATTTATCAAATAACCTAGGTTAACTCGATCTTAATCCTGAGCTAGCTATGAACTCCTATTTGTTCGGAATTATCCTTTGATCTACAAACAGTGGGAGTAGTTCAACAACACTGCTCAATAAGCTTCCTATTTTGAGGATAAGACCGGATGAATAGCTGGGGACATAGCCTTGCAAGATGGAATTTACTCCTACCCTATTTAGGGTTAGCATATAGGTTGTTCTATTAAGTACTGATTCCAGGTCTTAAACAATCGAGGTCCCGCCTTCTCATGATAGAAAAAGGATTTGATTCATAGAGATTGTGAATCAGAATTGTTCATTAGAGGGTCAGTAGGAACTTAAGGAACAAGATGTAGTCACAGGGGTAAAACGATAATTTTGACCTTGCTGTGCATACGAACAACTTGTGAATGATCGACTTACTGATTATGGTTTTAGGTGGACATAATATATCTACAACGAGGGGAGTTCAACTATGGGTTATAGTAGAATGTCCCATTAGTTAACGAATAAGGGTTAGATCGGACTAATGAGTTTAGCTGATTAATCTCGAATCGTTGGAGCCCATGATCTGTAGGTCTGCGAGGTCCCTTTACTAGCTCGTAAATGGTTAAGCTTTAGAGTAGCTTGAAAAATTAATTTGAAACGTTCAAATTAAACAGAATAGGAGAATATATATTTAAATATGATTTAAATATATGAAGATGATTATTGTGCAAAAATTAATTTAATATTTGATATTAAATTAATTAATATTTTAAATTGATTTATGAAATTAATTTTAGAAAATTATTTTTCAGTTATTAAAATAAAAATTAAATTTAGAAATCAAATTTTGGTTTTAAAACAAAAATGGGAAAAATCGTTTTGCATGTTTCAAAATGGAAAATCTTGATTTTCCAATATCATCTTCTTCATGCTCACACAAAGCCCACTTCCTTCTCTTCATTAATACTCCAAGCATGAGCTACAAGCCATGAATTTCTCTTCTTTTCATATTCATTTGCAATAAATAAAGAAGATTGGAGTGAGTTGAAGGTATGCATAACACATAAATTTTGAGAGAAAATTTCAGTGAGAAGAAAGAGTTCTTCAAAGTGAGCTGCTGTGAGTATTTTACTGTTCTTCATCGTTTTAAGTTGTTCTTGAGTCCCACATCTCGGTCTAAAGCTCCAAGAGGATAGTGGGAAAGAATTTGAGGTGTTTCACGGTGATCTTTGGTGAAGACTGATGCTGATTAATCAAGTTCTTGAAGAGTTCTTCAAAGGTATGATCCTAAAACCCTATTTTTAGAAGAGCATGCTTTAGTTTCTACCAAAATTAGTGAATTTGAATGCTTATGGATCCTTGATACTTCCGCTGCATGTTATCTAACTCTAACATCAAAGATATATTTTAAAACGTCATAGCGAAGCTGTGTGGATGGTTGTCCAAACATTGCCTCAAGGACTCCATGATCTCATGGGTTGTGAGCATTAACTCAAAACTTTAGATAAGCTGGCCAAGATATATGCTCGGGCCTTTACATTCGCTTTGACTCATTGCTCATATGTCTCCTGAATATTTTGGGCTACATTGGTAGCTGGGACTTGAGGACACTCCTCAACCAGGACGAATTGTAAGTCATCGATTATTAGCACAATATTAATGGTATTTTTCCAACTTGTGCAGTTATCATCGTTAAGTTCATGAGCGAAAATTAAGTTAAGTGTAGCGCTTGTCATAATAAAATTGCTGAAACCATACAATTTATTTATATTAGTTGTACATGCATTACCCATTTGAACAACCAATCAATTTAGCAAAATTCTAATGTATCCTATATGACATTTATTTTACAATGATGTTTCAGTGAGTCAGAATAAAAGCCATTATAGGGTGAATAGTTACTCCTTCACTGAATTAAGACAATCTCAACTAATAATTACACCAGAATAACTCTTGTTTCTATAATTATTAGTTACCATTGTCTGGTCCAGAAATTATTAACTTTCTTAACATTTTCTTATAAGTTTAACACCTCATTTAGATTCTAGAGTTCCGCCCCAATGAGCCAACTATAGGAAAAAATCAATTGGGGCAAAAATTAAAGTTATCCTATTTATTTCTGGAGTTTGAGTAAAAAATTCATGCAAACATCATCCGTAGGGGGACACAAGCAAATGTGTCTCGAATCCGAGCATGAAATTTTACTGCAAACTAATGAAGGTGATTGTGGGATATGTTGACACACATTCCTCTCCCACTTACTATAAACACTCTTTTCATTCTGCTTGTTATTGATCTGTACAACACTACCCATAGGGGGACACAAGCAAAGGTTCCTCGAGGCCGAGCATAGATCTCACGGTGTGAACTATATAGGAGAAACATGAAATGAAATTGAAGTATAATGTACAACATTTTCCTCCCACTGAGTGTTCTACCGAGGGTTGATTAACTTAGAAAAATTCGGCTAACAATGTTTACTAAATGTTTTTTAACTTTGCTCGATATAATATTTACGTTGGATAATTTAATAACATTGATTTATGTTCATTAAACACTTTAATAAACATTAATCACTTATAGCATGCTTATAACAAATTTATCTGATTCACTTTCCAGGTCAGTTTCCAGGTAAGGGTGTTCCATTTCTGTCGGCTTTAATACTCCAGCTTAGACAGAACTGTCCTAAGATAAAGGTCCCCCATAAATAAATTTGTTATAAATTTTATCTTTTAATTAAAAGAATTTAATTCTATTAAACTGAATTAAAAGATTAAGCTTATTTCTAATCATATTAGAAATTTATTAACATAGGTTTAATAGTGAAATCAATTTTAAACTATTTAAAAAAGATTTTAACATATGTTTACATGCAATTCTGTATTATAGATTTTAATCCTAATTTCATTTAACTTATTACAATTATAAAGTTTAATGGAACATTTAAAACCTATACATGCATCTAATGACATACTTTAAAATTATAACATTTATAATTTACTAAAGTGATGTCATGCATCATGCATTTCCATTTTTGTTATTACATACATAACATTTATATAATAAAGTAATGAAAAAAATAACGTGTTTCCCTTCATTCAAACCATATATTATAACATTTATAATATAAAATTATGCATGAACATGTTATTAATGCATGTATTCATATTTTATAAAACTTATACAATATGATGCATGAATATGCTTAAAGAATTATGCAACTTTATAATATAACAATTATATTAAGATGATGCATGAATAAATATTTATCCTATGGTGGGATTTTTTATATGTGACATATAATAATAAAAAACAAACAACCATACATCACATGTATAATTAAAAGCAACATTTAGATCGAAATTGGCTTTATAAAACATTAATTAATTTAACATAACACTTTATATTAATGCAATTAATGAAAAAAAACAAAAAACTTAATTATTACAAATAATAATTAAAAAATCGAAGAAAACCGCTGCTTAAATCGCTTCAAAGGCTCGAACCAACGGTTTGGACCAGTCATCACTCACACACCTTACATTCGGAGTGTCACAATGCTCTTCACTAGTGTTGCAACATTGGTGTTCTAATCTGCGTGCGCGGTGCTATGCATCTCACAATGTTGTGACACTCCATGCAACGTTGCAATGCTATGGTTGGAGCTTTGCGACGTTGAGCCCTCTGCCGTATAGCGTAAGGCGAGCATTATAATCTCTAGCCTTATGCTCTAAGGTAAAATGTCTACTCTGCTTCATCCGTTCATCCAAATTTCACTAAACTAAAGTCAGAACTTGATCACGAGCAACCCAAACTTGAATTACAGGCTCAATTGTAATAAAATTATGCTAAAAAACAATAAGCTCTTACAAACCGAATCAGAATAAAGCAGTAGAAATCTAAAAGGCAATTTCGAAAATATTCAATTGTGCAAAACCACATTCAATATTCAACAATGAAAAATTAATACCCACCATAACTCTTATTAGAGTTTGAAAATAAAAAATTGGGACTCAACCGGCGCTTTGATACCAATTGAAAGGAGTATGTGACTACCCGCAGCGAAAAATCGTGTCCCAATTCTTATTTTACAGAACTAGAATTAACAGAGGACGAAAATTAATATAGATTTACTCTAATTAAGCATGCCTTCACAGAATTTGGAGAGGAAAAAGGATTAAGAATGTCTTACCCTTGAAGAACGATTTCTCCATGTTTCCTCTCCAATGTACTGCTCGAACGATCTCCTTCTCCCTCGAACACCAAAACTCACTAACACAATAAGAATTGCTCCAAAATTCAGATACTACCACGAGGACTTCTTCATTATTAGAGAGAATCGTCTGAGAGTTTTTGGGCTGCAGGAGATTAATTTGGTAAGGGAGAGTTTTGATTTGAGAGCAAATTTTTACAGAGAATTCACACACTAAGATTCCAAGAACATAATGGAGAAGATCAAATCAAGATCTCTCTAACTACTCTGTATATTTCATGTTGGTTATGAGAGAGTGTAACTCCCTCTCCAATTTTAAATTTCAAAAGTTCAAAAAATTCAAAATTTTAATTTTAATTAATATATACATATATTAACTAATTTAATATATATAAATATTAAACCATATATTATATCAAATAGAACACATAAGTTATCGTTTATATTATATCACATATAATATAACCTGTGGTTTATTAATCTCTTATATAACATATAGAATTAATGTGAATCATATTCATACTAATTTTAACATATAGTTTTATATGAATCATATTCATATAATTAATATTTGAATCATATTCAAATATTTATTTTCTCTCAAATAAAACTTTATATTATAATGTACCACATACATTATATTAATTATCTCATTATATTATAATGTATCATATACATTATATTGATTATATCTTATATAATTAATTTTCTTCAATTAATTTGAACAATTCAAATTAATTAGATTTTTATTAATTCCAATTGAGCTAACGAGTGGACCTATAGATTTAAGCTCCAATGGTACTTCATTAATTAATTAAACTCTTTAATTAAATTAATCAACTTCCATTAATGGTCAGTCACTCTACTAAAGACCGACAGTTGCACTCTTCGTGCTACAGATATATTTCTGTATCTATTGAATACAACCAATCAACACTGTGTTGACCCTTCACAAATTGTTCCTAAGTACAGTTGGGTCAAAATTACTGCTTGCCCCTGTAGTTGCATCTAACTCCTTAAGTACCATTAATCCATCTAATGAACAATTAGTTATAGTCCAACTATAACCAAACCTCTCTTGAGCCAGGAAAAGGTGTGACGCCACATTATTCAAGTCCTGGAATCAACTCTTAAGGGAGCAATTTCTTTACTTACCCTAACATAAGGGAATGGGTGAATTCCGTCTTGTGTAGTTGCGTTTTCAACTCTCAAATCAGACGAATCCTAAAAATAGTAGGCATATTAAGTCAGTGAAACTAGCACTCTCCACTCATGTAGATCAAAGGATAGCCTTCATAAGCAAGAGTTCACGACTCACTCAGGATTCATGTCAAGTCACCTATGATCATTCTGGTGAAATGTAAATCTCTTCTTGATGTTATATGGAGAGAATATTCATTTTGTGGTCCAGTCTTATACAAACTCTCACTCATATGTCTCTACATGAATGATCGAGATCAGATCATTTGTAATATTTTACAATAATTGTAATAACTACAAAGTAGTTTGTATTCATGTTTTCACCTGATAAGGTATCCAACCTTATCCATCTACTGCAAATCTCCACCTTGACTTGAATTGTCTCACAGATAATAGATGTACTAGATGCAACATAAAACATATTGCCAGATGTACTTAGACTTTTCCTCCATGTCTTAAATTGTCCCATAAGGAACCATAAACAATTCAAAACATTCAACAAGTCCAAACAATAATTATCAGATGTATTCAAACTACTCACTCAAACTCAAGGTGTTAGAATGACGAACAACTTGAGTTTGCGAAGAAAAAACTTCTGAATCAAAACAGCAGATATGAACTAAAAATAGAAAATCCACAGATGTACCAAATGCAACATAAATATATTTCCAAATGTATTCAGAATTTTCCCTCAAACATAAGGTGATAGAATGACAAACAACTTGAGTTTGCAAAGAAAAAAATTCCGAATCATATCAGCAGATCTGGACTAAAAATAGAAAATCCACAGATGTATCAAATGCAACATAAATATATTGTCAAACATACTTAGACTTCTCCCTCAAACTCAAGGTGATAGAATGAAAAAGAACTTAAGTTTGTGAAGTAAAAACTTCCAAATAACATCAGCAGACCTGGACTGAAAATAAAAAACCCACAAATGTACGAAATACAACATAAATATATTGTCAAATGTACTCAGACTTCTCTCTCAAACTCAAGATGGTAGAATGACAAATAACTTAAGTTCACGAAGAAGAAAATTTCGAATCAAATTAGCAAATCTGGACTAAAAATAGAAAACCCAAATATGTACCAAATGCAACATAAATATATTGCGAAACATACTCAGACTTCTCCATCAAATTCAAGGTGGTAGAATGACGAAGAACTTAAGTTTGCAAATAAAAAACTTTTGAATCAAATCAACAGATTTGGACTAGAAACAAAAAACCCACATATGTATTAAATGCAATATAAATATATTGCCAAACGTACTCAGACTTCTCCCTCAAACTCAATGTGGTAGAATGCGAACAACTTGAGTCTGTGAAGAAAAAACTTCTAAATGAAATCAACAAATCTAGACTAAAAATAGAAAACCCACATATGTAACAAAAATGCGACATAAATATATTGCCAAACATACTTAATTCTCTCAAACTCAAGGTAGTAGAATGACAAAAAACTTGAGTTTGCGAAGAAAAAAAATTTCGAATAAAATCAGCAGATTTGGGCTAGAAACAAAAAACCCACAGATATTACCAAATGTAGCATAAATATAGCCAAACGTACTCAGACTTCTCCCTCAAACTAAAAGTGATAGAATGACGAACAACTGAAGTTTGTAAAGAAAAAATTTCTTAATCCAATTAGTAGATTCAATGGTTGAAACTCTGGCAATCGACAACTTTGTGGAAGTTGTTCCTGAAAAATCGAACTACACTGCAATTTTACAGATTATGTTCAACAGCAACTACGGATAAATCTAGAGCTCAAAACAATGATCCAACCGTTCAAATGAGACCCCATATGTTCTCAATAGTAGACCAAAATGCATCACGATCCAATGGTTGAAACTTCGGCTATTGACAACTTTGTAGAAGTTTTTCCTGAAAAATCAAACTACACTACAATTTTACGGATTCTATTGAATAGTGACTATGACTAAACCCATAGTTCAAAACAACGATCCAACCATTGAAAACTAGAAACTATGTGTCCCCAACAAGCTGACCAAAATTCAACTACATCCAACGGTTGAAACTTTGGCAAATGAAAAATATGTGAAAGTTGTTCCTGAAAAACGGAACTACACTGCAATTTTATAAATTTTGTTCACCAGCAACAATATAGAAAATGAAAGCTCAAAACGATAATTCAACTGTTCAAATCGAGATCCAATGATTCCCCAACAGGTGGACCAAACTTCAACACAATCCCATGGTTGAAACTCCGAAAATCAACAACTTTGTGAAAGTTGTTCTTAAAAAATTGAACAGCACTGTAATTTTACAGATTCTGTTCAGCTGTGACAATGAATAAATCCAAGGCTGAATCCTTAAAAAATGAGACCCTATATGTCCTAAGAGACTAACCAAATATCAACACAATCCAATGGTTGAAATCTTGACAATCAACAAATTTGTGAAAGATGTTTCTAAAAAACTAAACTACACTACTGTTTATTCTATACAATAGTGACTACAAAAACAACCAGAGCTCAAAATGACAATCAAAACGTTCAAAACGAGTCCCTATATGTCCTCAAAAGGTTGACCAAAATTTGATACAATCCAACGGTTGAAACTTCAGATATTGACAACTTTGTTGAAGTTGTCCCTGAAAAACTGAACTACACTACAGTTTTATAGATTTTGTTCAGTTGCGCCGAAAAACTAAACCAAAGTTCAAAATGAAGATCTAACTATTTAAAACGAGACCCTATGCATCTCCAAGAGGCTGACAACTTTGTTAAATTTGTCCCTAAAAAACTGAACTGTAGCTTTATAGATTCTGTTCAACCACGCCTACAAACTAAACCAAAACTCAAAACGAAGATGCAACCATTCAAAACGAGACCCTATATGTCTTCAAGAGGCTGACAAAAAATTAGCACGATCGAACAGTTGAAGTTCTAAAAATCGACAACTTTATGGAAGTTGTCCCTATAAAATTGAACTACACTACTCTCTCGATGAATTTATCGATTTTTACGTTCACGGCCTATTTCTTTAATTGTTGAACAAATGCGGAATTTCAAAACCCTAATGAACAGGCTCTGATACCAGTTTGTTAAGAAATCGACTATTAAAGAATACAAAAAAAAAACGCAAAAAGAATAGAGAAATCGACACGCAAATTTACGTGGTTCAATAATAGTGTGTTAGCTACGTCAAAAGGGGCATAGAGGAAACAATTTTATTAGAGAGAATGTTATAAAAAAAAACATTGAATCTACCGAATAACATTTATAAAGTTAGAGAGTTTATATAGTGTACTTTTCTGAAGCCTAAGTGGAGAAGAAAAATATTTAAATAATTAAAGTATATCAAATACCAATTCTAATTTGATTTAGGATTCAAGGCATTTCAATAGAAATAAAAGACAATACCTAAAAACTATATAATAAAACATGTCTAATTCTACCCTAAATCACCTAAAACACATATTAAAATGATTTGGAGTTAGGTTTTTTAAGTTTGGTAGTCAGAAAGTTGTTGCAAGATATTGCAAGATGCTGCGAGATGTTGCGAGATAAAAAAAAAAAAAAAAAAACTATCTAAACATGTCTAAACCCACCCTAAATCTCCTAAAATACATACAAAAATGATTTGGAGTTGAATGTTTCAAGTTTGGAAGTTAGAAAGTTATTGTGAGATATTGCAAGATATAGGGAGATAAAAAATTAGTAGTTAAAAACTATGTAAAAGATGTCTAAATGCACCCTAAATGACTTGTGAATATGGTTGTTGTTTAATTTTAGTTTGCAAAAAAACATGTGCTCCAACTACCACTTGTAACTCATTGTGGCACATTTATATACATGTTTTAAGTGATTTAGGGTGGGTATGAACATGTTTTAGGTACTTTATTGGTATTATTTTTAATCTTGCAACATCTCGCAACAACCTCTAAACTTGAAACATTCAATTGGAACTAATTTTTGTAGGTGTTTTAGATGATTTAGGGTGGGTACGGTCATTTTTTAGGTAGATAGCTACCGTTTTTTAATCTTACAACATCTTGCAACTTCTAAACTTGAAACAATCAATTCAAACTCATTTATATAGGTGTTTTTAGGTGATTTAGGCTGGGTAAGGTCATTTTTTAGATTTTTTTAATTATTATTTTTTTCTTTGTAGCAGTTGTCATTTTATATTTATTTTCTTTCCTAATCCACATGTTTGTGTATTTTTTTTTTGTTTGATTTAGGTAAAATTATTTATGACATCAAGAAACGCCCCCATGTACAAGATAAAGCCATCCCATCATTTTCAATCTCGTTATTCCACAAACCGACTTGCATTTCATTCTCATCTAATGCATCCATTGCAATTGGAACATTTAAGTTATGAACTTGGTTGTTCTCAGAAATTGAATTGTAACAAAGATCGAAACCTTTCTTACTATCAACTTGACTGCTCCTAAGTTCAAATGAGATGTACACGTGCACCTCTAACGAATTTTCACTAAGAATATGAAATTCAAATCACGATCTTTGTTTCACTTTAGTGTAGGAGCTTCATTTTCAACTTTTATCTCATATATATACCTTATCTCAAACTTCTTAAGGTTAACTTCGGCAAGAGAATACAGTTCGACCCGTAAATCTTTGTATGTTATTTCTTTATTTATAATAATACCTTTTAACATGCCTTCTTCAGATTTTCTTTATCTCTCATCCTATAGACCACCATAACGAACTAAAATCTGGACATTTATCATCCTTAAATTACCTAAAAATCTTTTAATTCTTGAAAACATGATTTGAAGTTAGGCATTTCTAGTTGCTAGATAAAATTGTATGAAGTTTGTAGTAGAGATTATTGATATTTGATATGTAAGAATTGAATTTTTATGAGATATTAGTCATTTGATATATATTATAGATAAATTTAAGTAAATTAGGAAGAAAACAAATAATAACCCGACAACCCAACCCAACCTAACTCAAATTGTGAGGGTTGGGTTGGAGACCATGTTTGGGTCATTTGGGTTGCCAACTTAACCAACAAAATTTTTTGGGTTGGTCGAAAAATATGCCACAATCCAACTCAATTCAACCCAACCCATGTACACCTCTATTAAAATATGTGTAAAAAAACCACCTTAAATCACCTAAAACAACTATATAATTGATTTGGGATTGGGCATTTGAAGTTTGGAAGTTGCAAGATGTTTGAAGATGTTCCGAGATAAAAAATAGTAGCTAAAAGAAAAACTCCCTAAAACATGTGTGAAACCACCCTAAATCACCTAAAATAAGTACATAATTGATTTGGGATTGCATATTTGAAGTTTGGAAGTTGTGAGATGTTTTTGAAATGTCGCGAGATAAAAAAACAGTAGCTAAAAAAAGGTCCTAAAACATGTGTGAAACCACCATAAATCATCTGAAACAACTATACAATTGATCTGGGATTGAACATTTGAAGTTTGGAAGTTGCGAGATGTTTGCAAGATATTGCAAGATAAAAAATAGTAGTTAAAAAACTCCCTAAAATATGTATAAACTACACAAAATCACCTGAAATAAGTATATAATTGATTTGAGATTGGGCATTTGAAGTTTGGAAGTTGAGAGATGTTTGCGAGATGTTACGAGATAAAAAAAACAATAGCTAAAAAATCTCCCTAAACATGTGTAAAATCAGCCTAAATCATCTAACACAAGTATATATTGATTTGGGATTGGCCATTTGAAGTTTGGAAGTTGTGAGATATGTGCTAGATGTTGCGAGATAAAAAGCAGTAGCTAAAAAAAATTCCTAAAACATGTGTAAAACCCTTAAATCATCTAAAATAAGTATATAATTGATTTAAGATTGGGTATTTGAAGTTTGGAAGATGCAAGATATTTGCAAGATGTTGCGAGATAAAAAAAAAATAATAAAAAAGTTGCTAAAACATGTGTAAAACCACCCTAAATCACTTAAAACAAGTAAAATTAATTTAGAGATACATTTCAAGATTGGAAGTTGCATCAAGAGGAGAAAAAATTTAATCTAACTCAACCCAACATCAATATAAGAATAAAAGTAGAGGACCAAAAAATCTATAACAAAAAGAAAATTCATAAAAACTTACCACAAATATATTGAAATTGAGAGATGTGAGTGACTAAAAATCCTATGGCATGGCAAGAGAGCTTGAGGGAAGAGAAATTAGAGAAAAGTTGAAAAAAAAATGAGAGAAGAGGTGGGAGAAGAAGACTAAAGTAATGTTAATTGGGAGAAAGTAGGATAAAATGAGTTCTTTTCTTTTTTATTTTTTTTTTTAAAAAAGAATTTGATCCCAAAAGTCTTTACTTCCTAAAAAATATCCTATTTTTGACCATTTTCCAAATTTTCAAATGGATTTACACATGTGTGCAACCGCGTGATCTTTCTTTTCTTTTCTTTTTAATTTTTAATTTTTAATTACTTTTTCAAAAATTGGGGTGAAAAAGGCTTCGACCTTTCTAGTTTTCTACCAATTGATTTCAAGATGAATAATCCTCAAGTTTATCTAATAGAATATTCCACCCACTTTTACCTTTCTTAAACTAAATAAAAGTCGGACAAAAAAATTAAGATTAGTTGGGAAGAAATACGAAGGCTGGATTTTGTAAAATTAGCAAATATTTCTTTTATAATTATATAAATTACATCTTCAATTATCATTGTTGATATCAAAAAATGGATCAATTAGTCGATTTATATTTTTAGAAGGAAAATAATCTAAGTGCCCTACAAAAACAATGGAAATTAAACATCGATGTTATATCATGCCACCAACACTCTGGTGCTCACATCAGTGAGGGATCAAGATGAGTGATAGCAGTAGAAAATAGTTGAGAGTGTTTTTCAACATACCCTTAACTAATGAATATCGTTTATATAGGCTCGGCTTCACGTAATGGACACTTAGGCTCTTAATTCTCCTTTATTCAATTCATGTAACCATTGATTTGTTACTCTTGGGCGATTACCATACCACTAACCAAAGTGTCAATCGATGCCTCAATTGCTCGACTCTTCACCAACTCCTCCATGAAATGTCCATTAGGAATTTAAATCACTAGATTCACTACCACTTGGCTTAGTGCAAATGTTCAATGGTCCTCCTTAGTACAACTAGGTCCTTCATGACTCTCGTAGAGGTCCATCACGGTACCACTAAAACCTTCATGATATTGTTAGATCCTTTGCAAAGGTGCTCCATAGGTCCTCCATGGTACTACTAGAACTTCCATGATACTGTCAAGGTTCGAAATGTTGATGTTTATGAAAATATCGATGTCAATAAAAATAGATGGACATTGTTATAACTAATTAATGAAACTTTGTTTGTGACTTAATTAGATTATAATTGATCATTTTTAGTTACCATTTCAATAAAGTACGATAACATTGAGATGTATATTCTAAATATTTGTGTAAATATCGATACGAAAGTAGAAATATAAAAATAATTATAAAATAATATCAAATATTAGTAATTAATTATAAAATTATACGAGACATGATATATTTACTCTAATATGTAAAGAAAGTGAAAATGGAATTATGGATATTTAAGGTGGTAGAAAATATAGAAAATATGAAATAGAAAAATTAGCTAAAATAATTTTTGTATAAGATATTTGGGAAATTGCAAACACAAAGGCTTAAAAAAAATGAAAAAATGAACCACAGATTTTTTATTATTGAGAAAAAAGATGGCAATCAATTTCTAAGAATTTGTCTTCCCAAGTAAAGTAGCCATCAAACCATTAATCTCACCCATCAAATCATAAAACTCTACAAGTTTTCTCCCATAATCCCAAATCCATCGACATTTTCTACGTTTTTTTCTACATTAAATTTGACATTTTCGAGATCTCAATTTTCTCTTAACAAAATTTTGAGCACATTAAAACCTCAAACGAAATTTTCTACATTAAATAAAAACGAAATTTTCTCTTAACAAAATTTTGAGCACATTAAAACCTCAAATTCATAAGATTTCGAACGAAATTTTAAGAGTCCTCCATGATACCGCTAGTTCTTTTAAAAGGTCTTCCATGGGTCTCACATGGATTCTCTGCAAAGATCTTCCATAAAATTGCCAAGACCTCCATAGATCCTTCATATTACTTCTAGGACCTCCATAGTACTACTAAGTCCTTGTCCTTCACGGTACTCCTGGATTCTCCATGGTACTACTAATACTCTTCATGGTACGACTAGGCCCTTTTCGCTCCTTCATGGGTTTTCTGAGTTATCTCTAAGTTCCCCATGAATTCTCTTAGCTCCCTCATAAGTCATGTGAGCTACTTTTAACCCCCCTTATAGGTCCTCTAAAATTTCCTGTGAGTTCTCAAACCTCCTTCATAGGACCTCTAAGCTTTCTCCATAGGTCTCTTTTAGCTCTCTCATTGATAAGAAAAAGGAAAAATGCAAATGGTGATTGGGATTGGATTGATGATAAAATAGAATCCTGGGTCTCGAAAAGAGATTTGATTGATGGGATTTGGTATGATACTTATGAGATCAATGAGATCAATATTCCAATCTTTCTTCTTCGAACATATTGATTTGACCCTATAAGCGGGACTGCCACCCCATAGCATGTTGCCACCAAAAGCAGAATCCCATATTTCTTCTAAAGAATCTCCTAATTGTTCTAGAGCAACTAGAAAGAGATTCTTTAACCAGAAAGAATTCAGTTCAGATGTGAGATATCTATCCAGAAGTTTTCGCAACTCAATCATGTATGAATGTTTGATGGAATCATCAAAGATAAGCTACTTTTTAGCTCCTCATGGGTCTTCTGAGCTTCCTCATGAGTTCTCTTAGTCTCCCATGGATTATATGAGCTATCTCGAAGCTTCCACATGGGTCCTACTCAGATTTTCTATATGTCCTTTGAGCTCCCTCATGAATCTTACCTATTCTACTTGGATTGGTCTTCTAAGGCCATAACTGACTATTGATTGAATGTTGGCTCATTGGTCTTAGTCTGCCATCTCAAGTCTTTATCGGTCTTCTATCACTTTCGGTAAATGAACAAAAAAATTATGAAAATTTAAACCTCCAATCTCAAAAGGATTTAGACGAATGATAGTTACGAGAATTTAAACTTCCCACGAAAAAAATTTAAACTAAGCAAAAGTTATTAATTTGAAAAGTCATGGGCACATCGTACGCTAGTACGAGACCAAATTTTGTACATCTTCTAATCAATGTCTTCCAATTCTGAAAGTCTCGTCTTCTCTATCTCACAAAGCCGTAAGAATACATTTTGGCGTGGCAGTAAAGAAACGGGAATGCAACAAGAGCCAATCGCAATCCAAATGGTAACAATGAACACCCAAAAACTTGACGTCCTACAACCAAAATTCAAAGGCAATAGAGCCGAGGAGTGATGGACCATATCTGTTTTCAGGACAATAGCAGAGCCACATATGAACGAGTGATCCAAATTAGCCTCACCCCATGTCCACCCACTACTTCATCATCCTTTCAAGTAACCATAACCCACGCGGCAGAAACTCTATCACCGCCTTATCTACTCCCTTCCCTGCAATTTTGCAGCTCCATTCCCCCCTTTCATGTCCAATCGATAGTAGCAGCAGCTTGAGAGAATCACTATCCTCATACTTGGGTTGGCTATGGAGACTGGGATTGCTTGCTGTGCTCGTGGGGCTTTTCTCCCTAATCTTTCTTCTCAGCATTCAACTGCTCTTATGTCTCCTTCTTTCGCCAGCAGGGTATGTACAAACCAAACCCATCTCTCTGTTTTTCTAGATTTTGGAAATGTGTGGCTGAAGTTTGATGATGGGTGTGTGATCAAATTGAATTATAGAGTCTGAAAGCGAGTTCGCTATTTGGGGAGTCATTAAGGCAAGTTCCCAAGTCATCAGTGAAGGTGGCATCGAGGCCAAAGAGCGTTCCCCTCAAAACTAGATGTGAGATTGGTGATAGTCTGGTGAGTGTGTTTGTGTAATAATGTCTGCGAGGTGTTTGTTATATTGCTTATTTGAAAATGAAAATGAGTTTTTGATTGTAGGAAGAGTTTCTCACCAAAGCAACCCCTGATAAGGGATTGATCAGATTGCTGACGTGCATGGGAGAAGCTTTGAGGACTATTTCCTTCAAAGTCAGGACGGCTTCTTGTGGAGGAACTGCATGTGTCAACTCCTTTGGAGATGAACAGCTTGCTGTCGATATGCTTGCCGACAAGCTTCTATTCGAGGTCAGCCTTTGATCAGTCTTGAATGATAATTTCTTGAAGTAGATCTCCTATTTTCGAACTTGCTCATCTTTCTTTAGCATTCATGGATGATATTTTCTAATGAACTGTGGAAGAAAAATGTTGAGCTGATCTATGTTCAATCAGCACATGTTTGCATATTAGAGTTTTGATTAAGATATTGGTTTCTTAGGATACCATTCTCAGTAGTATAGCTTATCTGAATCCCTTTCCCAAATCTGCTTTTAAGATACTGTACTAATTTTGGTTTTTGATGAATAGGCCTTGAGATACTCACACTTCTGCAAATATGCTTGCTCTGAAGAAGTTCCAGAGCTTCAAGACATGGGAGGCCCTGTTGAAGGTCACACTTCCCAAATTATAAGCAAACAATTCGACGACAATTCATTGTTTACCATTCACTAACACATTTTATTAAAATATAAGCAGGAGGATTCAGTGTTGCATTTGACCCACTCGATGGTTCAAGTATTGTTGACACAAACTTCAGCGTTGGCACCATCTTTGGCGTGTGGCCAGGTGATAAGTTGACTGGAGTGAAGGGAAGTGATCAAGCTGCAGCTGCCATGGGAGTTTACGGTCCTCGCACAACATATGTTCTTGCTCTGAAAGACTTTCCCGGCACCCATGAGTTCCTTCTTCTTGACGAAGGTTACTCTTGACAACTAAACTGAATTAAAAGCTTTTTCTTAATTGAGAGAATGACTGGAGGTTCTCGATCCATAACCTTGACTTCTTTGCTTTACTGATGGTGATTGGTTAGGTAAATGGCAACATGTTAAAGAGACAACAGAGATTGGGGAAGGAAAACTGTTCTCTCCTGGAAATTTGAGGGCCACATTTGATAACCCTGACTATGACAAGGTTTCTTTTACTTTACCACTTCTAAAAGGCTTGAGAAGAGTATTAGCATTCTCTTTTACACATCTCATCACAGTAAAACCATCTCTTACTACCTTTTTGTGTGTTTCAATTCAACAGCTTATCAACTACTATGTGAAAGAAAAATACACATTGAGATACACTGGAGGAATGGTTCCTGACGTTAACCAGGTTATTAACCTTTCTGATCAATTTTCTTTCGAATTCTTTTATTGGAATGATCGAAGAGTAGGAATGCCTTTTAGTTCGAGGGTTCTGAAAAATGGTTTTGTTTAAATCCATAGATTATTGTGAAAGAAAAGGGAATTTTCACAAATGTGACATCTCCGTCAACCAAAGCTAAGCTGAGGCTATTATTTGAGGTAGCTCCTTTGGGATTCTTAGTGGAGAAAGCAGGAGGATACAGCAGTGACGGGCGTCAGTCTGTGCTTGACAAGGTGATCGAGAATCTGGACGAAAGAACCCAAGTTGCATATGGATCTAAAGAAGAGATCATTCGTTTTGAAGAAACTCTCTATGGATCATCCAGGTTGAAGTCAGGGGTGCCTGTTGGTGCTGCAGCTTAAGCAGGGAAAGAACATTTCCCCCAAAATTTTCCTACATTTGCTTGTTGAAAACAGAATTTAATCTCAATAGAAGCTTGTATGAATTGTATGATAGAAATGAAAATGTTCAAGCTATTTTGAAGTTTGGCACCACAGTTTCCAAGGTTCAATTTTTCTTATCAAAGTAAAATTTAAAAGGCCAAACGAACCAACTTTTCTGAGCTCGGTTTGCCAAGCAAACACCTACCAATAAACTGTGAAAATTTCCCTGAAATGGTAAAAGTTCATCACGCCCTAAATAAGATGAATTATCATCACAGCCAGCAATGATTGGAGCATGATGAGATCTGGAGCTGTCGTACCCCTCGGGGAAAGTAAATTTGATGAATAACATAATCTCTTGGCTCTTTCTGCAAATACAAGAGAATTGTAAATTTCAAAGATGGTGACCTTGGATTTATCTCCTGTAAAGCTCCAGCCTCTCTTATTAAATTATATACAGAAGTTAGCTTTATGCTTTCTAAGATTTATACCTAGAAGTTATACTGTCTTCTGATAAGCTTTAACATGCTTGTCCATGATTGGCTTGTTTTCTGAGATACTTTGGAGTACAGACACTGCTTGACCATGGTGAGTTGAAAACTTCGCTGTTTATATTATCTCTATGAAACTTCCTTCCATTTTCGGTTTCTGTTTTTTCCGGTCTTTATGAGATCAATACTTGTTGAAAAGGCACAAGAAAAAGAGTGAAATTTGATGTATTTTGCAAGTGCTGATGCAGGCATATCAGGGAAAGAATGGGAAATGGAAAGGATCGGTAAGGGGTTTAGTCGATGCTCCCATGGACAAAGTATGGCCCTTGGTCACTCAGTCCAAGAGGCTACAGGATTGGATGCCAATGGTTGAGAGATGCACCGACATAGCCGGAGACGAAGGAGTTCCAGGCTACGAACGGGTTGTTTCGGGCTTCATGTTTCCACTGAAAGATGGAGAAAGATCATGGATCAAAGAGAATCTGCTTTCCATGGACCCATCAGCTCACTGTTACAGTTACAAACTGGAAGCAAGCAATGTGGGATTAGATGGATCTATCAACACATTAAAGCTTGTGGACTATGGAGAAGATTCAACATTGATTGAATGGAAGTTTGAGATAAATCCTTTGGAAGGTGTTTGTGAAGACAGCATAATTGATTATCTGGGATTTCTTTACAAATCTTGCATCAACAGAATTGAAGGTGCTATTGAAAGTAGCGGCAGAATCTAAACAAGTTTAAGTAGAAAAGAGCTCTTTTCTGTTTATGTTCTTGGAAAGGATGTTATTGCTGTTTGTTTCTCTGGAAAATATGAACTTTGCTTTTGTGATGACTGATGAATGGACTTAAAAAACAGTGGTGGTATAGCAATTTAGCTATGGTTGATGTAAATTATTGGCCATATTAACGCTTGATGTGAATTATTGGCGTCGAGGAATTTTTTCTGTGATAAATATAATTGTTTTTAAAATATAATACAATCAAAAAGTGAAAACCCCAACAAAACTACATGATAACATCATGGGACATAACCGGAGAAAAACCAATCAGAATAAGAAATATGAAGAATAGAAGACTCATGCTCCTCCAAAACCTTATGTGCAACAACATGTGCAAGTGCATTTTGATTACGGTGAAGAGGAGAAAATGACAACTCCCAATTTGCATCCCCGAGCTTTAACTTTCTCAATAAAGAAAGAGACATCAGAAATATCGATCACACCATCAATAGATTGACAACCTCCAAACAGTCAAACTCAACCAAAAATTTGAGATATGGAATGCGTAGATATTCTCTAGCCTAGAACAAATGATCATCACTTCAAGAATCTTCACTTCCTTGCATCCAGGTATGAACTTCAATCCAACAAGATGCACATGACCCAAATGGTCTTGAAGCACCCAACTGAAATTGTCTGACTTAGAGATAGGGTTCTAAGCAACATCTGACTTAAGCTTTTAGAAGGGTACCTTAGGAGGATGCACCTAGTTGGAGCAGTCTGGCAAGAAGGGCCTCCACGGAGCCTTTACCACTAAATTCTTTCCTCTCATGTCGAATCTCCAGAATATGACTATTAATTGAATCATCAATAGGCTCAGCATTAGCCGGCTGCATTTGGAACACCAACTTATTCCTTGCTCTCCATATCTACTAAGCTATGATCACAACCTTGTTTAGATCCATGGGAGCAACACGCTCAGATATCCAGTAGAAGCTCTTGAATTTGTTTTACTAGTTAATTAAGTTTAAGTTCCTTTAATTATATGTTAACGATATGTATTAACATTAATGCAAAAGTAAGCTAAGCATATTTAATGGTTGATGCGATTTGTAATGTTTAAGAGAAGAAAAATATTCTCAGTGTCAAGAGTATATGCTCTCATAATGTAAGAACAGTCGATGCATAGAGAGGTTGAGAGTTTAAGCAATGGCAAGCTGGAAAAGAGCAAGAAAAATATGCTAAGTGTGAATGTTGAGCTCTCGGGTTAGGTGAAAAGAAGTTAAAAACTTAGAGGAAGTAAGAGGACTCCATGCTTGGAGCTATGAGGCGTCATGTGGCCAATTCTATTGAACTATATGGCCAAGTCCAAGGAGGGGATGTTATGGCTAAGTATTACAACGTGGTGTGAGGGAAGTATGCGACCAACCTTGTCTACCAATGTTGAGGCTAAGTTGACAAACGAGGTGGCAGAGGATCATGCCTTGAAGGTGTTGGTAAGAGGATATGACGATGAGTAGAAGTATACGATGACAGGAAAAGGCTTAAGTGGCCACAATGCCATGTGATGAAGTTAAGCTGAGGAGTTCAACTTAATTAACTTCTAAGCAAGCTAGGTGACAATCTTAAAGACATCAATTAGAAGATAAGTATGTCAGGTGGCGTTTAATTAGGTTAGAATGTTCATGCAAGCCTAAGTGTAAATTAACATGATGAAGAAGGAAAATGGTTTTTCAAAAATTTTCTTAAACCTAAGAGAAGGAGTGTTGCTGCCATCTGAAGGCTTAGGAAGTGTGAAGGGTTCTCGGGAAAACTAGAAAGAAAGTTGGAGGTTTCCAATTGATTCAAAGGGAGTAATGCTCAAGTTCTAAGGTAAGTGAAAGTTAAGATGTTTATGAGCAAATTAGTTAAAAGAAGCTTAGTTAGTTGAATGTTGGATTAAAGTTATGAAATCTGGAAAATTGACATTTTAAATGATGTTCTGGATGAATATGCAGGTAACAACATACGAAGAACAAGCAAGCATCTAACCAATTGATGATATGTGTTAACGCATGTAGGCATAGACAAAGAGTTTATAGCTAAGGTGCTCTGAGTATGTCACATAGTAGACATTCATCACATAGGCTAAGAAGATGTTTCGATGCTTACCCAAGCACCTTGAGGAAGGATTTCCAATTCTTAGCCAAGTTATAAGGTAAGAGGGCTAAGAATAGCTGATGTGATGAAGATGGTTTACGATACGTTGAACTTACTTTTGATGCGATGAATTACTAGTATGCGATGAAGTTAAGTTTATGCATTAAGCTCAAAAGGGAGCTAATTATGCTGATCAAGGGACCTTTCCTTATTTCAGGGCAGACACAAATAAAATAGGCTTACAGACCCCTTGGATAAATAACTTAAGACATGAATGACTAGTTTTCAAAATATTTTCTAAGTGTTTTACTTATGAGTCCCAACACATGGCTGCTCTTACTTTAATGTTCAACACATGCTTTTAGTAATGGAAATCAAGTCTAATGCATGATTGATGTTTCTAGAAGAATTTTTATGTGAAATCTCCATACATTCCACTTAAGTTTTCATGCCACAACTTAGTATTAAAATGAATTATTTATTGATTCTCGTAAGTTTGACAAGCATGATATTTAATGACATTAACATGTATGATGTCACACCCTCTCCCAGACTATCTGCTAGCTTAGTCAGGGAGATGACGTGAAGCCAAAAAACATCATCCTCCTCTAACGATACCTATTGACCCTGCTGAATTGTTGAACCTGATAAACATACTAATCTTAGATATAAAATACTTTACATGTAACACAACACAGCGGAATCCCTGAAAACCTTTAGACACACATGAAGTGCAGTCCTGACATAACTCGGTTAGGAAAATAACCTGATAGAGATATCACAACCAAAAACATATCCAACTGGGGTTTACACAACCACGACATCTGGTGCTTACACAACTATAAACTATCTAGTTCTTACAAAGACATTTACAATATAAACAGATACAAAGTAAAACTCCACCCACGTATGAAGCTTGATCTGGAAGCTTTTAGGAGAAAACAAACTTTGGCAGTTATCAGGCACCGGGAGCTCGATCTCTACCTGAAAAGTGGGAAAACATTTTGAAAGAGTGAGCTACGAAACCTAGTGAGTGACTAAATTTAAAACTGTAAATCCGCAAATCAGAACACATGATAAACCTTTAAACGTATAAATCTGTTCAATCAAAGCATTAAACATAAACGTGTAACACTAAAAGCTTTCTCAAATGTTCCGCAAGTACGTCATTAAAATATAGCAAGACATATCAAGTATATAAAACATTTGGCATATCAAGTATATAAAATATTTTAACTAACATGACAAATCAATGTTGTGTAGGGCATGCCCAGTACAACCAATGTTCACTAGCTTTATGATGTAGTGGGGCCCGCCCAGCACTCCCAACAGCATCGTTGTCACAGAGTACACTCAACGTCAACAACGGAATATAACCTGTGTGCACACGGTACCATATAGCCTCGGGCTCAATATCTCAGTTATGTAGTCAATAAAAGTCTCAGAAAACCACATGAAAACATTAAAACATGCCTGCTTATCTTCATCTTTCGTAAAACTCAAGCTTACTTGGCTTGCTCGTGAAAAACTGAAAATCTTTAAACAGTA
Organism: Benincasa hispida; assembly: GCF_009727055.1. Taxonomy (NCBI): domain Eukaryota; kingdom Viridiplantae; phylum Streptophyta; class Magnoliopsida; order Cucurbitales; family Cucurbitaceae; genus Benincasa; species Benincasa hispida. The sequence goes on along the minus strand of NC_052355.1, from coordinate 23,997,074 downwards.
CACACTAATACATACTTTACCTTAAATGGTATCATTTCAACTACTTTTCAGGAAGTCAATAATCACGTGCTCGTATATAAACCTCATTAGAAAATCTAAGCTCAAAACTTATGCTTGAAATCATTCATAGAAATCATGTATCATTCATAAATTCATATTCAAGCATGTAAACCATTTAAGCATAAATTACAGTTTAGAAATCATTTTTGAAATTTGTTTTGTCACTCACAGTCTTGGCTAGTTTCCTGGTCTGTAGACTCGACCTTTTCCTCTTGGCCTGTCAAACAACCGAAACCAAGCATCATAACTATAAATCGTCTTGTCTTTCCATGCTCATGAATTCTAAATTCTAGAAATAAAATCACACTTCACATTTTCTTTCTAGATTTTCCAGATTCAATATCCTAATTTTCAACACTCATAACTTCTTCAATACTTGACCAAAATTAATATACTATATATAAAACTCTTTATTTTAGAACCCTCTACAACTTACCTGAAGGAATAAAAACGAGATTCCCAAAGGATTTATCCAGAAATCCCTTGAACACAGTAAATATAGATACGTGCTTCTCTGCTACCCTCTACCTTTCTCCTGAAATTAAACCTACTTCTAGTAATTTTTGGCTCACAAATTCTTCATGAAAGTTATAGGAAATTGAATAAGATTTTCAATCATACTCAATTGAGCTTCTAATCCAACCTGTACACCCCAGAATGTTTGAAAAACTAGAGAAAAGCAGAGATCCTTCTGATTTGCATGAAAATTCTGTGCTCTGTAATCCTTTTAAAAAACCATTAACTTAACATCAGATTTAGCTCAAGCTTCCTTCATAAAATTTGTTAAAAAATAGATTAACTTTCAAGAAAGTTAGGCTTCACCTCATAGTTCTTCCTGTGTAGCTCAAACCGACTTAAAATCCAGAGATAGGTAGGTTGAACCCAAATTCTTTCATGGTTGCATTTGCATAAGCTTTTCCTCCCTTCTTCAACCTCCAACCTGCAGCAACTTCTTCTTCCTCTTTCTTCACTCTCTCTCTCTCGAAATGCTCTGAAAATATAATGGGAAATGATGGAGAAATGGGCTGAAATGAGTGGGTTCTCACTTTAAACCCTAAGCACCGAATGGGTTTCCAATTTCTTTCATTTTCTTTTTTTTTTTTCATTTTTCCTTTTCCTTTTTCTTTTCTTTTCTTTTCTTTTCTTTATTTATAAATTCCAAAATTATTAAAGACAATTTCAACCAAAAGCGTTTCCATTTTCTTCAACAATGAAACAACAATAACTTTAATCCAACATCCTACAATGTGTGACAAGAGCAAATAATCCAAGGAGAGTCTCGGGTTTACATATGATGATAGGAAAACCTACTCCTAAGATTTGGTACCAAAGGTATGGTAAGGTACCCAGTTATGTGATGATCCTTGCTACCGAAGGTATGGTAAGGTAAGTAGGATCCTATTCAGTTCTACATGCATGTAAGATTTATGTTATCGACGTTGATGAGATCAAGCAAAAGAGCTTTCTTAAACTAAGGTTAGTAAGGATTGAGAAAAAAAGGCTCTCCCACATGTTCAGGCAAGGGAGTAGAGAAGTTCTGCAGGACATGTTGATGAGTTTTAAACTAGGGTTTTCATGTTATGTTTTCTTTATTTCCTAACTTTTATTTCTTAACCCTAGTATGTTGTTGAAAATGTTTTATTAGTAAGCTATCTATACTATGAGTTATGAAAGCATGTTTTTTTTTTTAAAAGAAGTCACTCATTGGGTTTTCCAGCTTACTCTTTTAAAATGTTTTTCTCCCTAGGTAGTAGTCGACGTCCTGAGGCCTAGCAGTTCTGCCAGTCAGTCATTTCTCAGAACTTCAGAGAATTTGAAACTTAGGTGGCTCATCATGTTTTGTTAATTTAGTCTTTATGTTCATATCATGGGAAATAGGGTTGAGCTTGTGTCGAAACTGTTGTTGTATTAGACTTGGTTTTTTGGAACTGTTATGTATATTGAAGTTGGTATTTTAGTTAATAGTAATTTGTATGCTTGAACTGTTGCGAGATTGTACGTTAAAATGAATTATGAATTGCTAGTTGTTGGATTTTATGTCCTAAAACTCATAGTTTGTAATATCATATTCTTGTTCAATAAAGCTGTTATTGAAAATGTTTAGTAAATTTAAATTCTATATTCATGAATCCAATAAACTAAGGTTCCGAGGCTATTAAGTTTAAGTTTGAACTTTATGTAGTGGCATAAATGTGGATCAAGTTCAAATATATATAGCCAAAATGGTCTATAGTATATGAATAAGGATGAACGCCTTATTCTGGGAACACTATGGATGTGGCCCATTTTGTAGTTAATACAAACAATATGATCCTAAACCATTCATGTGGAGACATGAAAATGGGGGCATCCTATGTAAAGAGTTTACATAAGACTGAACCACAAAATAGTCATTTTTTACGTTCTAAATGCCGTTTAATGTATAAAACTGACTATTTCGTTAATTGATGACCTTGGTAACTTAATCTTAATCCTGAGCTAACTATGAACTCCTGTTCACTCGGAATTATCTTTAGATCTGCATAGGTGAGGGTAGCTCATTATCGCTTGCCCAATAAGCCTCCCATTTTAGGGGTAAGATTAGGTGGATAGCTGGGAACATAGGGTGCAAGACGGAATTCACTCCTACCTGTTATAGGGATAGTAGATAGGTTGTTCCCTTTAGTACTGAATCCAGGTCTTGAACAAGAGGCCCCACCCTCCCATTGGCCCGAGAGGGTTTTGGTTTATAGGTTGGGACTTAAGGAACAAGATGTAGTCTCGAGGGTAAAACGGTTTTTATGACCCAACTGAGATTACGAACAACCTGTGAAGGATTAGCTTACTAATCATGGTTATATCATATGGACACAAATATATCTATAGTGAGGGGAGTGTAACTACGGGACTATAGTGGAATGACTTCGTGGTGAACGAATGTTGATTAACTTCATCTAAAGAGTTTAGTCAGTTAATCTTGGATCGTTGAGCCCATGATCTATAGGTCCATTAGGTTCCCTACTAGCTCATATGAAATAAACTTAGAACAATATGATAGAATATTCGAATTGTTCGAATTAGGTGAAGAGAGAGAAACCGACAAATATATTGTGATATAGTTGTCGGTTTTTTAGTTTAGAGATACAGCTTTAATATTAAATGTGATTTTAAATATCAAAAATATGAATACGTTTATATTCAGAAGCTCGGAAATAATGAAAATGGTCAAAGATGTAAAAAGTCAAAGAGTTGACTTTGACTTTGAAAAGTGAAACTTTGACCGACCTTATATTTCAAATGTGATTTGAATTTCGAGAAAATGAATGCGGATTCATGCTCGGTGAGGTCAAATTAGTCAACAGAAAAAATCATCAAAAAGTCAAAATGTTGACTTTTTGGTCAAAGTTTGACTTTGACTAAATGACTATTTTGTCCTTTGACTAAAGTTAGTGGGAAAATTCAAACTTTTGTTGGATAATTTCACTAACAAAATAGTGGGCTAGGTGTTGGCTTATAGTGGAGACATTAAGCCCACTTAGATAATGGATTCTAGGTGTTGGGTTTTTATGAAGTTATTTCATGCAATTTTGCATGACTCTTTTCCATAAATATAGGCTTGTCTTTTTGGATTAAAGACTTTTGGACATTTTGCAAAATTATTTTTTAAAAATTGGGCTGAAAAAAATCCAAACCCAACCCAAATTTCACTCTATTATTTCCATCTCTTTCTCTCTCTCAGGTTCTTCATTCATCGGGTCCCACAACCCGGTTTTGAGTCCAGAGGATAGTAGGTCAGCTCTAGTGGTCGTCCGGTTCGTGTTCGAGCAGAGATAGACGAGTTTTGGGAGTTTCAAAGGTAATGTTTCTAAAAAACCCTAATTAACTAATTTAGGGTTGTATGTTTAATTTATGCAATTAGAGTAAAATTGATCCTCAATTCCGCTACGCATGCCTCTTTTTCTATCATTAGTTAGGTTTAACATGTATGGACACAGGTTTACAGGAGTATGTTGGCAGTAGTTGTCATAGGAGAATTGACAACTGTTGTCTTCGTATCTCTTCTCAGATTAGGAAGGTGATCTAGGAAGGGGTGTGACATCCAATGCAATAGTCTTGGTAGCTCCATTCATATCTTGTTGGGGTTGGTGTCCTAAATCTCGTAGGGTTTTGTAATTTGTAATTGTATTGTACAAATATTTTATTTATTTAATAAAATATGAGATGTTTTATTTGACATTTAGTAGCATTAAACCTACAAACCAATAAACTAACATCTAGGGTTATCATCTGTAGCTTAAACATGTATTTAGAGACATAAAGATGGATCATGTTAAAGTGAAAACCTAAATGGTTCATATTAGATGGATAAGGTTGGATACCTTATCCTGGTAACACTACAAATACGACTCGCTTTGTAGATGTTAAATTGTTGTAAAGTGCTATAAATGATCTAATTCTAATCATTCATGTGGAGACATGTGAGTGAGGATATTCTATACAAAAGAGTTTGTATAAGACCGAACCACGAAATGACTAGTCTCATTATATAACACCGTTCATAATTAAGACTTACATTTCACCAAGATGACCATAGGTGACATGACCTGAATCTTGAGTGAGTTGTGAACTCTTGCCTATGAGGGCGGTCCTTTAATTTGTATGGGTGAGAGTGGTCAGATCGCCGACTCAACAAGCCTACCATTTTGGAGATTTGTCTGATTGAGAAGCTGGGAAAGCAGCTACAAAGACGGAATTCACTCCTTTCCCAACGTCTGGGTAAGTAGATAAATTGCTCCCTTAAGGGCTGATTCTGGGACTTGAACAATGTGGTGTCACACCCTCTCCTAGGTCGAGCGGGGTTTGGTCATAATTGGACTATGATTTATTGTTCATTAGAGGGATTAGTGGTACTTAAGGAGTTAGATGTAACTATAGGGACAAAACGGTAATTTTGGCCCAGCTGTACTGACAAGCAATTTGTGAAGGGTCATCGTACTGTTGACTGGTTATATCCAATGGATACAGAAATATATTTGTCGTGCGAAAAGTGCAGTTGTCGGTCTTTAATAGAGTGTTCAATAGTTAATAGATGTTGAATAATTTACTTAAAGAGTTTAGTCAGCTATTCACGTACCGTTGGAGCTTCAAGCTACAAGTCCATGAGGTTCCCTCTGCAGCTCAACAAGGATATCAATTTTGGATTAATTTGATTTGTTCAAATTAATTGAGGAAATTAATTACATGTGATACAATTACTTTAATTTAATTATATATGATATAATTATTATAATGTATATGATACGTTATAATATAAAGTTTATTTGAGAGGAAATAAATATTTGAATATAATTTAGATATTAATTATGTGACTTGGATTCATATAATTAAATTTAGTATAAATGAGATTTATATTAAATATTGTACATTAATGAGAGAATAAAAAACTATAGATTATATTATATTTGATACAATATTAAACTATAGGTTATATGTTATATTTGATATAACATATAGTTTAATATACATATTATATGATAATTTGGTTATCATATAGATATATACTATTTTCTATTAAAATAAATTTTATTTTATTTTATTTTTTTTTAAAATTAGTTTTGGGGGACTACCTCCTCCTTTTTTCTCTATACAACGAACGTGAGTGGGAGTGGTGCTACCATCTTCTTCTTCCCTTGAGTTTTACAATACAAAACATACAAAATTATTCTGAGAAAAGTTCTCAAGTTCTCTATTCTGTTGGGGTTGATGTCCTAAACTCTCGTTGGGTCTTGTAGTTTGTAAACACTATATTGAACAAACGCTTGTGATGTAATAATATATGATATTTTCTTCACTGTTGTTTATGAAACATGAGATGTTTTATTTGCTTTACAATAAACCAATAAACTAAGATCCCTGATTGTCATTGTAACTTAAGCATGTATGTGGAGATATACAGGTAGATCATGCCTTAAGTGATAACCAAAATGGTCTGTAGTATATGGATGTAGAAGGGAAACCTTATCCTGGTGATGCTACGTTGTGACTTATTACAGATGGTCTGATCTTGATCATTCATGTAGAGACATGCGAGCGGGGGCGTCATATACAAAGGAGTTTGTATAAGACCGGACCACGAAGTGTTATAGTCTCGTTATATAACGTCGTTCATGACAGAGACTTCATTTCATTAGGATGACCATAGGTGACATGACCTGAATCCTGAATGAGTTGGAAACTCCTGCTTTTGAGGGCGGTCCTTTGATTTGCATGGGTGCGAGTGGCCAGATTGCCGACTTAAACCTATCACCTTGGGGATTCTTCTGATTTAGGAGCTAGGAATTCAGCTACACAAGATGGAATTCACTCTTTCCTTGAAGCAGGGGTTAGTAGATAGATTGCTCCCTTAAGGGCTGATTTTGGGACTTGAACGATGTGGCGCCACACACCTTTTCATGGCCCGAAATATGTCCACACATAGTAGGACTATGTTATATTATTCATTAGAGGGATCGGTGGTACTTAAGGAGTTAGATGTAATTACAAGGGCAAAACGGTAAATTGGCCCAACTATACTTACGAGCATCTGTGAAGGGTTATCGTACTGTTGACTGGTTATATCTGATGGACACAAAAATATATCTATGGTGAGAAGATTGCAGCTGTTGATCTTTAGTGGAGTGTCTGGCAGTTAACGGATGGTGGATCTTATGGCTAAAGAGTTTAGTCAGCTATTCACGTACCGTTGGAGCTTCAATCCACAAGTCCATAAGGTCCCCTTGGTAGCTCAATGGATTCAAGTTGAAAATCAGTTTTTGGGTCAGTTTGAAGTGTTCAAATTGACAAGAGGGAGTTTGATTATATATGATATGATTAAACTGGTCAATTATATATGATATAGTTGACATGATGTATGAAATACATTAATTGGAGAAAAATGATATAAATATGATTTATATCTAGTAGAGGAGAAAAGAACTATAGTTTATATGTTGCATATGATGTGATATTAAAACTATAGGTTATAAATATAATATGATTATATTTATTAATAATTAAACAAATTATGAGATAATTGTTGGTGGTTTTTCTCCATAGTCGCATGTAAAAGTGTGAGGTTACATTCAGTTTTCATAACTGAAGGATAAAATGAAAATAGTTTTCATTTTGCAAATAAATCGGACAATCGCTTCATGAATTGTACACTTCCCATCGTATAGCAAACGAGAGCCTACACGATAGCTCAAGTTTTCCTAAGCGATCGTGTACACGCGCAGTCGACCTAAACAATTGTATAGCTTTTAGTAAGCGATTGTGCGCGAGAGCGTTTTTACCTAAACGATCAACCCTGATTTACTAAACAATTGTGCACATGTTTCTAAACGATCAAGCACTCGTCTATACGATAGACTCCAAACCTCTCCCACTTGCTTGGTCGTTGTGTGCGACCGTTCTTTCCTTCTTCCCTCTACAAAATCCAACAGAGTCCACACCTCCTGGATTCTCACTCAAGAATACCGAGGTTACTGAGTGGTAGTGTCCTCCTTGCTGCCTGTTCATGTAGAAGACCGTTCGATGGTGAGCGACAATGAGATTTGGTGGACGATTGACTTGGCGATCACAACAACAACGAGAGTTACTGATATTAACGAGAGCGAGAGATCAAGGGCAGAAAATTTCTTCAAAGGTAAGTCTCTTGTCCTTTGTATTTATTTGTTAAAAGCATGCCGTAATTTGTTTGTAGATGCATAACTTGTTATTTGATTGTAAATGCGATATTTCTGTCACAATGAATTTGGAACGATCTTGCTTCTGCTCATAGGTATTCTTTGATAAGAGTTCCTTCATGTTCTTCCCTCTCTTCTCTTTTCAATTCCTCTCTCTTTCAAAATTCTAAGAGCCCACAACTCCTTAGTGATTCTAATCCCATTAGAGAATACAGAAGGCTCTTTTCGTGGTGGTGACCATTTGGATCGAGTTTGCTCGTGACAAATCTGGAGAGCAAAGATTTGTGAAGAAGGTTTCTTCAAGGGTAAGTCTTCTCTCACCCTAATTATTTTTTCTTTACATTTATGTTTGCATGCTATAAATTTATGATTATGCATATTGTTTGTATTTTGTAATTTTGATTCTATGAAAATAAATTTTGGATCGATCTCCATGCTTCCGCTTAAGGACCTTCAAAGGTTCCTTCATACCTAACATCACAAAGAATGGGCACAATAGATGGAATGGATCTAGGCCAAATTTCCCTAGCTATAGAGCACTACAGCATAACATGTGTCGCTATTTCCACATGGACACCTATTTTGGCAAGATTAATTTAGTAGGAAAGATGTCATGAATAAATCTCTAGCAGTAGATCTTAACCTTCGGAGGTGCTTTAGTCTTCCATGAGGATTGTCGATATATATAAACATTTCCACTAAAGCTAAAGAAAGTTTTGACTTTTGTTTTTTGTTTTCGTGACAATATCTGGGGTGGGGAAGAGGAGCAGAACGAAGGGGAGGGGAGGATCGAAGATCTCGAAGTTGATAGTACAAGTTCATGGCAATTAAGCTATGCTCATAAGAATTTTGATTAAAACGCGATAGGATTCTCTTTTTTTGTGATTTTTGTATAGTGAACATATAAATAAGGTTTATGAAATAATATGATTAAAATTTTCTGTTTTGAAAAAAAAAACTCAGATAATTAAGAAAATAGGTTAAAAATCCCCTTTTTAAGAAAAATATCTCAAATGAACTAAAAAAAAAACACATGATTGGATAATAACAAAACAAACGCACTCCAAAAAGGGAGAAAGAAAAAAGAGAGGATGCATGTTCTTCCAACGCCCCAATACATGCATCTAATGACATATTAAAAATATAACAATTATATGTTTCTAATGTGGTGTCATGCTTCATGCATCTCCAATTTTCATTACATATAATATTTATATAATAGAGTAATGAAAACATACATAACATAAATCCCCCATCCAAACTATATATAAGTTATCCTGTTCAATTTTGGTTTCATGCCATGTCTCTGCTGTTTTACAGAACCGATCCAAACTTACCAGACATACCTATAGTTTATGCGAGTGACAAGTTTTTGAAATTAACAGGTGCTAAAAAAGGCGATCCTTCTTAGCTTAGTACGGAGCCAGTTAGGATTGACTACTTTTTTTACACAGTTTGGTTTGATGGGTCCATTCAACATGCCTTCTAAGATCCTTTTATATGGTTGTGTAAGTTTAATAGCATGAAATTTCCCATCAATTGAAGGTAGCAGCCAAATATCAAGATGAGTCGATTACTAACAAGCAAATTCCAAGAAGTTACGTGGGAGCGATCAAGCAAAACACAATTTATTTTCAGAATTGCAACTCATCAGACCTAACGATTAAAGTTCACTCCCTTGAGGGACCAGAAATTTGTAACAAAGCTTCACATAAATACCGACATGGACTTAATCTCTCCAATAAATAAATGACACCTTAGAGAGGTTAATAGATTTATTATTAAGGAGATGAACAACTTCAAAACAATCAAACCCAATGGTGATATTAGAAATCTTGCTAGAACAAATACTATCTAATTTTTCACAAATAGCCATAGCTTCGAGAATGTTAATCTCCTAACATATTGAGACAATTTTGAATCCAACCAAATAAATACGTCCCAAATAATCTCGAAAAACCCCACCCAACCCAACCTTCCAAAATATTTTAAAGGACACCATGTCGTATCATGTTAAACCTTCCACCAAGAACATCCTGCCTTTGGGAAGAATGGAACTCTAGTTCAGTTGTTTTTCCTTTGTAGATTCTTTACTTGCAATCATCTCCTTCAGAAAGAAACTTCTCAATTGATATGCACATATAGTATCGTGTCAGCAGAAATAAACTTAAGTTATTTTCTCGTTAAATAAATGAGATATCTTTAATAATTGACAAAATTAAGGAAAACTATTAAAAATTGCAATAAACGCGCCAGGTAGGGGTCGAACCTACGACTTTCTGCTTAGGAAACAGACGCTCTATCCACTGAGCTACAGGCGCCATTTGCTTAGATAGTATAATTACAATTTATATTGATATTATTAGAAGAATTATTTTAAATGACCAGAAATATTTACAAATAATAACGAAATACAACGTTCAAATTCAATTTCTGGGCCAATTAAAAAAAAAAAACTCATTTCAACAATCCCCAAATAACTTACCCAAATCTTACCAAAAATATCCTTAACAGTGTTGGACAGCTTGTTAAAAAAAAAAGCCTCAATATCGAATGCGCCAAGAAGCTTCAATTTGTTGCTTGAAATTTCAATCTAAACTCCGAAACATTGTGGGTAACATCAAAATCCATGCCAAAAATTGATAGGCATTCAAAACTAACCAAGATCTAAAGGGAATTCATCGAATCTTAAAGAAGAAGGCCTTACTTACCAAAATCCAAATATTCTAGCAAGCAAAAGGGGTTTACGACACACAGACTGACAACAACTAAACGATGGGACGATGGGTTTGGCATGGCAGAATGACTCCATGAACGACCTGCAAGAACGGCGAAAAGTGGTGCGGCATCTGCAAACTGGAGCGACAAGGAACCTCCCGCGCGTTCGGTTTAAATTCGATGTGAGGAGATGCCGACACGGTTGGGCAATTGACGGTGAGGGATGACACTCCGAGGGAGAGACGGTGGCGGTCGATTGTTGGTGGAGGTCACTCCTAGAGTGACACGAAGTACTACTTAAATCTCGATTGTGAACTTGTAAGGACGTGAGAGCTAATAACGTATCTTATATGTTATTAATCTCCCATTGAAGTGTTCTAATAACTTTATCATATATGTTATTAAACTCCCACTGAAGTGTTCTATTATTAAAATGTGTATATTTATACTTAGGTTCATTTCGGCTAATTAAACAACCCTAAGTCTATGTGGTTTATCCAAGTATAACACTTATAAATGGATTTTAAACCTATGATGTCTAGGTGATAAACCGTTTAATTACCTTACACCGCTCACGTATGCGTATAAAACTGGTTAACAACGCTCAATTATTCAGCCATAATCCCCAGGTAGGAGGTGTTCCGTAGACCGTCAACTTAAGTACCTCCACCCTTAGACAGAATTATATATCAGTTGAGTTTGTAACCACGTTTTACAAGATGTTGACCTATTTTAACTTATTAAAGGAGTGATTAACTTACGTGAGCATGCAACTTATCTTTGTTATGGATTTTAATGTCACACTCAATTTTATAACAACTTATAAAATATTAGATATGCTATTACATCCACAACATACATCAAAGGCATTCCAATTTAATATAACAATTATATTAAATACTTGAAACCCTATACATGCATTCTATATATTATAACAATTTATAACATATATATGATGCATGTAACATGCTTCCTATGGTGGGATTTAAATCTAAATGGCATACTATATGCACAAACATGTTTAAATTTAAATACAACATACATCACATGCATAATTATTTGAATAACCCTGATATGGTCCAACTTTGGCATCCTAAGCAAGCATAATAACTAAATTATTATAAAACTGGTCCAAAAATAGCTTTAAAAAGGTGTAGAACTACTCGAACCGACCCAAACCTGGCCCGCACCGCTCGAACCGGACCTCCAAGACATCAAAATTGGTGGAACCGGTCAAAAAATGGTTGAATCGGACCAGATTGGGACTGAACTAGACTGAAACTAAAGAAAATTAGTCAAACTGACCCTTCTCGATCGTCCTCACTTAGAAAGCCAGTTTAGTCCTCGATCCTCATTGCTCGTCTAGTTCAACTCGCGTCACGATGATCGACGCTCGACGCTCAGTTGAAAAACTGGTTTCCTCGATGAGCTAGGATGAACAGCATCATGATGCTTCATCCCAGCGTTGCAACGCTGCGTGAAAATCACCACGATCTGGGAAGCCACGAAGAACAGCGTTGCAATGCTCAAGGGCAACATTCAAGGCTGCCTGGAGAGAAGCCATTCTGCAGAAATTTCTCCTCGACCTTGCTTGCTTCAATCTCCAAATTACAACCTAATTCAGACTCTAATGACTCCAAATAAATTACAGACTCTAGAGTACACATGTAAGCTCATCAAACAAGAGCCGATTTACCAATTTAACTTGAAAATCAAAGAGAAATCTAATGCCAAAAGCTAGAAAACAACATATCAGTTCACAAAACATGCAATCTTAGAAATTCACCCACCAAAACTCAAATTAACACTAATTGATTGCTTAAATCACGCTCTGATACCAATTGATGGAATACACAAGCATGCAATAGAAGCAAACATAATCAATAAGCACTCTAATTATATTTAATTTGAGTTCTAAAGCATGTTATTTCAGAAAATCAACACAATAGGGTTTCAAGTTTCATACCTACGATGAATTCTCTAGATTCCAAGCTGCTCTTCACTCCAATTCAGCTCCAAATCAATCATGTATCACCAAGAGATCTTCTCTACTATTCTCAGCCTTAAATTTAAGTGGTGAAACTTAGTTTTGAGTGAATTTGTAAAGTAATTTTTCTGGGTTTTGAGAGGGAAAGAAAAATGAGATCAGAAACTCATCTTTTAGCCCACAACATTCCCTCTTCCTCTTTAATTCAGAGTATTTTATCACTCTACACCATGCAAGCACTCACTAGCAACCAAATTGCTAGCTCCAAGTTGCAAGTGTGAGTGGGATTTGTGTGTGTATGCATGAAGAACACCTCATGCATGGAGAAAATGTGGGAAAAACCCACTTTCTCCTAATTTTCCAAATTTTAATTTCATTTTTCAATTAATTCTTTAATTAATTAAAATCTGATTTGATTAATTCATAATTAATCAAATTTTAAAAAACAAAATCCAATTTCTTAAATTGGATTAAAATTGGAAATAACATATTTATTTAATTAATTAATTTAATATCAAATATTAAATTGATCACACACCTAATTTTAAACATGAATCATATTCATGTAATTAATATTTAAATCAACATTTAAATATTATAAACTCTCCAATTTTGTTTAATTTCAATAAATTAAACGTTAATTATATCAAATATAATCATACAAACCCTAATTTGAAATTGAACTTATTCAAACTCAAACCCTAATTTCAATTTGAACATTTTCAAATTGAAATTCAAATTGATATCATTCCAAATTCACTCAATTTATTAATTCAAGTTGTTCATGTTTTACGAGCTAGTAGAGGAACTTTATGGACCTACAGATCATGAGCTCCAACAATTAAGATTAATTGGCTAAAACTTTTTAGACCGAATTAATCAGTATTCGTTAACTATCGAGTTACACCATTATAGCTCGATAGTGAGGGAACTTTTATCAAAGAGTACCTCTGAGCGAAAGCAAGATCGTTCCAAACTCATTGTGATAGAAACAACGCATTCACACTCCAATATATGAGTTATGCATCTAAAAACAAATTACGACATGCTTAAAAAATTAAACAATAAAGGGATGAGAGACATACCAGTTGAAGAACCCTTCTTCGCTTTAAATCTCACTCTCGTCAATCTAGCCAATCTCGTTGTCGTTGAGATCATCAAGCCTATCGTCCACCAAATCACACTGTCGTCTACCACCGAACGGTCTTCCACAAACAGGCAGCAAAGGACGACACAACCACTCGGAAACCTCAGTATTCTCGGAGTGAGAATCCAGGAGGTGTGGCCTCTGTTTGATTTAGTAGAAGGAACGATTGTTTACCACGACCAAGCAAGTGAGAGATATACACATAGACGGATGCTTGATCGTTTAGTAAAAGGTGCGCAATCGTGTAGTAAAAGGGGCCTGATCGTTTAAACGATCTTTAAGTAAAATCACTCCGTGCGCACGATTGTTTAGCAAATTCTATGCGATCGTTTAGGAAAAGCACGCGTGTACACGATCGTTTAGTAAACTTTGAGCTATAGTTTATGCTCTCGGTTTGCTAGGCGAGGGGCAGTGTACTCAATCGTGACGCAATTATCTGATCCTTTGCAAAATGAAAACTATTTTCATTTTATCCTTTAGTTATGAAAACTGATTGCAATCTCCTACTATCTCATGCAGTTATGGAGAAAAAACCGCCAACAATTATCTTATAATTTTTAAATTAAAAAATAAATATAATCATATTATATTTATAACCTATGGTTTAATATCACATCATATGCAACATATGAACCATAGTCCTTTTCTCCTCCACTAGATATAAATCATATTTATATCCTTTTCCTCCAATTAATGTATCTCATACATCATGTCAACTATATTATATATAATTGACCAGTTCAATCATATCATATATAATCAAACTTTTCTTGTCAATTTGAACACTTCAAGCTGACCCAAAACCTGATTTTCAACTTGAATCCATTGAGATACCAAGGGGACCTTATGGACCTGTGGTTCGAAGCTCCAATGATACATGAATAGCTGGCTAAACTCTTTAGCCACGAGATCCACCATCCGTTAACTGCCATGCATTCCATAAAGACCGACAGCTGCACTCTTCTCATAAAAAATATATTTCTATGTCTATCGGATATAACCAATCAATAGTACGATAACCCTTCACAGATGCTTGTAAGTATAGTTGAGCCAATTTACCGTTTTGCTCCTATAATTACATCTAACTCCTTAAGTACCACCGATCCCTCTAATAAACAATACAACATAGTCTTACTATGTGTGGACACCTCTCGGGCCATAAGAAGGTATGTGGCGCCACATCTTCAAGTCGGAATCAGCCTTTAAGGGAACAATCTATCTACTTACCCCTACTTCGAGGAAGGAGTGAATTCCATCTTGCGTAGCTGAGTTCCCAGCTCCCAAATCAAACGAATCCCCAAAATGGTAGGTTTGAGTCGGCAATCTGGCCACTCGCACCCATGCAAATCAAAGGATCGCCCTCAAAGGCAAGAGTTCTCAACTCACTCAGGATTGAGGTCATGTTACCTATGGTTATCCTAGTGAAGTGATGCCTCTGTCAAGAACGACATTATATAACGAGACTATAACACTTCGTGGTCCGGTCTTATACAAACTCCTTTGTATAGAACGCCCCTGCTCGCATGTCTCCGCATGAATGATCAGGATCAGACCATCTGTAGCAAGTCACAACATTTGTAACTATTCTACAAAGCGGGCCACATCCGTAGCGTTACCAGGATAAGGTTTCCCTCCTATATCCATATACTACATACCATTTTGGTTATCACTTAAAACATGATCCACCTGTATGTCTCCACATACATGCTTAAGTTACAATGACAACCAGGGATCTTAATTTATTGGTTTGTGGTAAAGCAATTAAATCATCCAGTGTTTCATAGACAAAAGTGAAAAAAAAAATCATATATTATTACATCACAAGTGTTTGTTCAATACAGTGTTTACAAACTACAGGACCCAACGAGAGTTTAGGGCATCAATCCTAACAGATAGTTGCACTCTCCTCATTGTAGATATATTTGTGTCCACAGGATATAACTAAAACCAGTAAGTCGACCCTTCAGTTCGTAATAACGGTTGAGTCAATATGTTGTTTTACCCCTGATATTACATCTTGTTCCTTAAGTTCCAACTGATCCTCTAATGAACAATTGGTTTATAATCTAATCACTAAACTGAATCCCTCTCAGGCCAGTGAGAGGGTGGGGCCCCTTGTTCAAGACCTGGATATAGTACTTAAGAGAACAACCTTTAACAACCTTTCTCCTATCCCTAAATTGGGTAGGCGTGAGTTCCATCTTGCTTCCTATGTCCTCAACTATCTACCCGATCTTACCCCTGAAATAGGAGGCTTATTGAGTTGGTGTTGTTGAGCCAACCTTCACCCATGCAAATCTAAGGATAATCCCAAATAAACAGGAGTTCATAGTTAGCTCAGGATTAAGATCGAGTTACCTAGGTCATCTAAGCAAAATAGTTAGCCTTAAACAATAAACAACATTATAAAGTATGAGTGACTTATTTCTCGGTCCGGTATTATGCAAACTCATTGCATAGGACACCCCCACTCCTCATGTCAATACATGAATGAATCTTCATCACTTTGTTTGTAGTATCTTTACAGCAACTTGTAACAGCTACAGAGTAGGCTACATCCAATAGTGTTACCAAAATAAGGTACCCAACCTTAATCATATACTATAGACTGTTTCGGCTATTTACTCGAACTTGATCCATCTTTATATCTCTACATAATGTTCAAGTATTCATATAATAGCCATGGATCTTAGTTTATTAGATTTAGACTTTATGAATGCAATTGAAAGATTTAATAACAACTTTAATGAAGAAATGTTTGAATAACATCTTTATTGATAATAGAATGTGTTTAAGTTTACAAACTGCAAGTTTTAAGACACACAACCCAACAGTTAGAGCACTTCAGTGGGAATTTAATAATATGATATGTTGTTAGGACGCTTTAGTGGGAGATTAATAACATATACGATATGTTGTTTTAGCTCTCGCGTATCTAAGAGTTCACATAGTGATTCATGCTTCGCTTCGTGTCGATTATACCTTGACTGCTCCATTCAAAAAGTGTTTGCATGAATCAAGATCTAGATGAATAGGGAAAGTTGTTCACAGTAAAATCAAATACACGATGTTTTGATTTTAATTATCATGTCCCTAAAGAGTTCACACCGTGAGGTTCATGCAGCACTTCATGTCACCCTGGGAGTGACCTCCATTCGAAAAGTATTTTCATGAGTCAATATCAAGGTGAATAAGGGGAAGTTATTCATTGTAAAATCAAATATATGATATATTGATTTCAACTCTCACGTCCCTAGAAAGTTCACACCATGAGATCTATGCCATGCTTCATGTTGATTATACCTCGACTGCTCCATTCGGAAAGTGTTTGCATGGGGTCAAGATCAAGGTGAATGGGTGAAGGATATGTGTCAATGCATCCTACAGTCTTTTCCATTGGTTTGGACCGTGAGATTCCTATGTTGCGTTTGCTGGTTAGCTTTAAGCGGCCCTTACTAGTTATTTAATGAGTACTATCCCTTCGGAGGGTTATAACATAAGATTCAGAACAACTTAAACTCCAAAAATTGATAGGATTTTTTAGGTCCATTCTCAACCTTGACTCTCCAATTCAGTGGCATCATTAGGGCCAACCTCTAAAATCTGAAAATAGAGGGTTACACTTATAGAATTACTAAGTGTTAGTAAGTTCTGACTGAAAACTGTAACTAAATGACTATAGAAATAAGAGTTATTTTGGAGATAGTATTTAGTTAAGAATGTTTTGCTTTAGTGAAGGAGCATTTGACTGCCCCTCGGTTGTACTTATTCTGACTTAATATAGTATCATTGCAAAAATAATGAATTTTGGGTACATTATTACTTTGCTAAAACATGATTAGGTTTAAAATAAATTCATTGATACAACTATTGGCTTTGTATAAATTAACTGGGGACAATTATGCTACATGAAAATCAAGTTTGAACACAATACTAGTGATAGACGATTTAAGGTTCGTTTTAAATGTCCTTTCATCCCTTGCTCAAATGCAAACCGAACTGTTAGGAAAGCATACGACAAATGGACGAAGGCAAATGAGAAAGCCCATGCCTACATTCTTGCCAGTATATCTGATGTCTTGGCTAAGAAACATGAAAGTATGTATACTGCCAAAGAGATTATGGAATCTCTAAGTGGGATGTTTGGACAACCACCCTTCTCCTTAAGGCATGATACTATCAAATATGTTTACCACTGTTGAATGAAAGAAGGGGTCTCTATTTGAGAACATGTCCTAGAAATGATGGTCCATTTCAATGTGGCAGAGGTAAATGAAGTTGTCATAGATGAAAGGAGTCAAGTCGATTTTATTCTAGAGTCTCTTCAGAAGAGCTTCTTGCAATTTCGCACCAATGTGTTAATGAACAAGATAGAATACAACCTGACTACACTTCTCAATGAGCTACAGACTTTTCAGTCCATTTTGAGAACAAAAGGACAAGAAGTGGAGGTAAATGTTGCCGTTGTTGAGAAAAGAGGATCGTCCTTTAAAAAGCCTAATGTTGCTTCTTCTTCTAAGAATAAGAGTATTCTAGTGAAAAAGAACAAAGGGAAAGGGAAAAAGAAAACTTCTACTGGCCGCTAAGGCAAGGCCAAAGTTACAGATAAAGGAAAATGTTTATACTATAGCGAGGATGGGCATTGGAAGAAAAACTGCCCACAGTACCTTGTAGAGAAAATAGCGGAGAAAGCAAAACAAGGAAATTAGTTCCTGAGGGTTGCTTGCAAACAAGATAATGTTCCAGGTTGTGATGGGAGAGTATCTCAGTAAGACCAGTGGGACATTTTGGAGTTGCTGACAGAAGATGAATTATTTTATTTTGTTAATGTAATAAAAGTTGTTTTATCTTTTGTAAAGGACAAGTTGTATAAAATCTTTTGTTGTAAATGAAATGTTCATTAGCAAAAGATATATTTTATATTAGTTCTACTAATAAAGCAACTTCTAAGTTAAAACCAACCAAGATAAAGATCGTTTCAAATATTTAGATACTTAAGACGGCTGAAAAACAATAAGGCAAAAGGTGTATTCTAGTACTTATCTTTGGTAATTGAAATTTTGCCACATAATATCTTAATGAGATTAAGAAGAACATTAAAAGTGGTCATCTAAATAAGTTAGAAGATAAATTTTTTTGACTTTATGTGTGTCTTATCATGGAGATAAGATGATCAAATTTTTAACCAAAGAACCCTTAAAGCCAATACATTCAGATGGTTTATGAATGTTAAAGCATAATTATTATAGTAATTATTCAAAGTATAATTATATTTACCTAAGTTGTAAATTTAGAAAACTTGAAAGGTTTAAGGTGTATAAAACTTGTTAGGTAAAATAATCGAAACGTTTCGATTAGATCGAGGTAGAGAGTATAGAGAATCTGAGATTTTCAGGGCTATTTTGATAGAAAATGGAATCCAGTGACAATTCTCTACATTTAGTTGCCTTAATCATTTTGAACATCATTCCATTTTAAGGTGTTTTTGAAACTCCATATGAGTTATGAAGAGCTCATAAAAATTGTTTATAATATGTAAAAGATGTTTACATAATTCAAAAATCTTGAATAAATTGACACATGTGTTAGTGTTGAACCTTTAAGAATTGGAATATCGTTCAAATGACATGCCTATCTGTTGACAACCCAAAAGTAGTATAATTTTCAAGTAAAAGAAAATCAAGAATTTGTGATGACAAATGCTAAAATTTCAGGAAAAGTATACGTATAAGAGATCATCATGTATTATATTTAGTTTTCATAAGAGCAAATGTACATCAATAAGAGTTATTGATTAAAGTTAACACTGTAACAAAAGTTGTTTGGACAGGTCAAATGCATCTTACTCAAAGAGTTGAGGGTACCTCAATGTAGTGGAAGGATTGTATAATGATCTAGCTATAATTTGGGTTTAGTGGAAACTCAAGTCATCAAGTCTTGGTGGCAGTATCAAGAAACAAGAAGTTATAGAAAAAAGATGCATTCCCTATATTGTTTGAATAGAAATCCATTTTATACTAATATGTTTACAGCGATCCTTTCAGCTAAAGTGTTTGAGGATCACCTAGTGGGACTAGGAGTACGGGTTATATAACCTAAGGCAAGTGGGAGAAAAACCCATGGGTATCCTAAGGACGGGTATGTGATACCTAAAGGCAAACCATGGGTATGTGATGCCCTAGTTTATTGTATTTCTTAGAAAAACTAAAAAACTCGATGTATTCATATGTATGTTACCACTGAAGTTTTAGTCCAAGTAGGAGTTTTTTGGATTTTATGTCCTAAAACTCGTGGTTTGTAAACAATAAACTTATTTTGTAAATCGATAAAGTTGTTATTGAATATATGAATTGCTTATTTCGTTTTAGAAACAAATCCAATAAACTACAAGATTCATGACTATTACATGAGTACTTAGCTTTATATGGAGACATAAAAGTGGATCAAGTTTAAATAAATAGTCAAAATGATCTATAGTATACAAATAAGGTTGGGTGTCTTATTCTGGTAACACTATTGGATGCGATCCACTCTGTAGTTGTTACAATGAGTTGTAAAGTACTACAAACGAAGTGATCCTGATTCGATCATGTGATGACATGAGGAGTGAGAGCATCATGTGCAATGAGTTTGCATAAGATCGGACAAATAAATAAGTCACTCTTACTTTATAACGTTGTTTATTGTTTAAGACTATCTATTTCATAACGATGACCTAGGTAACTTGACCTTAATCTTGAGCTAACTATAATCTCCTGTTTATTTGGGATTATCCTTAGATTTTCATAGGTGAGGGTTGACTCAATAGCTTCGGCTTAATAAGCCTCCCATTTCAGGGTGCAAGATGGTAGATAGCTGAGGACATAGGGTGCAAGATGGAATTCACTACTACCCGCTTTCAGTGATAGTAGAGAGGTTGTTCCCTTAAGTACTGAGTCTAGGTCTTGAATAAGGGGCCTTGCCCTCTCATTGGACCGAGAGGGATACGATTTGTTGATCGGATCACAAATGAATTGTTCATTAGAGGTTTAGTGGAACTTAGAAACAAGAGGTAATCTCGGGGTTACAATTGTTGGGATTGCTGTCCTAATTCTCTAGAGTCTCGTAGTTTATAATACACATTGTGTTTTTAATAAAATAAAAGTTATTTCATTTTGGCATTTACTCATATCCAATAAACAAAGCTCCATGGTTATCATATGTAAACTTAAGCATGTATATGAGATATACAAGTAGATTATGCCTTAAGGGATAACCTAAATAGGTTTGTAGTATAAGAATTAAGGTGGGATACCTGATCCTGGTGACACTACGGATACAGCTCGTTTTGTAAAGGTTTGCAAGTGTTGTGAACTACTACAGATGGTAGCTCCTGACCATTCATGTAGAGATCACATGCAAGCAGAGGTGTCCTATATAAAGAGTTTGTATAAGACCAGACCACGAGATGATTCGTCTCTGTATATAACATCATTGATACTGGAGACTTACATCTCACCTAAATGACCATAGGTGACATGACCACAATCCTGAGTGTTTTCGAAACTCCTGCCTTTGAGGGCGGTCCTTTGATTAGTATGGGTGAGAATGGTCAGATTGCCAACTCAACATGCCTACCATTTCGGGGACTTGTCTGATTTGGGAGCTGAGAACTCAGTTACACAAGATGGAGTCCACTTCTTCCCTAAAGTAGGGGTAAGCAGATAGATTGCTCCCTTAAGGGCTGATTTCGTGGCTTGAACATAGTGGCCAACACTTTTCTTTGGAAGAGAGGACTCAGTCATAGTAGGATTATGACTTATGTTCATTAGAGGGATTAGTAGTACTTAAGGAGTTAGATGTAACTACAGGGGCATAACGGTTATTCGTCGAGTTGTACTTACGAGCGATCTGTGAAGGGTTATCGCACTGTTGATTGGTTAAGATGGACACATAATATATCTGTAGTAAGGAGAGTTCAACTATCGGTCTTTAGTGGAGTGTCTGGCAGTTAATGGATGGTGGATCCCTTGACTAAAGAGTTTAGTTAATTATTCACGTACCATTGGAGCTTTGAGCTATAGGTCCATAAGGTCCCCTTGGTAGCTCAATAGATTCAAGTTGAGGATTAGTTCTTGGTGTTGATTTGAAATGTTCAAATTGACGAGAAGTAATTCGATTATATATGATATGATTGGTATGATGTATGAGATACATCTAGTAAAGGATTAATGTAAAATGAGATTTACATTAAAGACCATGGAATTGAAAAAGAGCTATGATTTATATGTTTCATGAGAGGAAATATTAAAACTATAGGTTATAAATATAATATGGTAAGTTGGTTATCATATATATTTATAATAATATTAATTATTAGATAATTATCTCTTTTTCTCTAATACCAATTGAGTGGGAAGTTATTGGTGGTTTCGTGGTAACCGTGAGATAAAAGGAAAAATGTTTTCCTAAATTTGGTTAGTTGTTGAGTGGAGATTTCCATACTCGAAAAGTTCTCACGCAAAGGTTGTCAAGTAAATACGATTTACTAAACGGCATCTTGGAGAGACTAGACGATCGTGGAGTGTTTCTATACGATAGATACTCAGCTAGCCGATGAGCTAAACGATCGCATAGATTTTGTTAAACGATTGGGCATCGTCTATACAATAGACATCAGCCATCTCCCACTTGCTTAATTGTTTACACAATTGTTCTTCCTCCGGTCTTTGCCTCTGACCAAGTCCACACAGAGCCCGTACTTCTGGATTCTTACACCGAGAATACCAAGGTAACCTTTGTAGTGGTGTCATACTCAACTCGACCTTGTCGAGGTTAGCCGGAGGCTGTTCGTTGAGTTCGCGGTGTTCGTGTGGTGGTTGTCAATTGTTCGTGATCTTAGAGCTCACAGTGTTCGAGCTTTGTTGATCGTGCTATATTGCGGTCGTGTTGTTTGAGCATTCGTGATCAAGGGCGTTGAAGATAAGTCTTCAAAGGTATGTGAATTCTTCCCTTGATCTTTAGAAAAGAATGCTATAATTTCGGTCTTGCGCATAGCCTGTTGTTTCTGTTTGGGTACTGTAATTGTGAATGTTCATATACGATTGGAATTTGGAACGATCATTTCGCTACTCATAGAAATCCATTTCCTTCAAAAACAAATATTGACCCAACCATTATTACGAATAACTTGTGAAGGATTAACTTACTAATCATGGTTATATCGAGTGGATACAATATATCTACAGTGATGGGAGTGCAACTACTGGACTTAGTGGAGTGACCCGGTGAAGGATCTCATACCGAGAGTTCTATGAGCGGGTTTAGATAGCTCCGATTTCACAGTGACCGAAACACAAACGATATATATTCAACACATACAGTTATGCATATAAACCTCATTATCGACATGCTCAGAATACAATAATTAAAAAGGAAAGGGTTCATACCAGATGAAGACTCTTTTCGAATGTCTGAACCTTAAGCAGCGAAAATCCGCCCACAGATTTACCAGCACCCGACGAGTATATTGACTACAACAGCACGATCAGAACGTACACGAACACTGCAACGAGGACGACATCACCACAAGAGAAACCTGGGTATCCTCGGCGTCAAAAACCCAAAGAGTGGGCTTTGGTGAGTTTGGTAGAGGATGGAGGAGAACGCGTCGTGTAGACGATAAGCAAGTGGGAGATGAAACTCTGCTATCGTATAGCGGAAATGCTTATCGTATAGTAGAGCTACACGATCGTGTATGAAAGACTGAACGATCGTTTAGGAAAAAACGTATACGATCGTTTAGAGAAAACGTGAGGCACACAATCGTTTAGACGGACAAGCTTCTATCGTATAGGTTCTTGCGATCGCTTTCACGGATTCTTTTAGATGGTGTGGATGATAAAACGAAATGCACAACTGATAAAAAAGAAAACGGTTTCATTTTTAATCCGTCGGTTACCATAACCATCGCAACTCACTTCCCACGTCCAAATGTGGATAAATTCGTTAATTATCATATAAATAATTAATTAATTTAATTAATAAATATAATCATTTCATATTTATATCCTATAGTTTGATATCATATATCTACTATAGTATTTTCTCCTCTACTTGATATAAATCAGATTTATATCTAATTTCCTCCAAAATAATGTATCTCATACATTTAGCCAATTATATCATATCTAATTAACCAGTCCAATTATCATATATAATTGAACTTCCTCTTGTCAATTTAAATATTTCAAATTAACCTAAACACTGGTTCTCGACTTTATCCAAGTTACACAGGTGACCTAATGGACCTGTGGCTCAAAGCTCCAACGATATGTGAATAGCTGACTAAACTCTTTAGCCATGAGATCCACCATCCGTTAACTATCAGTGATTCCACTAAAGACCAACAATTGAACTCTTCTTACCATAGATATATTTCTATGTCCATCGGATATAATCAATCATGAGTACGATGACCCTTCATAGATGCTCGTAAGTACAGCTGGGCCAATTTACCGTTTTACCCCTATAGTTACATCTCACTCCTTAAGTACCACTGATTCCCCTAATGAACAATACAACATAGTCCAACTATGTGTGAACACCTCTCGGGCCAAGAGAAGATGTGTGGCGCTACATCGTTCAAGCCCCAAAATCAGCCCTTAAGGGAGCCATCTATCTACTTACCCTGCCTCGGGGAAGGAGTGAATTCCATCTTGTGTAACTGAGTTCCCAGCTCCCAAATCAGACAAATCCCCAAAATAGTAGGTTTAAATCGGCGACCTGGCCACTCGCACCCATACAAATCAAAGGACCGCTCTCAATGGCAGGATATCCTAACTCACTCAGGATTGAGGTCATGTTACCTATGGTCATCCTAATGCAGTGAAGTCTCTGTCGTGAACGGTGTTATATAATGAGATATTAACATTTCGTGGTCAGGTCTTATATAAACTCTTTGTATAGGACGCCCCCGCTCCCATGTCCCCAACACGAATGATCAGGACCAGGTCATCTATGACAAGTCACAACACTTGTGACCATTCCACAAAGCGGGCCACATCCGTAACGTTACCAGGATTAGGTTTCCCTTCTTTATCCATTTACTATAGACCATTTTAGTTATCACTCAAGACATGATCCACTTGTATGTCACAACATACATGCTTGAGTCACATATAGATAACCAGAGATTTTATGTTTATTGGCTTGTGGTAAAGTAAATAAAACAATTAGCCGAGCAAAAAATAAGATGTGAAGTAAATATCATATATTAACAACACATGTGTTCGTATATACTGTTTACAAACTATAAAAAACGAGACTTTAAGGCACCAACCCCAATAATCTCTCACTTGTCCTAAAGCGAAATGGGATGTACAAAAAACTTAGTACAAAACAATAAACTAGGGCACATAAAAGCCCAGTACAATAAAATCTCCCACTTGCCATAGTTCAGCCGCGGGCGATCCTGTAGACCCATGCTCCGTAGGTGACCCTCAAACACTGTAGCCGTGAGAGCCTTTGTAAACGGGTCAGCAACATTGTGCTTTGAAGGGATCTGTGTGACGATCATGTCCCCTCGATGCACTATCTTGAGGATCAGATGATACTTCCGCTTTATGTGTTTCCGCGCCGGTGACTCCTTGGCTCTTTGGAGTTCGCCACTGCCCCACTATTATCACAATAAAGGGTAATGGGTCTAGACATATCTGGAACAACTTTCAGGTCAGTCAAGAACTTTCTGAGCTAGATGACCTCCTTAGCAGCTTCGTAAGCCCTCTATGTATTTCGCCTCCATAGTGGAGTCGGCGATGCGCCCCTGCTTAGTGCTTCGCCACACTACAAATTCTCTGTTAAGAGTAAAGACTGACCCTGATGAGGACTTGCGAGAGTCCTTATCAGTCTAAAAGTCAGAATCTGTGTATCTTGTAAGGATCAAATCCCTCGAACCATACACAAGCATGTAGTCCCTCGTTCTCCAAAGATACTTAAGCATGTTCTTCACTACGGTCCAGTGACCTTGGCCTGGATTAGACTGATACCTACTGACTATGCCTACAACGTAGCAGATGTCTGGACGAGTATAGAGCATCGCGTACATCAAACTGCCAACGGAGAATACAAATTTAGGGGGTGTATTCTTCTTTATTCTTTTTTTCAAATTTTGCGCTATCGCATCACATTTTAGTTTTAAAAGTCTTATCACCACATCCTCTTTGATTACCGCAATCATTTGACATAGATAAATTTAGTAAGTTATCGCATGCTATTTCTTTGCCAATTATGATTTCAATGATGAAAAACATGCATCTATTTCTTTCGTATATACTAGAGTCATCTTAACTTTAAGATAGTCACCTCATGAAATATTTCTAGAAGTTAGGGGTTTGCTAGCTTTCTTTCAAACTCTCTTTACAACGCATTCTAAGAACATCGCATAACTCATTTCAATATTTTGGCAATGAGGACATTGCAGCATTTTAAATTTGGGGGTGAGGTATTTATTTTCGACCTTGCTATTGTCTATTAAAAAAAAATTTTGAGAATAACAACTCCACTGTCAACGCAATGGGAAACCCATGTTGATAAGAGTTAAGTTGTGAAAGGCACTTACCCGTAGTTGGATGTCCGCATGACACACGTGGGGGCAAGCCAAAATGAAGGTAAGTCACCAGGACCAATGCATAAATAAATGACCACAACTCTACTGCCAAGTAGGCATGAGTTTAGTCTGAGAAAGAGTGCATTGCTCGCAGTTGGATGTCCGCATGACACCCGTGGGGGCAAGCCAAAATGAAGGCAAGGCATTTGGATCAGAGTAAGGTCAGAAAAAAATAATAATGTCAAGAAATATGCAAGGATAAAATCATTTGACACCCCGGTGGAAATTTTTCTTTTTGAAATAAATCATGCGATGTTCCGAAAATTAGTAAAGTCCTTTTGAAGGTTAAGCTTACAGCCCCTAGGTCTTAGAAATATTTCAAGAAGAGACTTGAATAAGGCTTAAGGAAACTTTGGTATATAGGATTTGAACAAAGTATCCTTGAGAAATCTAGGAAAAGAACATTGCGGTTGACTTGCTAGAGGAAGTCTTTAGCTTATACTTGAGGACAAGCATTGTTTAAATTTGCGGGTGTGATAACGGGCAGAAATGCACGTTATCATAGTGTTAAGTTTTTAAACAATGTTGGATTGCATTGATAAAACATGTTAAATTATATCCATGAAACATCAATTTCATAATATTACGGTTGCATGCATTCATCGCATACGAACAGTTGATTTAGTGTTTTTATGCAGAATATACGTTGACGCAATGCAAGAATTGCGATCATAGGAAATCATTGGTCACGCGCAACTTCATCGTAAGGCTTTGTGGTGATCGTGTTTGCAAATATTCATCTGAGAAGGATCGTCACAACTTGATCAGCGCAACATGGTGGGCGCATCTGGGTGAAAGGCTAATTAATCACGATGGATAGAAAGCTAATGACAGTCGAATCCGAATTAAGTGGACAGCCGATAACGATCACAAGAACATTCAACTTTTCGGTGACAATTATTCGACGCATCAGTCAGAAATTAAAACCGTCCCATCTATACAATCATGAGAGAGAAGCCACCTTTCACCCTGGATGCTCTATAAATACCAAGGGAAACCTTCAGAAAAGGGGTTAACTAGTTCAACAGTTAAAGATTTCATACTTCAGTTCGCACGTCTTTGTTCATAGTTTTTCCTTTCGTTTTAAGGCGGAGCAAGGGAAGAGTGGTGAGACCGAAGATCGCTTAGGACAACTCGAGAGAGAACCTTGAGGCAAAGAAGCAGAGAGTGGGCCAACTCTCGTGAGAGCGCGATTATCTTTTGAGCACGAGTAGAAAAACAGTGTAAAAGCCTGGGCAGCAAGAGATTGCTACCAGACCCTTTATTTTATACTTCCATTGTTATTTTGTACTTCATCTTTATATTTATACAATAGAAGTTCTATTTCTACATCTGTTCACTCTCTTAGCACGCATGAGTAGCTAAACTAATCGAATGGGTTAAGAAGAACTAAGCTAACATGACTTAGGAAGTTCATTGCTTGCGATTGTCTTATTTTATGCTGTGCTAAATACCCTTTAGAGCTATTCGAGAGAGCTAGGTTAGAATCTGGACTCGAGAGAGCAAGATTAGAACATCATGAACAAGAGATGGGGACTCAGAGATAAGCTGTGTTTGTCAACCTGCATCGCATGCATCCCAGAGATGGGAATGATATTATGTGGTCGCCTTATTTGTGTGTGTGTCATTCTGTCATCGCATAAATAAGAATAGAGGCTTATGTGTAGGTCCTATAGACTTTTCGCATATATTGCATGCGTTCTAGTTTTAGAAGCCGTGGCATTCACACTGAGAGGTGGTTTACTATTGTATGCATGTTGCTTGATCGCATAACATGAACACATCCTAGAAAGCCGAAACTTTTTCAACCCGTTCACCGCATACTCATCGCATTTCCCGTTTATCAACTCTTTTCAAACTTCGCCGCATTTATTTAATTTTCATTAACGCAAACAACAAACCCAATAGTTTATTTATTTATCCGAGTACCACAAAGGTTTTCATAAAAATTACCAATGCATCTTGTTTTCAAATGTCCCTGAGTTCGACCCTGGACTTACCAGGAAACTCGGTGGAATTTACACTTGGATTCTGCTGAGGAAACTTGAGTGCACAACGCAATTTCATCAACACATATCACCCACATTTCCACTTCATAAAAACGAGCATCAACCCCCTCGTGTACCTTTGGGGTAGCCTACAAAGAGGCATAACCTCGACCGTGGTTTCAACTTCTTGGGATTAGCCTCAAGCACATGTACAGGCCAACCCCAAATACAAAAATGACATAAACTAGCTTTACGCCCGTTCCACAACTCCAAAGGTGTTCTTGCAACACTTTTGGAGGGAACACAGTTGAGTATGTACACCGCAGTTTCCACTGCAAAACCCCAAAACGAGTCCGGCAAGGAAGTGCAGCTCATCATCGAGCGAACCATGTCTAACAAGGACCTATTTCTCCTCTCCGCTACACCATTTTGCTGAGGTGTACCCGGTGCTGAGAGTTGGGAAACGATTCCATGTTCTATCAAATAGTCCTGGAATTCAGAGTCCAAAAACTCTCCACCTCGATCTGATCGAAAAGTTTTAATCCGTCTATCTAATGTATTTTCAACTTCAGCCTTAAACTCTTTGAACTTTTCAAAGGATTCAGACTTCCGTTGCAAAAGATAAACATACCCGTACTTGGAGTAATTATCAGTAAAACTGATAAAATACTCATAGCCACCTTGGGCTCGCACATTCATATGACCACAAAGGTCAGAATGTACTAACTCAAGAGGCTCCTTGGCTCTAGAACCTTTTCTAGTAAAAGGTCATTTAATCATCTTACCCTCAAGGCAAGATTCGCACACTGGCAAAGAATTTTCCTCTAACTCACTTAGAAGTCTATTCTTCACCAATCTCTCAATCCTATTGAGATTGATGTGCCCTAAACCTAGATGCCAAAGTTGGGCATTTTCTTTTGGAGAAATTCGTCGACGTTTTGATTGAGTTGCGACAATTTTGAACATTTTAGTATTATGGAGGGAATTAATGGCTAACGGCCTTAACACATATAAATTCGATTCCATATTTGGTGTGCAAATAAAAACACCATCTTTATGAATAAACACTTTACTCAAATTAAAAGAAACAGTGTATTTACATTGCAATAAACACTTTACAGAAATAAGGTTAATTTTTAGTTCAGGAACAATATATACATAATTTAAAATTGGAAACCTATTCTGTAAAGCTAACTGGAGTCCTCCCACTGCCACAGCTGAGACGACCTGCCCGGTGCCTACTCGCATCGTCATCTCACCAGCCTCCAGCTATCGCCAAGATCTAATCCCCTGAAAAGAAGAACAAACATGGTTAGTGGCGCCTGAATCAATTATCCAGGCAGAATCATCATTCTCCACTAAACAAGTTTCGAGCACAAGTAAATCACATTTACCTTTATCCGCCTTGGCCTTAGCCTTGCCTGGTTTCTTCTCCTTCAGATATCGAGGATAGTTCCTCTTCCAATGTCCATCTTGGTTGCAATGGAAATACTTTCCCTTAACAATTGGTTGATGCCTCTTCGGGGCGACAGACGGTGGCTTAGCAGGTGCCTTCCCTTTTCTCTTACCATCCTTCTTCTTTTTCCCCTTTGCAGAGTTAGAAGTAGAAGGTGCAAACTTCGTTCCTGAGGTCGAACCTCTATGGAACGTCCTTGAGGATGAAGCAACATTTGCCTCACCCTTTTGCCTCTCCTTAATTTTCAATAAAGATTGGTATGTCTGCAACTCGTTGAGGAGAATTGTAAGGTTATATTTCACTTTGTTAAGAATCACATTGCTAACAAAGTGCAGGAAGCTCTCCGGCAAAGAATGTAGAATTATGCTAACCTGGCTGCCCTCATCGATGGTTGACTCATTCAACTCCGCCACATTGAAGTGGACCATCATGTTTAGCACATGTTCACGAATAGAGGCGTCTTCTTGCATTTTGGAGTTGAATATGTATTTAAGAGCCTCATGCATAAGTTGTTCAGACGGTTGTCCAAACATCCCCCGCAGGGACTTCATGATCTCATGGGCTGAGACCATAGGCTCATGCTTCTTGGCCAAGACGTCAAAAAGACTTGCCAAGATATAGGCTCGGGCCTTCTCATTCGCCCTTGTCCATCACTCGTATGCCTCCTGAACATTTCGAGCGGCATTTGAAGCTGAATAGGAGGACAAGCCTCCGTGAGAGCGAACATGAGATCCTCGATGATTAGGATCGTCGTGATCATGTGTTTCCAGGTTGAAAAATTGTCGCCAGTTAATTTTTTGGCGCTTAACAACGATAAGGTGGTTGTAGTCATTTGAAAAAGTCGTTGAAAATACGAACAAATTGTTATTAGATTTTTCTAAACCACTTTAAACCAATTGTTTTGCAAAACAGTTTCAAGTACCCTAAGTTATAGACTTCTATTTTGCAATGATGCCCCAGTGAGTCAAGACAAATGCCACCGATGGGGTGATCAGTTACCCCTTCACTGGGATGAGACATTCTCAACCATTAGGCAGAAACAACTCTTGGAACTGAACCTAACAGCCACCATTTTTTGGTCCAGAATCGTTAACCCTTAACTATTCCGTGTAAGTGTAACCCCTCGTTTTTGATGCTAGAGTCCCACTCTAATGTGCTTACCGTAGGGAAAAGATAGATTAGGACAAGAGACTAAGTTACCTTATCCTCTTACAGGAGATCAAATAAAGAAACGCGTAAAACTTCCATCCTTTAGGGGGACACTCCCAGGGTGCCTCGAGGCGATGTGCAGAAACTTTATTCAACCTAACAAGGGAGACCGAGGGATATGCTGTCGCACTTACCGCTCCCACTTACTATGAACATTCTCTCCATCCACCTTGATATTGACCTACCCAAACACCATCCGTTGGGGGGACACGCCAAAGGTGTCGCGAGGTCGAGGATAGATCTCATGGTGTGGACTTTAGGAGAAAAGTGAAGGGTTTAAGTAAAGAATCTTATGCCTCAAGTACCTCCCACTGAATGTTCTACCTAGGGATTCATTAACCTAGACAATCCGGCTACAGATTTTAGTCTAAGTGGTCTTTTTAAAGTCTGCTCATAAATAACGTCTGTTTATGAAATATGAATAAGTTCAAGTAGTCACATTTAAACACTTTAATGGATTGTCCTTAACTTGCATGCATGCATCAAATCTATCTAATTCACCTTTCTAGGTAAGTTCCCAGGTAGGGGTGTAACGTTTCCATCAACTTATATACCCTAGCCTAGACAGAACCCGCCTTAGACAAAAGGTCTCTTATAGATAGATTTGCTACACTTTAACCTTTTATTAACCAATTTAATCCCATTAAACTGATTAAAAGATTAAAGCCTTAGGGTTGCTAATCATATTAGAACCTTAATCTTAGGTCTATGTGATCCAAGTTTTAAACATTTTAAAACCATGAATTAAACCTAAGTGAGCATGCATGTCTTTCTTATTTCTTTTAGTTTTAATTTCTCTTTAACTCTTAAAAAAAAACAACTAAAAAACATTGTGTATAACGAGGCGTTTATAACATTTATAAAGTAACCTATATGTCATGCTTCATACAATGTCTGGTCATTACTATATAACTTTTATATTACGCGTAATAACCAAGCAAACATGCTATCATTCACCCTTATACTATAACAATTATAATATAAAGATGATGCATGTCAATGATTTTTATGCATGCATAAATATAACTCTTATATTATATGATGCATGAACATGCTCTTACATAATTAAAATCATGCTTCTATAAATTATAACAATTACAATAAAGACATGATGCATGATCATTGCATAACCTAAGGTGGGATTTACTATATGTGCATTACAATATGACATATAAAACATACATCGCATGTATTAAACAAAGAGATTAATGGACCGGGATGAGCCTTTAAACCAAAAACCGGAATGAAAAACCCTATCTATTACATTTTTTTTCATCGAGTAAACCGGTTCACAGATGAACTGGGTCTTGAATCGCCAGGAGGTCTTCATCGTGTAGCAAACTCCAGCAAGTAGACGATTGTTCAGCACGCACTAGACGATAGAAACATTAGCAAACGATCGCATAGACGATGATAAGGCTGCGAAGCCTAATCGTCCATGCGATCGTGTAGCGCGACGACAGGTAAACAATTTACCTTGAGTTACTAAGCGATCGTTTAGTCAGTTACTAAGCGATGAAGCTTGTTGATCTAAACGATCGTCTAGCGCGCTTTAAACGATACACAAGCGTCTCATCGTCTAACTGATGCATGCAACTTGGTAAACGATTTACCTTTCGATGCTAAGCGATCGTTTAGTTAGTTACTAAGCGATGAAGCTTGCTGACCTAAACGATCGTCTAGCGCGCGCACATTAAATGATATTCAGCGATCGCGTGCCCAATCGTGAACTCGATACGACCAACTCTTGATCGCATACCCCATCGTTTAACCGATGCGCTCAACCGCAATTGCATACTCCTCCATCTTTACGATGCGATGGACAATGATCGCATTGAACATGTTATACACGATTCGATCCACCCTAGATCATCTCCTTCCTCGAAGAGCCGCAACCTTTGCCCAGAACTTCGACGAACGACTCAAGGCTTCAAACATTTTGAATACAGACTCGATTACGATTATTTATGCCCAAAAACATAGGGGCCTTTACAAACAACCGCAAATGTAAAAGGAATT
Organism: Benincasa hispida; assembly: GCF_009727055.1. Taxonomy (NCBI): domain Eukaryota; kingdom Viridiplantae; phylum Streptophyta; class Magnoliopsida; order Cucurbitales; family Cucurbitaceae; genus Benincasa; species Benincasa hispida. Next base: position 23,964,141 of record NC_052355.1, on the reverse strand, counting down.
AAACAAACCGAGTCAATTCATCCCGAAAACATCCATTAATCCGGCACATCCACAGTAGAATTAACATTTGAAACAGCGTAGAAATGTACCCACCATGAATGTATACGTTATTTCATTGCAACAAATGAAATCAGAGTATCAAAAACCTGACTCTGATACCAATTGAAGGATTTCATATCGAGAGTTCCATGTAAGGGTTTAGATCGTTCCAATTTCATAGTGACTGAAACACAAACGATATACATTCAACACATACAGTTATGCATATAAACCTCATTATCGACATGCTCAGAATACAATAATTAACAAGGAAAAGGTTCATACTAGGTGAAGACTCTCTTCGAATGTTTGAACCCTAAGTAGCGGAAAACCTTCTACAGATCTACCAGCACCCAGCGAGTATGTCGACTGCAACAGCATGATCAAAATGTACACGAACACTGTAGTGGGGAGGACACCACCACAAGAGAAACTTGGGTATCCTTGGCGTCAAAAACCCAAAGAGTGGGCTTTGGTGAGTTTGGTAGAGGACGAACGAGAATGCGTCGTGTAGACGATAAGCAAGTGGGAGATGAAACTTTGCTATTGTATAGAGGAAATGCTTATCATATAGTAGAGCTACACGATCGTGTGTGAAATACTAAACGATCGTTTAGGAAAAATGTATACGATCGTTTAGAGAAAACGTGAGGCAGACGATCGTTTAAACAGGCGAGCTTCTATCGTATAGGTTCTCGCGATTGCTTTCGCAGATTCTTTTGGGCGCGGACGATAAAAAAAAATGCACGACTGATAAAAATGAAAACGATTTTCATTTTTAATCTTCCGGTTACCATAACCATCACAGCCCACTTCCTACGTCCAAACATGGATAAATTCGTTAATTATCAAATAATTAATCAATTAATTTAATTAATAAATATAATCATATCATATTTATATCCTATAGTTTGATATCATATATCTACTATAGTATTTTTTCCTCTACTTGATATAAATCATATTTATATCTAATTTCCTCCAAAATAATGTATCTCATATATTTAGCCAATTATATCATATATAATTAACTAGTCCAATTATATCATATATAATTGAACTTCCTCTTGTCAATTTGAACATTTCAAATTAACCCAAATACTGGTTCTCGACTTTATCCAAGCTACCCAGGTGACCTAATGGACCTGTGGCTCGAAGCTCCAACGTTACGTGAATAGCTGACTATATTCTTTAGCCACGAGATCCACCATCCGTTAACTGTCAGTGATTCCACTAAATACCAACAATTGGACTCTTCTTACCACAGACATATTTCTGTGTCCATCGGATATAAGCAATCATGAGTACGATGACCCTTCACACATGCTCGTAAGTATAGCTGGGCCAATTTACTGTTTTGCCCCTGTAGTTACATTTCACTTCTTAAGTACCACTGATTTCTCTAATGAACAATATAACATAGTCCAACTATGTAAGAACACCTCTCGGGTCAAGAGAAGGTGTGTGGCACCACATCGTTCAAGCCCCGGAATCAGCACTTAAAGGAGCCATCTATCTACTTACCCCTACCTCGGGGAAGGAGTGAATTCCATCTTGTGTAGTTGAGTTCCCAACTCCCAAATCAGACAAATCCCCAAAATGGTAGGTTTGAATCGGTGACCTGGCCACTCACACCCATACAAATCAAAGGACCGCTCTCAATGGTAGGAGTTCCCAACTCACTCAGGATTGAGGTCATGTTACCTATGGTCATCCTAGTGAAGTGAAGTCTCTGTCATGAACGATGTTATATAACGAGACATTAACACTTCGTGGTCAGGTCTTATACAAACTCTTTGGATAGGACACCCCCGCTCGCATATCCCCAACACGAATGATAAGAACCAGACCATCTGTGACAAGTCACAACACTTGTGACCATTCCACAAAGCGGGTCGTGTCCGTAGCGTTACCAAGATAAGGTTTCCCTCCTTTATCCATTTACTACAGACCATTTTGGTTATCACTCAAGACATGATCTACTTGTATGTTACCACATACATGCTTGAGTCACATACAGATAACTAGGGATTTTATGTTTATTGGTTTGTGGTAAAGCAAATAAAACAAATAACTAAGCAAAAAATAAGATGTGAAGTAAATATCATATATTAACAACGCATGTGTTCGTATATACTGTTTACAAACTACATGATACAAGACTTTAGGGCATCAACCTCAACACCCGGCAGTTAATGAATGGGGGTTAATTCGGTGTTTTAGCCAATTAATCTTGGATCGTTGGAGCACATGATCTGTAGGTCCATTAGGTCCCCCTACTAGCTCAAAAATAAAAATAGTCTTAGAATAGCATGATAAGTTAATTTGAATCGTTCAAATTTGAATTAAGGTAATTAGTAATTATATGTGATATAATTACACGTTTAATTATGGAATTAAACAAAATTAGAGTATCAATTAATATTTAAATTTGATTTAAATATTAATTTAAATAATAGAAATTCATGATGATGGAATTAGTGATAATTTAATATTTGATATTAAATTAATAGAATTAATTAAATTATTTAATTAAGTATTAATTATTAATTTTATTAGAAAAAATATTTTTTGTAAAATTAATCAATTTTTCTGTTTTAATTAAAAGAATTAAAATTGAAAAATATTTATGATTTTCAAAAATTAGTTTCAAAATGAAAAAGAAAAAAACATGAAAATTTGGAAAAATCCTAAATGAAGGATTTTCCACTTTTAAGCAAGGTACTTAGTCACCATTGTATTGAGATTGGTGTCCTAATTCTCCCGGAATCTTGTTGTTTGTAATGATACACATTGTTTTATAAATAAAAGAGCTGTTATTTCATTCTGGCATTTACTCATATCCAATAAACAAAGCTTCATGGTTATCTTATGTAAACTTAAGCATGTATATGTGATATACAAGTAGATCATGCCTTAAGTGATAACCTAAATAGGTCTGTATTATAAGGATTAAAATGGGATACCTGATCTTGGTGACACTACTGATAAGGCCCGCTTTGTAGAGGTTTGCAAGTGTTGTAAACTACTACAGATGGTATATCCTGACCATTCATGTGGAGACATGTGAGCGAGGGTTGATGACATGCAGAAATGCATGTCATCTTAGGCCTTTTATTTAGAATTATGAAGGCTGTTAAGTAGAATATGCGGCAATTATATTAGGAATTCATGAGAAAAGAAGTATGAGACGTTCAGCATCGAGAATCTCGACTAACCCATTATTATGCGTTTAATTGTCTATTTTTTGCTAATGCAGGAAGTGGACGCAAACGCGGAAGCCGGGCTACTGCATAGACGACCGCATGCGGAGAAACTCTCCATCGCAAAGGCGAACGCATATGATCAATACATGGGTGTTGCGGTGATCAACCGCATGCATCCATCGCATAAGAGTTGCGATCGTCAAGTGATTGCGGTCATAGTGTAGAGTTGAGGTAATCAAGCGATGCGGTCACTACACGATTGCAGCTACACGATAACGCATAATAGAGGGATCAATGCAAGGTTATTGGAATGAACGCATCAATGCATATCTCGGGAATATCAAAAGATGATGTTGACATTTCACCTACCACGCCATTAGTAGAAGAGACTCAGAAAAGGACCAACACACCGCTAATATCAAACTCAAAGTAGGTCCATTAATGCTGACGACAATCAAGCTCTATAAATAGAAGCCGCCAAGCATAATTTCAAGTTGTCTAAGTTTCGGCCTTCGGGCAGATCTTTGTGATCCAGACTAATGCGTGAGAAAAAAGCTTGAGAGTTCTTCAGCTCCTTCATCCATTCCGAGTGACGACCGGAGCCTTCACCGGAGTTAGATCTCAAGAGAGTCAGCTCCACCACCCTTCCATGGCACCACCAGCAGCCTTGACACACATCCGCTGGAAGCAGACATTGCTTCCAGCTGGTCTTTTCATTTTCTCTTCTTTTCTTATATTGTATTGTATTACATTTTGGATTAAGGAATTAATACATTATGTGTTCAATTCATTTCTATGTTTCCTTCGATTCCACCTCCATCTTTCTTTGCTTAGCATTTTTAACTTTCATTGCATCACTTAGTGAGATTGCTTGAATATCGCATACTTAGTCATGTGGATTAGAGATATGAAGCATGTAGGAACCACCGAGAGGTGTGCGTTGCGTGAGTGTGTGAGAAAACCTTATTTGCTTAGTGCGAAGCTGTAGCAACGTCTATCTATAGGTGAACGCAATGCTTGTCTATGAGTAAAGTCAACAGCAACCAACTGCTCGGGAGGGTAAGTGGTTGGACACATCAAGCAATGTAAGCTATTGTTCACTAGAGATAGGAATAATCTTGTGTCAGCCAAGTTTATGTGTTTACCTTGTCTTATGGATGCATCCATCACACCTTTAGAGCTACTCGAGAGAGAGTCTAAAGAAAGAACCTAAGACTTGAGAGAGCTAGGTTAGAATCGATGCTCAAGAGAGCTAGATTAGGTTTCAATAAGCAAGAATGGAGACTTAGGAATAAGCTCCATTTGCTATTACACAGCGTAGCACCCTACGGAGAGGACAATGGCTATGTCCAGGAAATAGGATATGGTGGCTGTATGCGGTCATCTCGACCCTTTTGCATACACATCGCATGCGTCTTGAATTAGGCTCTGGTGTGTGTAGCATGATCGCATAGGTTGCGTTGGCTGAGGTTGCCCTTACGGTCACTCTTAAAGGTTACGATGAAGACGTCTTCACATTTTATCTATTTTTCCATCCATTTACTACGCGTCAACAGTTGTCGTATCTCTACCTCTCATTCATACTTCTCATTGCGTTGTCTATTAGTTAGGATTAGGAGTAGTATTAGCATCAAAACCCCTCCATCATTCTTTTATTCAACCGCCGCATACACATTACCGCATACGTCTAGCTACAAGTCCCTGAGTTCGACCTCGGATCACCCGAGAAACTTGCATTCGCATTATACTTGGTGTGAGCGCAAGAAAACTTGTGATAGGAATGCATGGTCATCGCATACATTCGTTAACACATAGTTTCATTCCAACGCATGACCACCGACGCATGATAATCAACGCATACATTAAGAACATGCATCGCATATTGTGCTCACTTAATTTTAGTCTCCAAGTCCTTAACGATTTGGCAATCTAATTTTTCGTCATCAGGGGTGTCCTATACAAAGAGTTTGTATAAGACCGGACCACGAGATGATTAGACTCTGTATATAACGTCGTTGATACTAAAGAGACTTACATCTCACCTAAACGACCATAGGTGACACGACCTCAATCCTGAGTGTTTTGGGAACTCCTACCTTTGAGGGTGGTCTTTTGATTAGTTTGGGTGAGAGTGGCCATGCCTACCTTTTTGGGGACTTTTCTGATCTGGCAACTGAGAACTCACTTACACAAGATGAAATTCACTCCTTCCACGAAGTAGGGGTAAGTAGATAGACTGCTCCCTTAAGGGCTTGAACATAGTGGCCATAGCTTCTCTTTGGAAGAGAAGACTCAATCATAGTAGGACTATGACTTACGTTCATTAAAGGATTCAGTGATACTTAAGGAGTTAGATGTAACTACAAGGGCATAACGGTTATTGGCCGAGCTATACTTACGAGCGATCTGTGAAGAGTTGTTGCACTGTTGATCGGTTAAGATGGACAGATAAGATATCTGTGGTAAGGAGAGTTCAGCTGTCGGTCTTTAGTGGAGTATCTGGCAGTTAACAGATGGTGGATCCCATGACTAAAGAGTTTAGTCAGTTATTTACATACCGTTGGAGCTTCGAGTTGCAGGTCCATAAGGTCCCTTGATAGCTCAGTGGATTCAAATTGAGGATCAGTTCTTGGTGTTGATTTGAAATGTTCAAATTGACAAAAGGTAATTCGATTATATATGATATGATCAGTATGGTGTATGAGATATATCAAGTGGAGGATTAATGTAAATGAGATTTACATTAAGTGCCATGGATAGAAAAAGAGTTCTGGTTTATATGTTTCATGAGATGAAATATTAAAACTATAGATTATAAATATATTATGGTAAGTTAGTTATCATTTATATTTATAATAATATTAATTATTGGATAATTATCTCTTTTTCTCTAATAACCAATTGAATGGGAGGTTATTGGTGGTTTCATGGTAATCGTGAGTTAAAAGAAAAAATGTTTTCCTAATTTTAGTAAGTTTGAGAAATTGTTGTTTTGAGATTTCCAATCTCAGAAAATACTCACGGAGAGTTGTCAAGTAAATTAAATTTACTAAGCGACAGCTTGGATGAGCAAAACGATTGTGGAGTGTTAGTAGGTGATAGACCTCAGCTAAGCGATTAGCTAAACGATCGCATAGCTTTTCCTAAACGATTGGCCATCAACCTATACGATAGGTTCTTCCATCTCCCACTTGCTCAATCGTTTAGATGATTATGGTTCCTTCCGTTTCTACCTCAAATCAAGTCCACATAGAGCCGACCCTCTGGATTCTCAAACCGAGAATACCAAGGTCTTTCTTGATGGTGTCATACTCAACTCGACACTGTTGAGTTTCTGTAGAGGCCGTTCATGGAGTTTGGGGTGTTCGTGACCTTGGCGATCGCTTAGTTCGAGTGTGCAATGTTCGTGCAGTGTAGAGATCATGTTGGACGAGCATTCGTGTATTGCAATGATCGAGCGTTCATGATCAAGGAACTTGAAGATGAGTCTGCAAAAGTGTGTTACTTTTGTCCTTGATCTTTTGTATAACATGCTATAATTTCTGTATTTTAGCATAAACATATGTTTCTGTTTGTGATTGTAATTGTGAAGTTTATATATGATTGTAATTTGGAATGATCCTTTCGCTGCTCATAGAAATCCTCGTATTCGATTTCCTTCATATTACTCTTCCAATTCAAGATCAATTTTGAAGGAGGAGCTGGAATCTATGCATGCAATCTAATTGCATGGGTTGTCTGGATCAAAACACTCATGCAAAATATTGGTTTTTTTGCTAAAGTTTCAAGGTTGAAAAATGGGTCTTCAACAGTCAAAACTAGTGACCTTTCTCCTTTCATTCCCTTAATTCTAGCTTGTTTTGAGTTCCACAACTCAATCTAAGGCTATTAAAGGATAGTAGGAAAGCTCTAGTGGTGGTTCACGACTAGTAGAAGGGAGAATTGCAGCTGAATTTCGTTGAAGAAAAAGATCTTCAAAGGTATATATGAAACCCTCTTTTCATTTGATGAGCATGTTGTTTTTAGAACTAAAATTAATGAATTAGAGTGCTTAATGATTCTATTTTCTTCCACTGCACGTTTATAGAAACTAACAAAATGATCATCTAAATTAGTTAGAAGACAGTTTATTAACTCCATGTGAATAATGTCTTGAAGTTAAAATGACCAAAAGATCTTTTACAGGAAAAGTCTTAGAGCTGAGGAACCTCTAAAACTCATCCATTCAAACCTTTGTGGTTCAATGAATGTGAAAGCTCAAGGAGGATATGAATATTTTGTTAACTTTGTTGATGATTATTCGAGATATGACTATATTTACATAATGAGTCACAAGTCTGAAACTCTTGAAAAGTTTAAAGAATTTAAGACAGAAGTAGAAAACTTATTAGGTAAAAGAATCAAAACACTTCGATCAGATCGAGATGGTGAGTATATGGATTTACAATTCTAGAACTATCTAGTAGACTATGGAATTCAATCTCAACTCACAGCACCTGGAACACCACAACAGAATGGTGTTGCAGAAAGGAGAAATCGAACTTTGTTGGACATGGTTCGTTCGATGATGAGTTATGCTCAGTTAACTCAATCCTTTTGAGGGTATGCAGTACAGGCTTTTGTATATATTTTAAACATGGTTCCTTCCAAAAGTGTTTCAGGAAGACCATATGAGTTATGGAGAGGAAGTAAAAGTAGTTTACGTTACTTCAGAATTTAGGAATACCCGGCACACGTGTTGGTGCAAAACCCTAAAAAGTTGGAATGACGTTCAAAATTATGCCTATTTATAGGATACCTTAAAGAAACAAAAGGTAGATTGTTTTATGATCCTCAAGAAGATAAAGTATTTGTATCGACAAATGCTACATTCTTGGAAGAATATCATATTAGGAATCATCAACCTCGCAGTAAACTAGTATTAAGTGAAATGACCAGAGAAACTACAGATAGATCAACAAAAGTTGTTGATCAAGCTAGTCTATTAATAACAGTTGTTGCCCATCACGTCCTTCTCAAGAGTTGAGATTGCCTCAACATAATGGAAGGGTTATTCATCAGCCTAATCGCTACATGGGTTTAACATAAACTCAGGTCTTCACACCTGATGATGGCCTAGAGGATCCATTGACCTTTAAACAGGTAATGGAAGATGTTGATAGGGAACAAGGGATAAAAGCCATGGACCTAGAAATGGAGTCAATGTACTTCAATTCTATCTGGGAACTTGTAGATCAAACAGATAGGATTAAACCTATTGGTTGAAAATGGATCTACAAAGAAAACAAGACCACACTAGCAAGTTGTAAACCTATAAAGCCAAACTCCTGGCAAAATATTTTTCCCAAAGGGAGGGGGTAAACTATGAAGAAACATTCTCTTCTGTTGCCATGATAAAATCTATAAGAATACTTTCTTCCATTGCCGCATATTATGACTATGAAATATGATAAATGGATGTCAAGACAACCTTTTTGAATGACCATCTTGATGAAAGTATTTTTCATGTCTCAACCAGAAGGGTTAATTGAATAAGGTCACAAGCACAAAGTTTGTAAGCTTAAAAGGTCCATTTATGGATTAAAACAAGTATCTAGATCCTAGAATATAAGGTTTGATACTGCAATCAAATCTTATGGCTTTGAATAAAATGTTGACCAACCTTGTGTTTACCAGAAGATAGTCAACAAAACTGTAGCTTTCTTGGTTCTTTATGTTGATGATATCTTGCTAATTGGGAATGGACAAGTTTCCTTCCTGACGTAAATAGATGTCTAGCATCACAATTCCAAATGAAAGACTTAGGAAATGCTCAATAAGTTTTTGGAATCCAAATTATTTGGAATCAAAAGAATAGAACCCTAGTGCTATCTCAAGCATCTTATATTGACAAGATGTTGTCAAGGTATAATATGCAAAATTCCAAAAAGGGTATGTTACCTTTTAGACATAGAATTAATATGTCGAAGGAACAGTGTCCTAAGAGGCCTCAAGAAGTTGGGGGAATGAAAAGAATTCCATATGCATCAGTAGTAGGGAGCCTGATGTATGCAATTTTGTGTACACGTTCTGACATATGTTTTACAGTTAGAATTGTCAAAAGGTTCTAGTCTAACCCTGGACACAGTCATTGGACTACTATCAAGAACATCCTCAAGTATCTTTAGAGAACGAGGGACTATGTGCTCTTGTATAGGCATAAGAATTTGATCCTTACGAGATACACTGATTCTAATTTTTAGACTGATGTAGATTCTAGGAAATCTATTTCAGGATCAGTTTTTACTCTTAGCAGAGAAGCTATAGTGCAGAGAAACATCAAACAGAGTTGTATCGCTGACTCCACGATGGAAGCTGAATATGTAGCTGCATGTGAAGCAACTAAAGAAGCAGTGTGGCTATGCAAGTTCCTGATAGATGTGGAAGTAGTTCCAAATATGTATCTGCCTATCACCTTGTATTGTGATTGTTGGGATTGGTGTTCTAATTCTCCCAGAGTTTCGTTGTTTTGTAAAGATACACATTGTTCAATGAATAAAATAAGTGTTGTTTAATTCTGACATTTACTCATATCCAATAAACAAAGCTCCTTGGTTATCTTATGTGAACTTAAGCATGTATATGTGATATACAAGTGGATCATGCCTTAAGTGATAACCTAAATAGGTCTGTAGTATAAGGATTAAGGTGAGATACTTGATCCTGGTGACACTACGGATGGTAGATTCTGACTATTCATGTAGAGACATGGAGCGGGGGTGTCCTATACAAAGAGTTTGTATAAGACCTGAACCATGAAATTACTAGACTCTGTATATAACGTCGTTGATACTAGAGACTTGCATCTCACCTAAACAACCATACGTGACACGACCTCAATTCTGAGTGTTTTCGGAACTCCTGCCTTTTAGGGCGGTCCTTTGATTAGTATGGGTGAAAGTGTCAAGATTTCCAACTCAACATACCTATCTTTTTGGGGATTTGTCTAATCTGGGAGCTGGGAACTTAATCCACAAGATGGAATTCACTCTTTTCTATTAGCAGGGATAAGTAGAGAGATTGCTCTCTTAAGGGCTGATTCCGGGGCTTGAACATAATGGCCACAACTTCTCTTTGGAAGAGAGGACTCAGTCATAGTAGAACTATGACTTATGTTCATTAGAAGGATCAGTGGTACTTAAGGAGATAGATGTAACTACAGGGGCATAACGGTTATTGGCCCAGTTGTACTTACGAGTGATCTGTGAAGGGTTGTCGCACTGCTCATTGGTTAAGATGAACACATAATATATCCATGGTAAGGAGAGTTCAGCTGTCGGTCTTTAGTGGAGTGCCTAGTAGTTAACGAATGGTGGATCCCATGACTAAAGAGTTTAGTTAGTTATTCACGTACCGTTGGAGCTTCGAGCTACAGGTCCATAAGGTCCCCTTGGTAGCTCAATGGATTCAGTTGAGGATCAGTTCTTGGTGTTGATTTGAAATGTTCAAATTGAACAGAGGTATTT